>NC_088177.1:17069455-17374990 GCF_028769735.1 Zonotrichia leucophrys gambelii
CCACATAACGTGGAAGAAGGAAAATAGCCAGCTCAATCTATAATTTCACTGTGCTCACAAACCCTATCTTTATGCAGATATATGGGAGAAATTATCAAAACACAACACAGGAGATGCACAAACATAACTCAGCGTTTGCTTGATGTTTTTCATGTTGGCATCTCTCCTGCATGGAGCTTTGAAAATTTATCCTAAAACGTCAGGCAACTTCAAGGCATCTTGAACTTTGAAAATTAAAAGAAAAAAAAAAATCTGTACTGAGATACAAATTCCACCTTCTGTCAGGAACTTACTGATTAAAAAACTCTTTATAGGTTAAGCCAACCATTACATTTTTATGTTGCTATATATTTCACAACATAAAAAATAAAATATTTTCTCCATAAAACCTTTCAAAACCGTAAATACTAGCACACTCCACAGCTCCAGACGAAGTTGCAATTTATTATTTATCTTTTTTTATATTCTGCTATGGTATCTTTTCCTTTTATAAGCCTGGCAAGTTTCCCACTGAAGTTTCTTTGTCAGCAGTTATTTTAAACTATAGCCCTTCATACACCATGCTACTCTTGTGCTGAACTGTCCTCAAGAACTAAGTGGTTTTTAGGGGTGATGTGTCATGGTTTGGGGAGACACAACAAACTCTCTCAGTTAATGAGCATCAAGCTTTCTAAAATTCAGGTGCACCATTCTGAACCATACTTAAATTCATGCTGAGCCTGATTTTTTCACAACTGTTTCTTCATTCACACTGCATTTGGTAAATAGGCACAAGACAAAGTTCAAGTTTTTGGGGGCAAATTTTGCCAGACAGTTGCATCTACTCTCAGAAGAGAGCATAAAATCCTGAACTCAAGGTTCTCTACCTGGAACCTCTCTCTGCCTCTCTCTCTCTCTCATCTAGAAGACGAGCCAAAGAATGGCCTGTGACACCAGGAGTGCATTGAAATCTCTGTAACATGGAAACACAGAGGCAGCCCCTAATGTCCTTAAGGCTGTTCCCCCTGAAAAGTGCCCCTGGATGTACCTGAGCCCTGCCAGAACAGGTAGTTTTTCCTGGTGAGTGATGGATGCCTGTCTCAAATCAGTCACCACATCCAATAAGTTATGTGTTTGACTGTCAGTGACAGTGGCAAAAGGCCCAGGTCAGCTCTCACAGAAAATAGAATTAGAAAATAGGCTGTGATGGTCAAAAGAGTCAACTAAAACTCTCCTTTGTCCTGGCCTGGGAGGATCAGGAAAGTACTGATTAATTGTGCTTTCTGGAAATTGCACACTGATGATCTTAAAAATGTAATCTTTTATTGAGGTTGCTATTTAATAACAGGGGAATTGGGAAAGGGTTAGCATATCTTAAACTACAGCCTAGACCTACTGTGAAAATGATACACCCCAAATCAGAGCTGAGGCCCACCTGGGCCCACACCAGAAAAGTTACTGCAGACAAGCCTAGAAGCTGTCTCTTCTCAAAATTCATTTTTAGCTTATCTGTTCCTTTATTAAAAAAGATTTGTACTTGGTTTATATTTTTGCTGAACTTTCAGACATTCATTGACAATTGACCAGCTGGATACTTGTAGGCACACAGTTTGTGGTGGCTGGGAGTGGGGCTGTGGCCCAGCCCCTCATCCCTATTGACAGCAGTGAGCCATGGAGTGCCCAGGGGCACTGAGCCACCACCACAGGGAACAGAGGGCACACAGGTGCAGTGCATGTATGATATGGGTATAAAAGGTTGGGCTAAAGAACAAGAAGGGCAGATGCTTAAAGCCTTCTGAAGAGGTAAGGTGTTATTCTCTGTGGGTTGAAGCCTTGTGAAATTGTATGATGATATTTTGTGTAATGTGGCCTCCTCAGATGTGACAGATACTTTAGCAATAGATGGAATAAGAAAGTAGGGTATTGAACATAAAAATGTATTAAAGAAAAATATAAATGCTCAGATTTTCTTGGTATTTAATAATCATATCTCTCAATTAGTCTAATGTGTTTATTAGATCTCCATATTATCCCTCACCATTGCTTTGTCACTAAAAACCTCTTGTTCCTCAAGAGGTATGACTTTGTGCTGGGTATTGAGTAGCAATCATGCTGCAGTTGCATGAATTGCCATGGGACTTGGAGCTGGAGAAACTGCTTTTGAGAGAAGAATCTGAGGATTTTGTGCTGTTACCCACAGCCATTCGGCTGACTTTAGGTTTTAAGAGCTAGTTTTCAAAGTTCTTTGGTTGTGTATATGAAAATACTTTACTGCTGATCTAAAACCAAGGCTGAAACAAAAATCCCACTAATTTCCTGAAAGAGAGACCAAGAAGGGTCTCTAGAACTGAGACAGTTAACAATAAGTACTGCTACTCTTGAAAAAGAAGAAGTAATGAAAAGATAATAATTTGACTAAGACAGAGTGTTGAAATGTTGATAGAAATCTAACTTACATAATACAAAGACAAATGCAAAGGATTAAAATACCATATAATTTTGAAACCATTACAATATGCCTGAGTGATTCTTTATTAGGGAGCCTCAAAAAAGCATGTAATTTCTTCTTCTCCAAAAGCTGTAATCTCTCTGCTGGGTGTGTTAAAAATGACATTTCAACCTCCCCTGTGAAAGTCTTTGATTTTGTGAGTTTCTGTCAGGCTGTTCTCATTACTTTAATGCATTTTGTGTATATTGTAATAACATAAATGTTTTAATGCATTTCTTCTCAGATCAATCTGGGCAGTTATCTTTAAATCAGTCTTGTGTAACGTTAGGTAAAGAAGTTATAACTGGATCAAGGGGAGCTATTGGCAATGAAGAAGCATTTAAACTTTATTTTGCTCATTTCCCTGTAGAAGAACTTGCAGTAATAGACTTCTGAAAACTACTCCTAGTTATATTTTTTAGTTCTTGACTTTTAGAAAACACTTATGTGAGATAAATGAATTTGGAAATGAGCATGAAGTGCAAGCTATAATGCACATCTCCCTCACAAATCACTTGCAAACCATTTTTATAAAATGCAATTAGCCATGTACAATGATGGCAAGAGACATTCTTTTGAACAACTGGAAGCCATCATACTCTACCTGTCAAGAAATAGCCTCCAGAGAGCGTGGAGCTGCAGAAGAGAAACCTCACTGCTCTTTAAAAAGTGAGGCTGATTCCCTAGAATTATTAGAATGAGGAATTTTGTTTGACAGGTGGCATCACCACCCTTTGTACAAAATTTCTAACTCAGTATGAAGGAATGGAATACAGTCAGAAAGACAGAACTCTGTGAGGTCTTGGAAAGCCTCACATGTGCAGTTTTTTGCAAAGCATAAAAGCCTGGTCCCCTCCACTGAGCTTGCTAAAATATGTCACTGAGTACCAGAGCACAGTGTTGCAAGTATGGTCTTGAAGACTACTCAACCAGGACAATGGCCATTAGCACTATTTGGAAGCAAATATCACCATTGATAAGGTCTCTCCAATTTATATATACTCTTATATATAAAGGTGATGACAACCTGATAATATTTAACCTCCTATCTTGAGCATATAATTGAAAATAATAATAAATTGCTGAATATAAGAGGGATATCTTGAAGTGCCATTATAACCACTCACATGCCATTTTATTGCCATGTGAAAACTCTGCCTCTGTAAGCCTAGCATCACTCTAATGAAGTAAATAGCTTATTCATTAGAGAAGAATAAAAGCTTGAAGCTTTTAGAGTTCAGCTGAGCATAATTTACTGATGGTAGCAAAAAAAAACAATAGAAAAAGGTCAAATTTTCTACTTAAGCAGAACCATCAGCCAATTACTTAGTGGTACATCAAACAATAGCACCACCATTGTCTCCAGAAACAGAAAGGTTTACAAGTTGTGTATATTAGCTAAAGCCCTTAAATTGGGTTGAAGATGTGTGAAAACAGAATTATGGGTTTGACCCTTGGTTGTTCCTGAAGCTCCTTATTCCGATGGCCACTAATTTCAGTGCTGTACTTAACTATTATCTAAATTGAATACTCAAACCCAAATTTAGACCACCGGGTGCTTGAAGCTCACACACATCAAGTTCCTTTTTGTGGATTTTTGCCAATCATTTATGTAACCCCTTGAGTGCACCCTGAAGGGCTCTTGGACAAATGCTGATCAGTAACCATAAAAGGGTTTCTAAAGCAATAGCTTAACACCAGCACTGTCTCAGAGCTGGCAGAGAAAGCCAACACACATCAAGGCCAGTGTTCAACCTGATCTAACCACAGTAATTGGACACTTCAGCTGTGAGCCTCATGCCTGTGGCCTCCTGCTCAGTAAGGACAAGTTTAGCCTTTGGCTTAACCTCTGGCAAAAACCAATCTGAGAACTGTCATTTAATTCCACAGATTCATATTTCCTATCCTTAGGGATATGCTGTATAATTTACAGGAAGTATCACTTGCTGAATCTCTGTTTTTTTGACTTTAGGAGCTTTCTAATGTTGCCAGAGAATTCTTCCTTTGTCTGAAGGCTGGCAATAGGTTATCAAACAAGAGATCTTTAGAATCCACTATTTAGCTCTGATGATTTGGCCATTTACACCATTTATTAGGACAAGGAACTGGGTTTTCCTTCACTTGAAAATTGGTTTATCCAAGTGAAAAATTGTTCTATGTAAATGTCCAGTTCTGTTGGGCTAAATGTACCAGTCCTAATTGGGAAAAATTATTAGGAGATGCCTGTGGAGCCAAAGAAGGGGAAAACTATCAGAAACCATAATTCAATATCGATGAGACAAAATCAAGAAAAAATATGTAGTGTGTTTGTGGCATTTATTGCTGTTGTATAATGAAGGATATAAGGGTTGCAATGGCAAGCCTCAGACTCTGCTGAAGGGGCCCAGTGTATAAACTACCAGGAGACTGTAGGAGATGCACAAGAACAGGCAGATGCACAGGGAGTTAAGTACCTTTAATACACAACTTAAACAACTGAGCTGGTCAGCAGAAAATTATCTTAAAGACTAGATAAAAGATTTATTAAAAAAAATTTAAAAGAAGGGAAAAAACAAGGGGGCTAAAATACACAGTCTGCTTCTTTTCTCTTTATTTAAGACAAGAGTGCCAGGTAGAAGCTACAGAAATTGTCTGTGTCAGATGTGCAGAGGTGTCTGCTCAGCTGCAGTGCAGGAAACAGCTCTGTGTGTGGTGCTCAGAGCTGGGCAAGTGTGACTGACTCTTCTGCATCTGCTGGAGTCAGCACCTCCTCTGTTGGGGGCCTTTCTGAAACACCTTTTCCACATTGCCACATATTTATACATCTGACCAATATTCGATTCTGAACTGCCTAAAACTATTGAGAATAGAAGCCAACTCCTAAAGCATTAGGCATCCTTGAGTGAGTGAAGTTTTACTTTCCTACTGCTGAACACAAAGTACTGATGGGTTTGCCTTTGTAGCGTGGCCACTACATCCATAGGTTCTCTGCCCAAAATCAAGCTAAAATTCCTACTAGTCAAGATGCTTTTTCTTCTTGTAGTATCTTACACTTAGCCAAGATTATGACTCCTTTATATATGTGCTTTTATTTGTACAGCTGCTGGCATAGCAGGGAATCTGTAGGCACTGCTGGTTTGTTGGTACATTTTCATGTACGTTGTACCAATTTCATGTTCATGTACAAATCCACAGGGGAGAAGATAATGGTTTTGGAGTTACATCACTTCTCCTTTCCATTTCTAATATGAATTGAAGAGAATTCATTGGAGAGAAACTGGGCTCAGAGCAATAAGTTATGGATCAGCAGAGCCAAGGGCCTAAAAGCAGCAGATCTCTGGGGAGAGTAGCCCATATAGAAGTTTTTATTTTCTTTTCTAAGCTAGAGCATTCCCTGGATCTCCCTGGGTGGCAGAGATGCTGGAGGTGAAGAGGAAGAGAAGAAAGACCTTAGCAAATCCCTTAAACTCTCCATGAGACTGGTCTGGATTTTGCTGAATGCTTAAAAGGCAAAGATGTGATTGAACACAGGAGGAAACATCACAGATTCTTTGTGTGCACTTCCACAAGAAAGTGGATACATATATAGGTGAGAGAATTTATTTTTAATGTTTGCATCAATTAATAAAAAGAGCACCTTGGGTTCTACCAGCTTGAGAAACAAAAGATTTTTCCTTTTGTCATATATTAAACTATAGCTTTACAGACCTAGGGAACTTTTTCATTTTGCTGTATTTCACAAACAGTTCAAGAGTAAGCACACACTACTATCCTTTCAGAGTAAAGATTGTAATTAGAAGAAATTTAAAGAGTCCTACTTGACCTTTAAAAGCTGCATGCTCAACAAACCTATTTATGATTGCAGACACATCAAAAATTCTACTTTGCAGGTATTTATGAAAACTGTGATCACACCAAAAATCTTTTCTTTCTTCCTGCTTTAAACTGGGACAATGCTTAACTATGTGGGTGAGCATTGCCCAGATATGAGAACTTTGCCTGGTTTCTTTTCAAGTGTCCATGTATCCTGCTACTGGAACATAAGCAACTAGCACTATCAGTATGTAAGGCAGCTGTTAGAGCTAGTTAAAAGAGAGAGGTGGGAGGTTGGATAGATTTTGCTAATTTTCTCAGCCAATAAAGGCTTTCCTGTGGGGAAAGTGTGAAAAAAACCCCTGTGTCAATTCCCTGAGCATAAGCTCATTTAGTACATGATCTTCCTTTTCCATATGAACAAATCACTAACTCTGACTCCTGGGACAAAGTCTTGGGCCTTGGCAAGGTCCAATCCTTGGCAAAATGCAACATTCAAGCAGAACTTTGGGGCACAGAACTGCAGGGAGCCACGGCAGTTCTGTGCACTGTCACTCCTGTGAGTGTGCATTCTCAGTCTTCTTGGGAATACAGAAGACTTTCTTCATACTTTGAAATGCTGACATTGGCATAAATCCAGGATGAAAATTGCAGCACAAAAGGGAGATGTTTCATAATGCTATAAGTGATTGAAAACAGGGAATTACAATGCTAACTACTTTTGGAGGTTAATTATAGAAGCTGCTACCAGGCATATTCTATATATACCCACCCTCTTTTCTGGGAGTAACAAGAGCACTTTCTGTGATCCTGTTATCATACTGAAACAGGAATTCTCATCATTTTGTATTGTTAACTGTATTTTGATACAGAAATTTGTCTCACATAGGGAGCATTTACAATTCAACAGACCAGAAGAGGCTTTTTCTCTTCATGACTGCATAACGTATCTGAAGTAGTGCAAGTATAGCAGTGTTTTATTTATTTGACCACCTCTTAATAGCCAAAACTGGGACTAGTTGTCTCTCTTGCGCCACTTATCCACAACAGACCAAAGTTTGAAGCTGCACGCATTTAATCTAATATTTCTCTGACTTTGGGGGCATTTCTTGAGCCCAGTTTCTTGTTTTCATATGAAGAGGAAGCTGTGTTCTGCATACGCACAGGGACCCAGCAGCAGAACAAGAACAGCAGCACACAGAGGTGGTACCTGTGCTGGCGTCAGACCACAGGGCTCTGAATTAACAGTCTAGAGTGAGTTTTCCTCTTTTTCTCTGCAGCCTTGGGCAGTTGGCTCAAGCAGAATCTGTGCATTCACTCAGGTTGCACTGCAGTGATCACATCCAGGTGTGCTGTGGTAACCTGTGTGAGGGCAGCCTATGGCTTTCACAACAGAAATTCTTTTCACAGTTCTAGGAGCCCAAATGGCCAGTTCATTCCATGAATTTCACAAATCAAAAAAATAATCTTTTGCATGCTCTTGTAAGTATTTTGAGTATAAACATGGAAGAGTAATTTAGGAAAATGAAATTTTAATGGTATGCTGGTAAGTCCAATTTTAAAAATATGAAAGAAATATTAAGCTTACAGCAGGACTTCATTATCTAATCTTTGGCAAGACATTCTGAGGTAAGTTATTTAACAGCTATCTTATTTAGACTTTTAATGAAAGCTCTATAGTCTGCATGCTGATTATATTCTCATTTTTCCATCTTCCTTCATACAATCCATTCAGTGTGATATATGTTGGCTGTAAATATCTTAATATCTTGCTACCAATGGAAACACTTACATAAGGGTGACTGATCTAAAAACTGATAACCACTTTAGCCTGGAGACATGTTCTTTTCCCTCCCTCTATCATAAAAATCTATCTTTCCTTAAAACAGTAAGTGTGGTGGCTCCCATTGAGTTGGAGAACCCTATTTGGAAAAGTCATAATTGAATTTGTGAACCCTTCTCACATTGCACTCTAAAAATGTCAAGAGATATGTCTGATCAGCCCATAATTGGTCTTTCACATATTTCCTATGTCAAACATTTATAACTAGCATAAAGCTCTTTTGTAGACTATTTTTTCCAGAATTAATATGACACTTTTGAAACACTATAGCATAAAAACAAGATCTGTTTTTTACTGTATCTTCTAATCTTACATAGCACAGAGGGGGGGAAGTCCATTTAATTTACTGTGATTTAATGAAAATACATTGACACATACACAAAAAGTTAAAGTCAGCATGAATTATGTTCTTAAGCCTCTTTATAGCTTTTTAAAGTTTTATTCTCAACATGTAACTGTTTTACTGGGGAAATGTTAATAGCAACATGCTCTGAGGAACCTGCAGCTCTGGGATGTTGGAGACAATCTCCCTGATTGGTATCAGAAATCTGAGTAGAGATCAAAGCATGTGCATACACTTTAAGTTTAAATATCAGTTAAAAACAAGGTTAATTGCTGTATCAGGCCTCTCATGAGGTGGGAGGCTAACCAGAATTGAACTAATTTAGTTTCATGAAGGGATTTTTACTTTTTAAGGGATTTATTAGAATGTTGCTCTCAGGTTACATGTGAGAACAGTTTTCCTGTTAGACCTCCATAGTAGGTAATGATTTCTCAGACAACTCCAAAATTCACTGCTTTGAACAAAGCAATGACTCTTTTTCTTCACAGAAGTGATTAAATGTGACCTAAAATTATTAGAACTCCCAAAATATGTAATTTATGAAATGCCAGTGAAGGAAATCACTCACTGTATCATGGATATCTTTCATGTAGTTGCCTTCTTCCCTTTCTAACTACTATGCTTTTACATCACAAAAAATTGTGCTTTCCATTTCTAAAGGGAGATAGTAGGGATGTACCTGGTCATATTTTCCAAAGAATTTTACTTTTTGAGCATTTCCATACACTTGTAAAACTGAGAAGATGATAGAGTTAAAGTTACTGTATACTACCAGAATAATCCCCAAAACCTATTTTAAATCAATGTCTGTTCTGATTTCTCCCTAATCAGATTTTTTTTTCCCTTTAACTTTAGGCTGTAGATCCATGAAGAAAAACATTAGCAATTGCTCCCTGGGGTTAATACAGTGCTTCAAAGAAGGAGCATTTAATTCCCATAAGTAGAGAGATGATTTAAAGAAATCCTGTAAATGATGAGCTGAAAAGAAAGAAGCATTTAACAGGGCAGAAATAACAGGTTTCATTGCTCTGGCACCAAGAAATTGTGCTGTGCAGTCTGGAGCTCCATCTCCTGGTGCTTGTCAAAGAACTAAAATAATTTCCAAGTGTCCCCTAATCTAAACACAGGCACCTCAGTGCACCCAAGCCATGATGCAGGGGCAATTGTGAGCTCCCTCACCCCAGAGCAAATCCAGATTTAGGTTTGTAGCCCCTGTGGACAGGGAAACACAGATTTGAAAATGCCTTTCCAAGTCACTCTGGACTCACTGGAGCAGTTCCTCAGCTCCTTCACTACGGGCTGGGCTTCAATAGAGTAATCCTGCATTCAGTGAAATTTGGTTTGTGCACATCACCTCCCTCACAAGTTTTGGGCAGGTGGAGACTGCAACTGTGCTGAGCACTGTGCAAAACAATGACAATTAAACAATCCAATGTATTTCTTTAGTTCTTTATTTGCGGGATGCTGAAGGAACTGCCATTTGAAGGTCAGAGTTTTGTCTAGTAAATAACTATCTGAATTTCTCAGTTAAACTTTTTATTTAATGTCCTTTTTTAAGTAGATATTTTAAAAAAATATGTATCAATGTATAATTCTACATGCCACTTTTACCAGAGTTTTCAAAACATGATTGCTACTTTACAAAATATCATGTAGCATGGGGAAATACCATACAGGTGAAGGCAAATATACAATAAACAAGTGAATGTAATACAGGAGGGAAGAGATGGGTCAAGGTTAGGATGTCAGTTGGAACAATGTCACAATGGCAGGTTAAGTTAATTAATTTTTTCTATCCATCACCCACAGAAGCATCCTTAATAGGAAAAACACTTCTAACAATTCATTTCAGAAATATTTCTGAATATTAAAATTGACATTGTTATGAGTATTGTTTATTTTATTAGAACCTTCCTCTGTCATCTGGCTGGTAAATGTACCCATTCTTATTTTGGTTGTATTAATTTTTCTTCATGAATAGATTCAGAAATGAATATCTCATCATTTCTTAAGAAGGATCATTATGTAAGTCACTTAGGATGTTTTTGCTTCTATTTAAGTATTTATTCAGTAAATAAGCTATTTTATTCAGCCAATCAAAAATGTTGTAACTAAAATACATTGCTGCTGCTGCATGGTAGCTGGATCATTAATCTAACATAATGTCTTCATTTTAGATACAGGCTTTTTATCAGCAAACCTAGTCAATCCAATAGTAAAGTTCACAACTCATCTATTTTTGTTTTATTTCTTCACCATTTGCCTGCTTACAGGAAAGCTAAATCTGTTCAAGAGAAGACTCTTATGAGAGAAACAGAACCTGCAATGAGGGATGGAGGTTTCTGGGGGACTGAGTGGTACCAGTGAGCTGCATTTAGTTCAGGTACCTGTCACTTCAGCACTGCTGGCCAAGTGCACATTGCCCTCCCCATTTCATTTGCTATGACAGATTTGTGACAAGTCCTGCTTTGCTATCCCAGTGCAAAAAGATATCAACATGACCAATTGGAGCCAGTTATCCTACTGTAAGAACAGACATTGACCTGTAATTTGGGATAGCTGCACCTAGCTGCTTAGTAAAGTAAGGTGCTCCCATTTCTCTTTCAGAATCTACCCTTAAATTTCATTGACTTAATAGCACATATGTTGAACATAAAGAGGAAGGAATAAATATGATGGGAAAATAATAAAACCATGAACAAATATTATTAGAGCTTTTGAAATATTTCTTTAGAGTGGGAGTAGCATGCAGTTGTATCTATTCTGAAATTTAATCACATGTAGTCATGATCTTAAAAAGAGAGATAAAAATTGATTTTGGACTATGAACTGCCTTTCTTGTGCATCATTATAAAGCAAATTCCAGTAATATATGTCCATCCTCCCACAGGAAGCAGAAGATACTGGAAATCACTGGCATTATGTATGTGACAATTCTCTTAGAAGCATCATTGCTACTCAAATTATTGCAGATTCTTATAACAAGGCACATGCCTGATAAAATGCAAACTTTTATTAGTTCCTTTACCAATCTTTCAGCATATTAGACATGACTGATATTGTAACTTAAAACTTGTCAGGAACAATAGAAGATATTCAGAGCATGGGTTTGAGTGGAGAAGTCCACAAAGCTGTGCTGTTGTTTTCTTGCAGCAATCTGACAATACCTTAATGAACTCTGGGCTTAAGCTCAGACTCTGACAACACACCAAAACATAATCATTCTTGAAGGTGAGCTTGAAATTCCACCCAAATATTTCTGCAGCAATTTGTCCCTGGGACTTTGCATGAATCACATTCAGCCCAAGTACTCACAGCTGCAGGTGACAGAGCACGATGGCTGACCTCTATCAGGTGAATTATACAACAATGATGTTCTCATATGATGGTGTATTTACAATTTATATTTATTTTTATACATTAATTATTGCAGAGCCTCTGTTATTTTGCCTGTTGGTGTGCTATGAGAGAAATGCAAGAATTTTCAGATTTCCAGTTGAGATTTCCTACAGGGCCACAATGAGCTGGACCTGAAGGTAATTAGGCCTAGCCTAAAAATCCCAAAAATGAGAGCAGGGGGCTGGCTTTCTGTTCTTACTGAAGCAGGGTCTGCTGGTGCTGTGTGTGGCTGGCTCCCAGCAAGGATGTGCTGATCCTTGCAGTGGTAGCCTGTGCTCACAGATCCACAGAGGTCATCACAATCACCATCTTTTAAAATTACCTTGTGCTTCAAAATACTAGAGCCAATGCCCTTTTAGGAACCTTTTTGCAATGTAAATACAACACCAAACTTAGCAGTCCTGAATGAGAAAATAATTTAGCTAAACTTTCCCTAGGAGGGATGAAATTCTCATAATACAGGATCTCCTAAGTGCATTCCTTATTATCCTAATGTTTAATTCCCATATCAATGAACGTTTCCAGCCTCACAAGCAATTTCAATAGCATTTTCTCATTTTCTGTCACACAATTGACAGAAATATTGATTGATATCTAATGCCAGGTCAACCTTTTCACTAAGTTGTCTGCAACCTCATTATTGCCAGGTTTTATGACTTGTCATTAGCTTCCCATTAGCCAGACTCTTACCTTCCTTACCATCCTTGTGATGTTCTTCAGCTTAAACCACAAAATCTCACGAGATGGATCAGTTTCATTAGCAGGACACAGAGAAATCAGATCTGTCATTTGCCCTAAGCCCACAGATCAGTTCTTGTGCCCAAAGAAGGGCAGTGCCATGCTTTGCCACTACTGCCCTTGGTGAATCAATGTTGTGCTCCATTAATTACATGTCAGTGATTTTAATTATACATTCATTGAAACTGCTTTAAACCTATATGGTGTTAAATAAGACTCAATTCATATATCAGTATCATATATCCTTCTTTTAGGTTCAAACTTCCAATGTCAGGCTTGGGGAGAATTTAGAATTTCCACAAACCATGCAGTTCACCTGCAGACTTAACAAAACAAGTTTGTGTTGTGGGTTTTCTTCTTGTTCCTGTTAAATTGGCCTTTTGAAGACTAAGGGCTTGTGAGCTTTGCATGTTAAAGGCTAAACTCTTGTTATAGTGAAACTGATTCTTTTAGGGCTTGAGGGAGTTTGAGAGAAAATTGAAAAGGAGTGACAAGGACTCCTTGTGCAAGTCATTCACCTTGTAGAGCTCTAGGCTGAGAGAGCTCAAATGCTACTCTACTTAACAAGCTCAAAACCAACTCATTTAAATAACAAGCACAAACTGCACTTGGGATCCACACTGAGGCATTTGTGCATTGTGCAGCCTGAACTCCCAAACAACATTATTTGAAACAAAAAAAAGGGAGTAATTCCTTTTTTATAGTGGTAATTCAGGGATCAAGTCTCAAAAGCATTTGAACATTTCAAGGACTATTGCTATACTAAATTGTTCTTAACTACAAGTATTAAACTTTAAAAAGAACTGAATACTGTTTTCAAATTCAAATTATTAGCTTCATGTCTCACAAGGATAATAAATCTATGCATATTCTTGTCACTTTAGCAGAAAGTACAGTACTTGTGCTTTAAAGTTAGAAAGTTAGTTCTTGCTTACAAGTGATGAAGACGGTGTCTTGATAGCTCAGAAATTATACACAAGAACAAAACCTAAAACTCCTATATGCAAT
Organism: Zonotrichia leucophrys gambelii; assembly: GCF_028769735.1. Taxonomy (NCBI): domain Eukaryota; kingdom Metazoa; phylum Chordata; class Aves; order Passeriformes; family Passerellidae; genus Zonotrichia; species Zonotrichia leucophrys. The sequence goes on from NC_088177.1 coordinate 17,083,046, forward strand.
GCTGATCTATTAAAAATATTTTGCAGAGTTAATACTTGAATTTCACAGACAAAAAATATGCAACTTGAATAATTAAATAAAAAGATAATCATATCTGCCCAGTGAAGTCCTTTGGTTCAGATCTTTGTGAACTGGAATGTCCCACCAAGTGCTGCTATATATTTGTTCTGTCATTGTAACTTTCTCAGGTCTTTTAAAATGCCAGAGTTAAACTTCAGTGGAAGTGCTGGCAGCTGGTTTGGACACCTCTTCATATTTAAAAAGTTTATAATTTTTAAAACCCAATGCGTGTGAAGGAATGTTTGCTAATGTTCACAGGACTTTGCATTTTGAACAAAGATATTTATCATTAAGACCATTTAACTTCCTGTTAGAAATTCAGCTATTTCATCTGATCACCATCAATTTTGAAGATTTTTAGATCATAAAAAAGGCAAGATGCTAATTTTTTCCTATTTAAATTGAAGAAAAATGTAGAATTTAGAATGTATGCTGTGTCTTCTAAGATGACAAATTTTACAGAAGTCTCTCTTTTAAGTCAACTAAGTTCATAATTTTCTTGGTTTTGGCAGAATTTTTGATTTAAAAGTGATTTTAAAACCCATTTTTAGATCTGAATGGTGTTTTTACTCAAAAATTAGATCATATTGAAGAAACAAAAACTGAACAAGATCTCCAGAGATATCGTAGTTCCTATGATGACTTTTAGAGTAGTCATGTTAAATTGAAATTTCATTAAGTTAGAACTAGGCACATCCCTTTTAACTGTTGTACAATGATGAATGGTACAAGAAATATATGCAGGTATAATGTAAGTATATGACTTAAGGCAGAAGGAATAGGTAAGAACTGAAATGTCTTTTCAAACTCAGCTTCAGCACAGTCTCATTTTTCCTTATCAGTTTTTCCAGCTAGTTTTGAGACAAGTCCTACAATTAGTGTACAGTTAAATCTTCCATTCAGGCAATGGGAACTTTGCCCACTTCTAGGAGTACAAGCTGCAGCACTTGGCCCTAAGGATTTAATATAGCTCATTATTGAATGTTTAGTTTAATAACAACTGCTTATTAAGTGTATTAATCTCAGCTGATGAAAGCAAAATTATTTAGTGAAAAGCTGTTTTTCTTTACATTAGTGTGCAATTATTTAACTGAAAGTTTCAAAGAGACACATCTAATTACAGTGCTGCTTTAAAAGTATTTAAGCATCAGTTATTAAAATATCATTTGAAATATGCTTATGGACCTCCTGAAGTGTTGTTTAAAAGCAAAATTCTGGTTTCAGATTATTACCTACAATAGGTTTCCTTTCACTACTTACTAACTTCTTACAAAATCTGCTTAATTTACAAGACTGACCTGTTTTCTATAAAACAGAACAAAATGCAAGAATTTCGGTGTGTGCAGAATGTCAGTCTATGTTCAGACTGAGATTACTGACTGAAAATCAAAATTAGTGATGCACATTTACAAATTAAGAATCCCTTTGCTGAATTGGCATTTTTGGGGAAAGCATCTATGAATACTAAAAGAAGTCTGCCAATCCGTTTTCTGTAATTAAATAAAGACATTTATCCACAGAAAAACTAATTCTGCTTGCCATTTAGCATCTTCAAATATTTGCCCTCAAACTACACATACTTGCCTATAACAAAATATAAAAATTATCTTGGATGTTTACTTGTGTTTTAGTCACCTGTTTTTGGTTTTGTTTTGTTTTTTTTTTTTTTTTTAAGGATATTTGTTCCTCCATCACATGTTTCCAGCAGTTTATGGATGACAGATAAGCAGTGCTCAGGAGTCCCTGCCAAGCTCTGTACACCTGACAAGTATGAAAAGGACACAGAAGGTACCTTTGAGTCACATAGTGTGTCAAAAGTCTGCTAGAATTCTGGTTGGTCAAAGACACGTAAGATATTTGGATAAAAGGAGGCAGAGCCCTGAATAGGCCTATGGATGAGTAGAGCCAGGTACTTTTCCAGCAACTTTATCCTGCAAAGGAAGGGTGATGTGATAGAGGTGCTCATCTGCTGAACCTGATCAGGGACAGTAGGAGACTGACAGTTCCCAGCCTCTGAAAAAGTTCTCTGCCCTATGGCTTAGACACATAAGAGCTGTCCTTGCTGAACTATTGAAGTGCAGCTTTTCAGCCTTTCACACATGCAAGACACTGACTGTGCCATGCTGGCTCCAGCCAGTCCTTCCCTGGGGCTGGAAAATTCCCCAGGGAAGCTCTGTGCTCCTGCCATGGCTGTGTGGTGTGCAGGGCTTCTCCTGGCCTGGAGATGGTGTGGTGGGAGGGGGTTCTGAGCTTGGCATCTTTCATACCTTCAGGAAGAGGAATTTTCCTGCTCTGATGCCCCTTCCTGCAGACCCACTCTCCAACTCCTCCACACCCAGCCAGGGGACTCTTGGTCAAATGGGCTCACCCTTCCATCTTTCCCCACTAGATATTAATGTGTCATTCTTTCTGACTCACACAGTAATCCTGTCACCTTTCTTTTTCTTTCTGCCTTCTGCTCCTTATTTCTCCTGGGGAGTCTCTGTCCCCCTTGCTCAGGGCCCAGGTTGTGTACCTGTGTGCCCCCAAGGTCAGCACACAGCCTGGTTGCTCCAAACACAGACAGGAGAGCTGTGGACAAGGAAGGAGTGCAGCAGAGCTGCAGGCTGGCTGGAGTACCTTCAGTTAGAGTTAATTAGCCATAAACCTCCCCAGACTGCTCAGCCTGGGGACAGGCTATTGGCTTGTTCTTTAAGATCTCTTGTCATGCTGTCAGCTTTGTGTAAGTAATGACTAAACTGCAGAAGCTCTGAGACTGTTGTCTCTTTCACAAGCTGTCTCCCTGATGCACTTTGCTCACTCCTCCATTTTTGCATCCATTTGTTTTTCCCTACTATAGCAGGATTGCATTTAGTCCCGTGTTTCTATTGTTCCACCAGAATCAGGGCATCCAGGCTCTGACAAGTGTCAGAGTTTATTAGTGAGGCTGTGGGTTGTTCCTGCTAAACAGAAAAGCAATGATGTGTCACAGCTCTCCTCTTTTACTTTACCTGGATCACCATCTCTGGAGTGAACCCCCCCCCCCTCAAGTGACAAGTGCAATGATCAGCTACACACACGTGACACTTGAGACTTATTTTCCCCAAGCAGAATAGTCACAATACAAACACACAAAATATTAAATATCACATGTGAAAATTTCAGGGTTAATTTTTCCAGTCAAAAAATAGCAGACCAGAAATACAGACCCTTTTCTGTGGAGAAGAGCTAATATGAAAGTGGTGACCAGTACAGGAGGCTCTACAATTCATTGTGACTCAAAGGCTTTGGTAGCTTTAGCACAGACATTCTGGATTCTAAGACTTTATAATATCAATTTAAAAGTAAACTTCCTTAACTTATGATCTAATTGTGGATTTATAGGATTTCCAAACCTATAGCTGCATCACTAGACCTGGGGAAGGCTTCTTTGAATAAACACAAGAAACAGAGAAACAAAGAAAACAGAACAAAGTTTTTAGTGATATCATTATAACACTTGCTTTCCCAGTAAATAATTATTAGCCTTGTGCTCAAGGTTGTCAGGGGAAGAGCATTTGGTGTTGAGGCAGCTCCATGGCAGGTGTGCCTGGGAGCCAGCTGTCAGACTAGAACCACAGTTGCATTCTATTTCCTTCCTCCCAAGAGTATCTAGACACACAAAGGCAGTACTTCCAAAATTACCAGATGCCAGTTTGCAAGAGATGTGTCAAAAATAGCCTGTAGCACAGTGAAAATTCAGAATTATGGGGAGTGTGTGCTCCACACTCCCTTTGCCAAAGCAGCCATTCTGATACCTTGCATTTTGTGTCCTGGCTCTGCCTTCGGTACAAATGGACTCAGAGAGGGGAATGATGAGGGATTTTCAGTCTCCTATGAAAATCCTGACCTAATCACAATGCTGGTGCCTCTTTGGAGACCTGGAGCAGGATGGAAGGGGCTCTTAGAGCAGAGCAGCAGGAGGAGTCCTGGTCCCTGCTGTGAGACCTAAGTGGGTCTAGCACAGCTTTCAGAGTCTCTGCATGGGAACCCAGCAGGGGAATGGCAGCAGCTATTCAGCCCTCCACAGGACATTAGAGATGAGTACTGAAAAATACTAGGAAATCACACAGGAGTACTTAAATATTACTTGATCATTAACAGAGTAATTACATCAGCACTGCTCCTGCCTGATGCTGTAATTTAAGAGGTTTCAGCATTTTCATTATAATCAGTAGCAGTTAGTTCCTGTGGTTCATTGCCCATAAAATGTTAACCATAGGGGGAAAAAAAGGAGACAGAGACTTTGCCATGATGGCAATTAACATCCACTCTGGTGCTTGTGCCTCCCTGAGCTACAAATCACTGGTGGGTTCTTCATCAGGCTTCAGGGGGCCACACAAGGCACTTTGGTTTCTAAAAGCTTTTAAGAGAGGCTCTTAACTAAGATTTTTAATGGAACCTGTTCTGAGGAAGTAGGATGCTTTTCAAGCAGGCCTATGTCTACTCTTGTTTCTCTTTTCACCAATATTTTAGAGACAAGGTTCTGTGTTTACTGGGTTATGTGGGACATGCAGTAGTGCTTCTACAATAACGTAGACTCAGATGCTGGGCAGAACACATTTCTTGAGAGGCTGCAATTTCTGACCTAAGCATATAGAAAGGGAACTATCAAACTCTACTACCATCAAAATGGAACTTCAAAAAAGTTATCACATATGAATTTATGTAACAAGCTCTCACACATTTTGCAAATGGGAATGTAAATGATGGTTCCCATATACCAACCAGATTGCCTGATTAATTAATGCATTACAAGGGGGAAAAGTTTTATGTTTAAAGCAAGACTGAGTGACTACCTCATTGCATTAGTTTTTATGGTTTTGATCTGATCTGGGCAAAGAATTACATTCAATCAACTTGAACTGTTTGTATTGATCTGCATAGAAGATTGGGGGGGAAAAGATATATTGCCTCACTATAAGCTTTTTCCTGGTTTTATTTGCTTTACAAGAGAGCAATATTTTTCCATGCACCGATTGAGTGCAATGGCTCTGTAAAACTGCCCAGGAGGCTTCTGCAACACCATTAGAAGTGACTTGTCTCTGCTCAGAAGCTGCTGAGAAATACTTTACAGGAAATGGCGTCCCCTAGAATATTATTCCTACAGCTGCCACGATGCACAAGCACTTTAAATTCACTTGAAATAATTCTGAGATGTGGTGACTAACACAGGAGTGTTAAAACATTCCTTGCCATATGTATGCTTTAGAAATCAAATATCTTTGGAAATCATTTCAGGTGAGAGAATAAACATTAGGATTATAATTGTTGGGTTTCAATTTCATGACACTCCAGGGGTTTTTTTCCCTTTTTCTCCCTTTTTTTTTTTTCTTTCTTGCTTTTCTGGGCTCCAGTTTTCCAGGAGCATATTGTGATTGCCTTGAATTCATCTGTTAAGTGAAATTACCCTCCAATCAGTGAAAGAAGCAGTTGGACTCAACACAGATATAGGCTGGGGCACACAAGGAGATAATTTGGGAAGTAACTGTGACTTAGGCTGGAGATCCTCCTGTTTTCCCTTCACTTGCATGAGCTCAGGAAGAGGTGGGGTGCAAAGTGTGTTCTCTGAGCCATTCTCAGGATGCAGCTGGCCCAGGATGCCTTAGCAGCCTGGGTTGCTTTGCCCTGCTTTGGAGAGGGTTTCAGTGGCTAGAAAAGATCATGTGAGTGAGGAAGGATAGGCCAGGCATGGAACTGAATCTGTGGCACTCTCCCCAGAAAGCCCAAGCAGTGAGAATTCACAGACCATTTATGCAACACCCTTTGAATGAGAGCAGAGGTGAACCTTCCTGAGAATATGAAGGAATCTCCCCCCAAATTAATCCATGCCATCGAGCTGCTGTAACTGAGAAGGCTGTTTGCTCCCAACTGTTTAACTTTGCCACATTTTGTACCACCTGCAATGACATTTCATTACTGTGGAGTGACAGCAGCAGAACCACCATGCAGCTATCAGCAGGAAAGGAAATTAGTGATGTTATGATTAACAAAATAGCTTTGACTTAGCCAATGCTGGGAAGACAGGCTCCAAAGGAATCAAATACTGCAAGTATCAGGAATGAGCTATCAGCACCACCCTGTGGTTCCCTTGTTCTGTTTTCTCCTTGTGTGGGTCAGAAGGGAAAGGATGAGGCCAGGCAAACTCAAAAAGAAGTGTTTTGTTTCCTTCTGGATTTTGGCCTCTGCTGTTTCATATGGCTGATACTAAAAACTTACTTTTCTGCCCTCATGACATGAAAGAATTCCAAAAAGATATTCAAAAAAGGCAGGAGGTTTTGTGGGACTTGAGGCAATAATGAATATGTTCATAATGCCAGGGCTGTGGGTTTGATTCCAGAATGGGCCATTCACTTAACAGCTGGACTCTTTGATCCTTGTGGGTCCCTTGCAACTCAGAATACTCAGGTGTTCTATAGCATCCTTGTCTGCAGCCAACATTCTGCCCAGTCTTCTTCAGGTCTGCAGCTCTTTAAATGGTTCCCACAGGGCACTGCAGTCTAACAGCAAGCTTCTAGAAACACAACTGAAATTTAATCTTGATTCTGTCACAGATTTTACAGGTTTCCTCATTCTTGTAATCTCTGACTCAGATAATTAACTGAAAATGGATGTAAGTGTGGGGAAAAAACCTCTCCTGTGAAATTCAACATATGCAACAAGTCCTGTCATAATTAGAGTGGTTTGGTTGTGCAAAGCAGTACACAACTGCTGTCCTTATTTTAGCAGAGTCTTCATTAAGGTATCAAATTAAGAAAAGAACTATACTAGTTGCATATCCTTATGGTGTAGTTTTCTCTTATACAGTGACTACTGATGAAATTTCAGCTAAGTTAATGGACTCATATGAAAACAATAAATGTCATTCAAGAAGATATCTATGAGGCATCAACAGATGTGAGGCTATCTGTGCCTCTCCCTGTACAATCAACAAAATACAGACTGAACTGCCATACTGGACATTTTTGTTAATAAGGAGAAAAAGTCCCTGTATATATAGGTCACTAAAGGAAATTCAAATGTCCTTTCATTTTCTTCTTTCATTAGCAAGTCTTTCAAGGATTTGACTTCTTTCTGTAGGAAGTTCTGTTGATATTGGCTGCATTTCCCTGTCTTTTCAGAAAATCAAACAGTGACACATAACTAATAACTTATATTTAACATCCCCTAAATGATTGATCCTTTCCTTTTGACTGGATTATGTGACAAAATCCAAGTAATATATTTTTTCAAAGTACATACTAAGTTTTAGGATGCGTGTGACCACCTGTAGTACAGGGTGTGGTTACCAACTCCACTCTGGCTCACTGGAACATAAAAAGAACACTGAAGGTGACCTCCAAAAAAACATCTACAGCTGACACTCAAAAAATGATCAATCACAGCCATGGCAAATTGCATCATTGGACAAGCCAGCTCAGCAAACGCTACTGCAAAAAAACATGTTACCTGCAAGTATTAAACAGGGAACAGCTGGGATCCCAGAACATCCTATTCCTCACCATAAAGAACAGAGGAATCTGTACCAAGTAATTTTTATAAAAGTTCATGTTTCTAGAATTGCTTCCTTTACACACCTCGAATTTGTTTGAGTTCAAAAGTTTGTTTGAGTTAGATAATATTTAGGGCAGTGTTGTGGGGGTTTTTTCCCACAAGGAAAGACTGAGAAGGAATCTGTGTAGGAGTGTGTCGAACTGAGCGATTAGTTTAATACTGCTGAGATTTTATTGTAATATTAATGATGTGTTACAATGCCTAAGGTCCTGGATAAGCATAATTTATTATTTTTAATCAGAATAAGTAAATAAATAGAAGAGTAATAGGAGAGGCTTCTTCCTTAATCTCATCCATATCGTGGCATAACCACAGTCATAATAAAATTCAAATATTTTGCATATGCTTCCCATTTATGAACCTATGCATATCAAAACTCTGATTTCACTCAAACACTAAGAAAAACATCAAGGTGATGAAATTTATCACCAAAGTGTGTGTTGCCACTCTACTAGTTTAATGTGAGAGTAAAGAAGGGATTCAGGACCCCATATGGAAATGCAACTACCGATTTCCCTTGGTTACAAGATGCTGACTGATATTTGAGTCTTGTTTGTGCAGCAAACCAGTTAGGTGTATCAAAATCAGTAATGTCCTGCTTATTTTATTTACACATTTTAAGCGCTACATTGCTTCCTTCAAACTACTGCAAATCAGCTTTTAAAGTGTTGTAAAAAGAAATAATTATCAGTTAATCTAGAAAAATAAATCCAACTCAAGGTTTACATTTTTCCATGTTTTCTAACCTTAAATCTGTGGAGACAAAATTACTGGTTTCTTGTTGCTATAATTTTATTTTAATGTGAGTAGAAAACATCTACGTCTGTTCAATGTCATCTATTTTATGTGTTTAGAAAACCTCCTGGACATTTTGAGTTCAGGTGTAAGTAAGTAACTGGTAGTGCAGATGCTGAGCATGACCTTCTCTGTATTTGTCAGAAGCATGGAATTTTGGGATGTAACCTGATTCCTTATTAGGACAGAAAAAGTAAAACAGCAATTAGATCAGAAGTAGTTTCGCAATTAATTTAATCATAGAACTGGGCATGTTTATAAAACCATATTAATTATGTGTAGGAAAACAGCTTTTGTACACTCACTCCTAAGGCTTACTCAAGTGAATGCCATGTCAAAACCAGCCATTCAAATTTGAGGGGAAAAAATCAACATAAATACTTAAAAAGACAAAATACTTTCGTTCATGGAGCTGTATTCGACACACAGCTTTTTCATTAAGTTCATTCTAGAGTGTCTCAGTTTCTCCTTCAAGGAGAATTCCAGTTGAACCTGTGAGAGTTCTGGCCACCTAAAGGTGAAAACTGAGCAGGTGTGTGCCACATACTGAGGTTTTTGTCATCAAAAGTTGGTCAGTTTAGTTGAATTGGTTCAAGAACACCAGTGGGAATTTCAGCAGATCAAGTTGTCCTCTGTTTGGGTAGAGAACGTTTAAACATTAAAGAGACTTTTAAACATTAAAGAGACTCTTTAAATTGGTCACATTCCTGAGTTTAAGGAGGGTCTTTATCTCTGTTTTGCTCTCTTTATTCTCACCTTTGGGGAAATTGTCTACTGAATTTCCCTTTCCACAGAGCTACACCATGGATAAAGGATGAGGTGCTGCAGGAGTATGCAGGGCTATAGAGCCCTAAGCTTGCATTTATACACCACCTTGCTGTGTGATTCAGCTTATTACAGAAATTCTTTCTTTAAACAAAACTTCTTTTTCTCTCTTCCCCCTCTTGTTTCCCTTTACATATTCCACGTGCTGAGGAAGGGTGCCACATCCTTACCCTGTACACACGGTGCTGTGTCTACAGTGAGATCAGACTTATGGCCAAAAGTTACATTTTCAGTAATAACCACATGCATAGATGTATGAAATTATCTAGCCAGCTGAAACCCAATTCTGATCGGGGTTATTTTTCTTTCTCTGGCCTTAATGGAAAGATGCAAGGAAGCAGCTTTAGACTGACTTTCAGAAATGAGTCCATCTTACCAGGAATTAGTGTTCTGCTGAATTTTGCCAACAATCTGCTGAAGTTTGAGGAATATGAGATGCTACAAAGCAGCCAGATGGCACATGTCAAGGGAAAAGGTGGTGGGGTCTCCTCTGGTCTGGTGTGAGGCTCAGCAGGTACGTAGGAGTTTGAATGGAGGGGTTTGTATTTGTTTTGAATGGAGGATTTTGTATGGAAAAAGAACCAACCAAAATGTCAGTCAAGACATTGTAATTCCTCTGTTTGGGGAAGCCTGGCTATAATCTTAACAAGGTTTATTTTAGAGCTGCTTATGCCCAAATCCCAGTAAGGAGGATGGTACCCTTTGATGAGTGCTGCAGGCTGGATGGGAGGCCCAGGTTCAGTTTTGGGGTTTATTGTTGCAAAAGCTCCCTCTCCCTTAACAAATATTAATTACTCAAGTATTGCCACACTCCAGAGTGAATTCTGACTCTTTTGAATCTTCACCTGCCGCTGGACCAAACACATCAGTGGAGTACATTGACTCCAGCAGCTGCAGGTGTTTGCACTTGCAGAGAGAGGAGATTATTTCCTTCACAGGAAACAAGAGTTCATTGAGTACTCCTGAACTGAACTGTAAGTCCAGCCCAAGCTGGGTGCTGCTGAAGGGTGCTAAGGAAGCACCAGGCTCTGTACAGCAGCTGGGCTTTCCTCCCAGCTGGCTGGCATCAGCTCCAGGGAATGCAGAAAAGCAGCTGAGGCACAATTCCATTCAGCTTGCACTCAGGGCCACCCTGTACCCTCAAGAGGCAAACAGCACTGACAGTGCCTGGCCATGTGTGGTTCAGAATCACTTCATTCCTTTAGATAAACAGAGATTTAAAGGAATTTCCTATTCCTCAACATAATGAAGCCAAGCCTACCATATTCTGTGCTTTCCAGAAACATGACAGTGGGTTTTCCTAAATCAGAAGCACAGAAGCATGTGCAATGTCGTGGTGGTAACTTCTACTGTTATCCATCCATCTGAGACTCCCAGAGCCATTTTGCATTTACTGAGAAAAAGCAAAGAACCAGTGCTTCACTTTGTTATCCTCTTCTCACCTAATTTTCTTTTAAATTTCATTTTCAAGCCTTCCTGCATTGCCGAGAAGTATGTGTCAACAGACCAGAATTAAAAAGGTGACAAACTGTGAAGAATTAAAACTTCTAATTTAACAGATGAGCAACTGCAAATAGCAAAATCTCAGACAAACACAATTTTAATGAAAGGTGACATGCTGGAGACAGGAAGTTTTCCCCCTCTCTCTTCATCATGCAACAACAAATTAGTTTAGGAAGCCATACAATAATGCTGTGAATGCAATAACAAATTCATATCCTGTGCTGTTAGTTTTGTTTGCTTGTTTGCTTTCTGAAACCATATATGACACTTCTTTGGTAATAGTATATTTTCTTCCTACTAAATGTGTCAACATTTGTTCATGTCTGGACTTGCTCTCATTCTTATTATGATCAGGTACAGCTCATATTCCTCGCCTCCTCAGTGGAGCTTTACATTGGAGCTTTACAGTGGAGCTGCTGAGGCATGAGGGGAGGGCTGGCTCTGCAACATTCTTTCTGGAGTTTTCTAGCACCTTGTGATGTAGAAAACTGACTGCATACATGCTGGCCACTTGCTTTTAATGAAATTTTCCAGTGTTACAAACATCAGAAGGAAAAGTAAACATGGATGTAGGCGAGCATGCTGAACAAGAACAGTCCTTTACTGCTTTTAGGAGGGTTACATCCAGGCCAACCGTTAACCACAGTGGGTTCCCTGAAGTCAAGCCAAATCCATAACCAATACAAAGTAAGGAACCTTTGTAGAAGTTATTGACTAGCTACACTGATTGATGTCAATTTGGGATTTTGGCCCAATCAAATGTATTCTACCTATTTAATAAATGAATGCAGAACTCTGAGCACACCCAGCAGTGGTTTAAAATGCCAGCAGAGTGTTAAAAGCTCCTTTTAACTAAACATCACTGCTTCCCTTACTCCAAGGGTGTAGTTTAGATCACTGGGTTTTATAGGCAGTTCACCTGCTCTTGGTAAACATCACTTGGCTGCCTCTCTGAGGATCACACTGGAGTAAGTTTTCAGATGTGTGCAATTAACCTTAAGTAAGCACAAAGAGAGGCTGAATAACTTCAAATGACTTCATAACAAAATATGTGTTTGCTCCACAGCAGGTGGTCACCACATGTGGTTTTAGGAAGGGCCTAACTTAGAATGCATTCTCCTATTTGAGGCCACTGAAACAACTCTTTTTGTCCTACCGTGCCTGAAAGAGTAAAGAATATCAAGGATTTTCTCAAATTATTATTAGTATGTGAACCAAATAACAAAATTTTATCCAGATTCCATGAATGAGATTTCCAGCTCAGTGCCTGGGAGTCTTGCCCCAACAGTTCAAAACATGTATGGTACAAATGCCCCTAGATAGCAGAGTACCCTAATTTTTATCTTTTCTCTACTCATACACTTGAAAATAACTCTCTCCTTTATTTCCATACTCCTGGCAGGTGCCACAGTAAATCAACCAGTGGGAATCTCTCACATGCACCTCTGCCTTACTGGGTATTAATGAGGTTCTCCATTTAACTTCCACTGGGGAATGATTTCAAGACTTCAGCATATGGGACTTGCTGTTTAAACTGTTTACAGGTGACGCTTTGGCTCTGGAAATTTTAACTATATATGACAATGGGGGCTGCTTTCCCATGTAACCCATCTGTGATTAATTGTGCATTTTATGCAATCATCTGAATTTAAAGCAAAAGCCACAACTTACACTTTTCTCTCTTGAGGCATAAAATATGTTACAGCATGAACCAGCTGTATCTTTTTAGACTGCAGCTAAATTTCATAGTAAGTTAGTCTGTTTTATGCATGTTTGGGGAAAAAGGACTAACAGTTAACAACATTGTAGAATAAATAAGGAGCTGGGGGGTCATTTTGCTTAGATTATGCCTGATAATTGAAATGCCAGGAAGTATTAGCAAGCAAATATTGGCAATTATTTGAAGAAAAAGCTTAGAGGCGTCCAATGTAGAAAAAGGAAAATTATCACTTACAGCTTCACATTAAGTCAAATGACAGCCGTTTTTTTTACATCACAGTTGAGCTAAACACAAATATTTCTCACAGCAGCCATGGTCTGGACTGTTACCTCATCGTGCTGACTTGGTACAAGCACAAATCAGAGAGAGACAAACACTTCTCTAATAGTTACATAAAAGAGAATTAATGATTCTGAGGAGAACATGAGAACTCCACAGTAATATTTAAATTTTAAGATAGGCAGCTGTCTTTGCACCCAGGGAAAATTAATGTCAGGACCATTCCTTAAGAAATTAATGACACGGGCTTTGTCAGAAAGAAGAAAAGAATAGATATCCCACTTGTTGCTGCTTCCTTCTGTTGCACAATATATTAAATAATAAACCTGAGTATTAATTCAACTGGGACAAAGTATAATTTAGAAATTATGTATAAATTAATGCATTCATTTAAATTTAGAAAAAAAAATATGCTACAATGCAGAACCATCTGTACTGTACCATATGTCAGGTAGAGGGACAAATAAAATTCAAGTAAGATCATTAATAATCTTTCTGGGAATAGTTAAATTTTTTCAGCATATTAGATTACAGAGATCATTACATTTTTTAAGCAGGAACATACTGTTGTCATTATTTATGTGTGAGATACAGACTTAATGGGGAATATGTCATCTAATTAAATAATATTACAGTATTTTATGAAACCTTCCCTATTATTTAGAAAATTTATAAGCCTAAGAACAAGCTATCCAAGTTCCTAACTCTCTTAACTTTTACCTAAAGGGGAAATAGGAGCCCAAGTATAATTTAGGATGTGGAATCCTTGCAGGAGATGTTTCTCAGTCTGAAAATTCTAAAGGTGAGTTATGCAAGCCATGAAGACTGCTTTTTTTTTTTGTTCTGGGGACTCACAGAAAACTTGGAAGCAAGCAGGATATTGCTGTACAAAACCTTCCTAAAAATCAGGTTTGTTCACTATAGCTAAAAATAGAAGATGCCCCCACTTTGGTAAAGGAATCCTCAGAGAACCTGAGCAAGGCAGTCAGACTGCACGTCTGCACAAGTTCCTGAAAAGAGCTGTGGGAAGAAACCATGAAAAATAGTTTACAAGCACCTGCAGAAGGTAAGACAGAATCACAATGAGACCATTTCCAACCCAGGCCCTTGCCTGCCTCAACAAGGCTCTAAAAAGTGGTGTAAAATATCCAGTGAGGAAAAACCTAGTTTGAAATTTTCTGCATTGTCATTAACATGAGGTTTCCATTGATTTCTTTACTTCCTAACTGATGCATCTTAATGTACTGGAGGCTTTCTCAACAGCTTTTTCTTAATCACAATTATTTTTATTCCTTTATAAACGATCTGTTCCTGTTTTATTCATGCACATTCAGCATTACTAGTTTCTAGTGTCTCAAATAAACCATGTTTCCATCTTTAATTTTCATCTTAAGTAAATCCCTCCAAGTATAATAATGACTCTATGGCTCATCTTTGAACTTCACTTAATTTTCCCAGACATTTATCTCCAATGAAGATATCCCTACATCTAAAAACCCACAGAAAAGAACCTTATTTTTTTTTTTTGCTCCATAGCATAATGACTCTGCATGCTTCCCTAACTTTGCCCTGCTACGCTGCAAAATCATTTCTAATTTCTGATTGTTATCTCCCTGCACATTGGTAGTGCTGTGCTGTCCTAGATCTCTCCCTCCTACTGAATTTCTCTTCTGTTAATTTCCTCTAGATTTACTTTAATTTTCAATGGCTCTAAGGCATCTAAGGCTTGCCTGTTATTTTTGGTCTATACTTTAAGCTCTTTTTAATTTGGTTTGGGTCTCTGATATTTGCAACTGATCATAAGTTAATGTCATCTATGGATTTCATTAATTTTATCTTTTTGTCATTAATTTTATTTTCCTGCTCTTTTTAAAAGTATAAAAAACTGATGCAAGTATCCTCGCAAGAGGAAGCTAATAATGAGAAACTTTCTGGTGACAGCCTGCACACTGCCACTTTATCATTCAGTGATTCATCCTTCTTCAGGTCTCTAACGTATATACTGCATGTCCACACACAGAGCAATTGCTGTGGGTGCACATTTTCAGATCCATGAAGAATCAATGTAATTCATGTTACACCCATCACGCTCTCCCCAGTGCCTAATGCTGTTGTGTGTTTGCAAGGGCAGCGCTGGAGCTGCAGCAGCAACCCTCTGTGAGCCCAAATCACTTCTTGTTTGTGTCTCTAGATCATCAGGGGCTTCAATCTCTACCCTACAGAAACTCACTGTGGAATGCCTGATTCACTGTGACTGTTCACATTCAGAGCTGGTGGTGTGTGGTATTTTTGGGATTTTAATATGGCAGGAAGGAAATGAATTTGACTTCATGTTCTTGGAAGTTGATTCATTATTATATTGTATTGTATTATATTGCATTGTATTATATTATATTATAGAATGCTATACTAAAACTATACTAAAGAATAGAGAAAGGATATTTACAGAAGGCTTAACAAGATACTAATGAAAATCTTGTGACTGTTTTCAGAGTCCCAACACAGCTGGACCATGATTGGTCATTGAGTAAAAACAATTCACATGAAACCAATCAAACAATGACCAGTTGGTAAACAATGTCCAAACCACATTCTAAAGCAGTAAAACACAGGAGAATTGAATCAGATAGTTATTGGTTTCGTTTTCCTGTGAGGCTTCTCAGCTTCCCAGTAGAAGAAATCCTGGCAAAGGGATTTTTCAGAAAATATGACAGTAACAGTGGTGAGCTCAGGACCAGAGTCAGGTGCTCTGAAGACAAAG
The DNA here is from genome assembly GCF_028769735.1 of Zonotrichia leucophrys gambelii. Classification (NCBI taxonomy): domain Eukaryota; kingdom Metazoa; phylum Chordata; class Aves; order Passeriformes; family Passerellidae; genus Zonotrichia; species Zonotrichia leucophrys. Next base: position 17,098,561 of record NC_088177.1, read on the forward strand.
ACAGCAGGAAGTTCAGCCCCAGAAAAATGGGTATTGGGTGTTGAGCAAACCACAGGGTTAATCCTGCAAACATCTGCAGCTGTGACATGGAGGGTCAGCAAAAGCTCCATTGCACCTAAAAGCTGAGGTTATCAGGCATTTGGAATATCACCACCTGATGAAATTGTCTAAAGAGCAAATTGGTTTCCAGTATATTTTCAGTGCAATCTTATAACCTACTTTCCCTGTCTTTTTAGCTAGGTAGAGATGGCCACAAAAATTTGTGGCTAAAAGCAGCTGACAAAACACAAGCCCACAAGGGAGTTGCCAGCTCTGGAACATGAGATGTTGCACTAGCATCCATTTCCCACCTCCTCCAGAAAGAAGAGACAAGGGGGATACAAGTACAGGACTTCAGCAGGAAACAGTGAGTATTGGTGAGCGTGGTGAGTTCAGCACCCCAGGCTGAGGGTCCAGCTCTCAGGGGACCAGGTTCCCCTGTGCAGGGATTTACTGGGGGTTCCTGATTCTTCCTTCCCACCTGGATCCTGTTGGGAGAGAGGAGTGGTTGTCCTTGGCAAGAGCTGCAGGACAGAGTCTCAGTTTCTGAAGCAAGAGTCAGGAAGGGCTCTGGAAGTGAAGTCTTCATGCTTATTACATTCCTGGATATTTCATGAAGTCCTGGGAATAGAGATATTTTAGAATTTAAGTGTCAGTATCAAAGGTTTTCTCCATCTATGTAGTTTCTCCCTAGTGTTTATTTTATCTAGCTTGGAGAAGCAATTTTCTGTTCTCCCTCTGAGTGTATACACGTGTGTATATATAAAAAATGCACATATTTATAAAATACATATATACTACTTCCCCTAGTTTCAAAATGTCATTCCCTGTGGCCTTACCTCTATTACACACATCATTCATTAGATTATGAAAACCATTAATGTCAGGCAGCAGAACCAAAGGAATTCACTAAGGGAGCACCATTAGCATATCAAGTAGCTATTTCTCAGCTAAATATTCCTGACAGCCCTCATTACAAATGATGGATGGGCTTTATAAGAGGTAGTATTTCCAGAAGAAAATAAAATCTCAGCATTCTACCACATGTGGCCCAATAACTAGATATCATTTTTTGACTGTCTGTTTGCATTGCTTGCCTTTTTTTTCTTTCAGAATGAAAGAGTTGTAAAACTCACAAATAGATTAACAACATAATTCAAAATTCATTAATAATGGTGAGCCTAATTCAGCCTGGTTTCTGAATTCTGCACGTGCTTCAGTCATGGGATATCAAACACTCTGTGTCATCCTAGCTGGATTGCCAGCAGCCTGTCAGAAGTAAAAGGACATATAACTGAAAAAGCAAGTAAGGCTGGCTTTTAAAAGACTGTGTAATGCCAAAAATGTTATGAGTTGAAACCGAACATTTTCTGAGGTTAGAAACGCAATTTTAAAAGAAAAGAATTACTGTAGCCATGTCTTCAGAATACTTCTGACAGCACCTCATGGAAAATGGGCACAAGGAGCCACAAACAAGCACAGAGAGCACCTGATAACACCCTTGGGTGGGAATGTAGACTTCTTTAAAATGGGACAGGAAATAGTTTCAAATTTTCTGCTGTGCATTTGCTGTAAGTGCCAGTAGTGGAGCTCCTCTGCCAACAACAGATTTTCCCTCTACACCTCTTGTAGTTATTTCATATACTGATTTAAGTTAGGGTTTTTTCCAAATACTGCAATACAATTTGTCTAGCATGATTTATTATCAATACTGCTAAAATTTCATGGTTCTCTGACCCTCTAAATCTGAAGTGATTTGACTTCAATGAGGCAAAGTACTCCTTTGCAAACCAAATTATGAAACAGCAGGGTATTAATTTTATTATTATTCAGAAATGAGTTTTGTTGCAAAATCAGGAAATTGACTGGACACCTACTGCACAATGGTCTCCACTGCCACATGCTGATGAGGCAGGAGGATGTTTCCAGTCAGTTTCTTTTCCCAAATTTCTTTTCTTCCTGTTAACTTGTTAACTCCTACTCATTAACCTGTTGAAGGTTTTTTTTCCCACTTTTATTTATAGGAAGAGTTTCACCAGTAAGGGAAAGAGGTTCATTAAACAAGTTATTTAAAAACAGAGAGACAGAGAAGTCGTTCCTTGGAAAACTCCTAAAATCATTCAAATAACATTTTTTTAACTCCCCAAGAAGCTTTCTTCCTTCCAGGTCCCTTCCAACTCAGCATATTCTGTGGCTCTGGGATTCTGTATGAGTCTTTAGCATTTGAATGAACAAGTGCTGAGGTGCCAGTAATACTCCTGTGGTAGCTCCAACCAATACAGGAAAGAGACAAGAGGTTTTTTTAAAATGTCTCAGCACTTTAAGAACTACTTTCATTGGGGTTTTTGCTGTTCAAACTCTGTGAAGTGCGTGTTTTTCTTCATGCGTGAGACTTCAGAAATGCAGAGTGCTCATCTCCTGAAAATGAGTGCTCTAAAGCAAATGAAATTTGCCACACAAATATTAGAGGGCACAAAATAAATTTTCACCTTTGACAACCCTGTCTGATACAATTATAAGCAATTATAAAACTATTGAAAAGCAGTTAGCTGGCATTTATAACACTGTAGTACAGGACTCCTGGCCAATATGCTTATTGAGATATCTTAGATTTTAATGGAGTTGTAATGAAATACAATGACAGTAATACTTACTGCTATGAAAGCACTAAATTGCTTACCATTACCCATCTCACACAATTAATTTCAGCATGATATTAATACAATGCTGGTATTTATTATGCAAGAACAAAACTGTAAGGGTATATTTTTAAGACAAATTCTGAATATTTTTCTTCAGACTATTTCACATTCTAGTACCAACAGTTATATTTAAATAAAAATGGGCAATTGCTCATGGAATTTCAATGCAGGAAAATCAACCCTGCCATGAGTAGTTTCTGAAATGTTATTTCAAATATTCAGTTTTCATCAACCAGTGTGAACAATAAATCACAGCACACTTCACAGATGATGTAAACTGTCAAGTAAGAGTAAATATATTCATTGCTTTGACTTTAATAATTATCTCTATGCCCCAATATATTGATATATTAATTCTCATAACTCTCATTGCCCAGATAATTGTTTAAGCAGGAGTTTATATACAAAGATATTATATATCCTGAGAATTTAGAGTTGAGAATTCAATCAGTAAGGGTGAAACCTTAGTGTTCCTTAGCGAGGTACCACTTCAGAAGTCATTCCACTGAATTGTAGGAGTCAACAGGTCTGGAGCAGAAGGTGTTTAAGATACACCAGAACAGCCATTGGCCTAGTTCTTACACAGGAAGGATTTTCCTGTGCTCTTCTTCATGGTATTTCATTTATTTACCCTTTCGTTTCCCTATCTGCAAAAGAGGGACACTAATGCTGTCTTCTTTTGTAAAAGGTTGTCAGTTTTACATACAGGAAAAATATTAAAGTCAAATCCAGAAATAGTTATAGATTAGTAGATTGACTCACTTTGTAACTCTTGAAGAGCAGAATAGCAGTTGTTCTGAATTATTAAGGAAAAACAAAAAAAAATAGAGAGATCAGACTTATTTCTTCTCCTTTTAAATTCCTATGGGTGTTTTCACAAGGAGTGACTGATGATTCAGCCATCACCACATCACCGTGCTTCTGGACCTCAGTCTTGACAAATGTCATTCACACTGCATTTCATTCACAAGAAAGGTAGAAAGTATATGGACATTTTCAATAAACAGATATTTCTGCAGGAGAGAAATGTACAATACTGCTGAGTGAGACTCAAGAGTGTACAATGGCTTACAGAATATTTTCAGGTTGTAGTGTATTGTTTTAAATTTAACACATTAATGAGAAGCAATAACTGGAAGGTCCAAGATTTCACAGGTAAAAATCAGGAAGCAGAGCAGTTTATTTCCGTTGCCATCTCAGGCTGCTTCTTTCCCTGACCAGTGTGCTCACACAGCAGCAGAGGATGTGAGCAGGGGCACTCAGCCCAGGGGGTGCTCCCTTGTGCCTTTATTGCAGACAGGCTGGAAGCAGGGCAGTGCCTGCACCCCCCTGCTCTGACGGCCAGTGGGCTCTGCAGACACACAGCCCAGCCCAGGAAATGTTGGATGGCAGCTCTGCCAGTGGCACTGACATTGCTGTTACATGCATTTACACCTGCACAGTGAATAAAAACAAGAGCAGCTCAGACATAAGGGGCATGTTTACACATCCAAGCAGCAGGAGCCTGTAACAGATGAGCAGGCTGCCTTCAAGCCAGCCCTGCCCATTGTGGTGCTTGCTGTGAGGATCTTCAAGAGATGCTGTTCCTGTTCTCTCTGACTTTGGCCCCCCCAGCCATTTAATCCCAACTGCATCCTTTCCCACTTGTAGGGCTGACTGCTTTGTGCTCCAGAGAGACACAGCTGCAGCAGATCTCAGGTCAACAGGCCAGTTACAATCAGCATTTCGCTTCTACAGTGTTTGGTGCAGAAACAAGGAAAAGAAGCAGATATTAAATGCCTTATCTTCATCTGCATTTGGGAAAACATGCAGTGCAGCTCCGGAACATGTAATTTTCTTCTAACATAGTGTAGGTTATTGGCTGGGTCAGAATTGTTCCCAGCTTATTCCAATGTCTCTTTTACAGGTGAGAGTGTACCAGGCAATATCAGGCTCTGCTATCTTGACATGGTATCTTCTTTGTGGGAGTATATGTCAAAATAGGAGGTCTAAGTCTCTGCTGTGAATTCTCCCCCGTTGAGAAAATGGCTGACAATTTTCTGTACAACATTTCTGTGTTGCTTTCTCTCTCTCAAGTTTATAAAAAGTAGGCATGTATTAGAGCACTCAGAAGCACTGCTTTTTTAGGAGATTCCTATTTCTTGGTGAAGTTTTTCACCCTGGCAGTTAGTCAGGAGGAAGAGTAAAGAGCAACTTCAGGGTGCTTCTAGTGGAATGAGACAAGAACTATAAAGAGGAATAAAGTAAAGGAGATAAGAGATAAATGTGAAGGAAAAAATGATAGAATGAGGGAAAACCTGGAAAACAGAGAAAGACAGTGACAAGTCTTGGTAGGGATTCACAAGGAAAAGTTGAAAACTTATATGAAATAGAAGAATGTAAAGGAAAATACTATAAACCATGGCAGGAGGTGGGCAGGGAGAAAATAAACAAAAAGTGGGAAAACTATATGAGAAGGGACGAGTAAAACAGTAATAAAGGTTTCTTCCAGACTGGGTTCTGTAAATGAGGAAAGGGAAGAAGACACAGAGAGTGATCGTGCACAGACTGAAGAATGGTCTGGGAGGCAGGGACACAGTGCTGCCTTCAGCAAATACACAGCACTCTGATCCTGAGCAGACACTGCCCAGAGCCTTTACACTTGCCTGGAATAAAGCTTCAGGCCAGATGATGGAGAGAAGCTAGTGCAGGTAACAATTATGTATGATCTTCCTTTAACTGCAAAAGGTGACAATGCACAGAGGGTTGACCCCTGTACAGCACCTGAGACTGCAGCTGTAGAAATCTGGTAGCCCTGCCTCACCAATTAAACACTGAGATTATTTCACACTTTCTTTACCAGTGATTTTTCGTCAATTATCTTTCTATTTCTAAACCCTTCATTTGCCTGATTACCATAAATTTCCCACAGCACCTTCCATAATAACCTAGAATAAACAGAAGCACTAGCATGTGTAAATTAGGGAAGAGAAACAGACCTGGAATTATGTAATCATATCCTCCTCCCTACAGAGAGCCAAAAGGAAAATTAAGCTTTTGTTGTGTGCATCTGGGAACTTTAATAATATGGTAAAAATAAAAAAATTCTTTTACATAAGTCCATCTCTTAATTCATTAAGTAATACAGCAATACCATATTGCATAGGGAAATACTGTGTTTAAAAAGAAAAGCCAGAGCTAACAGCAAAAAACAGCAGTTTTAAAACAGTACCAGAATCCTCTAATTCTCTGTGATGTTTGTCTACGTATAGAGAGTTTTTTCCCACTAAATATGTTAGGCCTTTTCTAGTTCTTCCTCTCTTTCTCTAACGTTCTCCTCTCCCAAATGAGAGTGGAGAGGTATGAAAACAGAGCAGAGAAAGAATAACTGTCTTCAGGCAGAGATGTGCTCTTATCAGAGCTGACATAAAAAAATGAACTGTCATTTTTACCCTAAAAAAGGAAGTAGGAAGTATAGGCACACAATTCTTAGGAGGCTCCTGCCTCAAGTTTGCAAAAAGTATTCAACTGACCATATCATAACATTGAGAATGGCTGAATTTAATTGTTAGGAAAATTTGCCTTTTTTCTTCCCTCTTTAGTCCTTCCTTCCTAGTAACTGTGAACCTGCCATTGTCATGACTTGCACGTAAGTCTGAAGATGAATTAAAAAGCATGGCATGATTACCAAGCACATCCATTCCACCAAAACATATATTTCAGATTTAGGATTCTGCCTGGGAGAGAAATAGGTATCTATCAATGGCTGTGAATTTGAGCAAGAGTAGCTGACTAAAGACTCAGGTGAAGAAGTGCAGAGAAATATCTTGTGGATCACAATGATTAATTTCTCTGCGTTTATAGACTTCCAATACATTAAAATTATTTGCTTCCCTGATGTGCAAGGAAAGACTGCTCACTATTTGCCTTTGCAAGAAAGGGCTCAAGTGAAAAAAAAAAAAAAAAAAAAAAAAGACAGACTGGTACTAATTCAGAAATACTGGACAGGTAAATGGACATCCTTTTCTTCCAAGTAATACTTCCATGCAGGGATATATGTTGGTGCAGTTTGCCCTCTGCGAGTGCGATATTTTTCTCCACATGCAATTATCCTCTTCCATACACACTTCAGTGAGTTATGGCAAGCATAAAGGCTGCAGGTTGCGTGGCACACCATGTTTCTACTGCTCTGAAACTGCTACAAACCCGCAAGGCCACTTTTAAAATCTCATAAACTCCTTGAAGTCAACTTATATAGATTTCTTTACTATGCACCAAAGATCCCTTATGTGACAAACAGAATATCCAAGTTTTTCTCATCCTACCAGCCAAAGTCACATGAAATTCAAAGAATATAAATGAGAAATCAACTTTTTTTTAACAGTCTAGGGCAGTTATGATTTTGATAAATTAGCAAGAATACTTGTCTTCTCTCATTCTGTAAAACCATTCAAGAAGAAATGAGCTATTTACAAGTCAGATAGGTAAAATTCTATGTCATCTCCAGTGAAAAAGATATTACTCTAAAACAGCTTTTGGTTCTAAAGAAAACATGAAATACATGCGAAAATACAAATTTATAAAATTTCTGTTATCGATGTTCAAGTAGTAAACATGCCATCTATATTGCCTTAGTGTAAATTTTACATGAAATATTGTGCCTGAGGAAATCTTTTAAAAACATGAGGTATTCAAATGTTTGCTGCATGAAGGTGTGGTAGATATCACAGAGGCACTTGCCACAAGAGACACGTGAATCTTTAATTTGTCCCTCAGTGGCTGGATTTTCTGTGGAGGAGATCCAGAGAAAATCCCCAAACTAATTAAGCAGACATCCAACATTATTAAGCTTTGTGTTGCGAGGCACAGAGAAGAGCAGCCTGATCTCAGCACTGCACAGCAGCTGGGAAAGAACAGCTCTGCCTCAAACCCTCCCCTGCCCAGCAGTGTCTGGCGGGCTCTGGGGCTGCCTGCTCACGGCCCCCTCATTAAATGGGACAATTGGGCACCCTTTAGAGAGCTACCCGTCTCAGATAAATATTCTGGAGGGATGGGGTTCTCACAGAGTGCTGCAGTCAGGGTTGAGTCTGGTCCATAATGCAAAATCACTTTCATAACTACTGTCATGTCGGCAGCCTGAGGAAAGACAAGGGACTGAAAAAAATTAGGGGGAATTGTCTTATGGTGGTTCCTGTAGGTCATGATGGAAATGGCAGGGGAAAATTTTCTTTCCTCCTGCCATGTTCATGTGTAGATTTATCAATTTGTTTTCCACAGACTGCCTTATTAAGATAACCCAGTAAAAGCCAAAAGTGTTAATTTTATGGAAATAATTTGAAAATATTTTCTTAGATCTTTCTATTAGCAATATTGACTTTTAGTGGCTTTGTTAATTAGGCATTAATGTGAACAGGGAACAATTAGCAACAGAGTGACCAGTTTAAGGTCAGGAGGCTTAGGCACCTGACAGCTAAGAGTAAAACCAGTTCCCAAAGGTACTTTCTCAGGCTGGCTTGGGAAAACACTTCATTATGTCTATGGAGAGGAAGTCAAAAATGCTTTTATGGGTTGCATTCCCATCTTCATCTAAGCTTGAATATTCAAATGCATCTCTCTTTAGTATTGGATTAGCTACTGCAAACACATAACCCCATCTTGTGTGGATTCTAATCCAATCCAATGAAAACTGAAAATCAGAACTGGTTTCTTAACTGTTCCCTGTCAGCACCAGAGGCTTTATCAATTTCAGCAGAAGGCACTGAGCGTTCCCTCAGCAATATCACCAGTGGTGTGGAACTTCCCTCAGGAAAACACTTGGAAGTTCATATAACTATGAGAACTATGTGAGAACTGGTTTAGATAAAGGTCTGCCCACCTTTCTAGCTGGTCTCTTTCGTGTTCTCCATATCTTGCCCAATGCAATACAGAAAATAAATGAATTTTTCCTGCCATTACTGCGGCTGCAGTTTCCTCCAAGCAGTCTTGTCTTCAGCACCCAACCAACACATCCAGTTTAGCAAAGTCTATTAGAAAAAAACTTTCAGCCTCTCTAGATAGGCATGAACTACATCAGAAACACAGCTTTTAGGAAATATAGCACTATGACATGTGCTGCACCAATATGTTTAGTGCTTTCCCTTTTAATATTAACATATAGATATTTGAAGTTCACTTATGCACAGGCATAAATCTGAAGTAGCAGGCAGTTATTCCTCACTGTAATGTGCAAATGAAGCCTAACAGAATTTTCTTTAATTACTGATGCTCTTCAAGTCAAGAAGTGCCTAAAGAACTGTATCTGAATTTGGCCTGCAGGAATTCTGGTAGGTCTCTCATAGTTTAATCTTTTTTGGACATAACTATTCCTAAATGCATTAACAACTTATTTATTCCATACACGTTCTGTCACATCTTACTTCTAAAGTTATAAGAATTATGTATTTCTTACTACAAAGACTAACTCTTTTGAGATAGGTTGTAAAATTGTCCAAAATATTGGTTTTGAGCTTGCTCAAGTAGTTTTTCATTGTTTTCATCAACTCACTTCAGCAATCTTTTTTGTTTGGCATCACAAGGCATTTTTATAGCTTTCAGGACCGTTTTTGTCCTTCTTTTTCACTCTTTCTCCTATTTTTCAAAAATATATGAGTCTGAAGTTTTGATCACAACCTAGGGCCTGACTCACCAATGCTATATGAGACCAATCTTTCCAAATTATTAAGTCATGTTTTGCTTTACTTTTTCCAAATAGCATAAACCAGAACGCCACTCAGAGGAGTATGTTAAGTTCTTCTGTAGACCAAGACATCCTGACTGCTACTTTTTTGATACCTGGATACACAGCTCATGTGTCTGGTTGCTCCTATGAATATCCAGGCTGGTAAGTTTTCACAGTGAAGGGAGAAGAACCTGTTCTTTATGTTCATGTAGTTTGAATGAAAGTACCATGAATGAAATACATCTGATTGATAAGGATATTATTAATTTTTTTTAATATAAAAGATCATGAGGAAGGAGAGGGAAAGACTTAGTCACCATCCATTACTTTATTAAGTGCTGCAGAAAAAAAAAGACACATTGTACTGTTATTTTCTGCCTCCTGATTTGTTGACTTAATTTTATTCGCTCTTGAGTAGATTTTCCACAGCTGTCTCCTTTTACACTTGATCTTCCTGCTTGATACAGTCCCATCGCAGGCAGACCCAGCACACATGCTGCTCCCCTGCTGTGTGTGTCCTTCAGTCCTCTTTAATTGGTGCACAGTTTGCACTCTTTACAGGGATTCCACAAGGACAGAATTTGTGCAGGCAAGGTGCCAGAGCGCTGTTCCCTGGAAAGGCAGATGTTCCGTCCCAGCGGTCGCGTGGCTGGCACGGTCCTGCCGAGGGAGCACAGCAGAGATCTGTGCCTCCCTCTCAAATCACACACACAGCTACTGCCCCGCCAAGTTAACTGCCTCCGATTTTTGAAGTGAGCTGTTTTTTTTTTTTGCCATTCATTTGGAAATAATTTGAAAGCAAAACAAGCAAAGCACATCAAACTAATTGCAACCCTGGGTAAAAAGGGAAAAGAACTCTACCGAGGCTTAGAACACCTTGTAAATTGCTTCTCATGAAAGACACACACAGCAAAACGCTGTCATCTGAATTTTAAAAAAAAAAAAGTATGATGATTGTGCTTGTTAATTGTGTTTGTTTTCTTATGACTAATTTATTTAGGACAATTGAGAAAGCTAAAGCATTTGAACTGATTTTCCATTTGTTTGGCTATTAAAGTTCCTCTGTGAAATGTATGTTTACTTAAAGCATCTCCAGCTACCCATTTACAATGTATTTGCTAAATTAGTTAAGAGACTTTAATTGGGCACTGGGGATTTGTTGTGTTATTCCCAATTCTGTTTACTAAAAATACATGAGAACAGTGAGCAATTTATTTATAACCTTGTTATATGAGGCCATTACCAACATCAGATTTTTTTCTTAACATATTTTTAATTTGCATTGACAGAATTCAAGTCATGTTTGCTTTTCTTTCTGTTTTTGTTAGTGCAGCCTAAAAACTGTTGCTAGTTAAATACAATGGAACCACATATTTTATTTGGAACAGTTTTCATAATATTTGGAACAGCGATCATAGATGTGGACCCCCTCCAAAAAAGCAACAATATTGAATCAACATAAGAGAATGCTGTCTTTCTTTTGCATCCCATTAAGGTAAATAGTTTGAGAAGGTAAATATATTTGAGGTTAAAAATGCACTGTACTTCATTGGCATTATCATCAAATAGACACTTCCTTATTTTGATCCCATCCTTGCCATTTCATACCAATTACAATACAACAAACCAGTAAAACTCCTATGGCAGGACTTTGGTTCCAGTGCCCCTCTGAGACAGGCACACCTCTTCAGACAGGCCACTCAGAGCCAGGATCAAGTTGTTTCTCAAGTTGTGTTACTCTTAGAACAATGTCCAGGCACATCTCACCCAGAGCCTGGGGAACCTCCCTGGACTGCCAGGCCAAGGAAAGTGGTTCCTTCCCAGGCAACAGCATGTAATTAAATGTTTCAGCTTTCCAGAACTAATTTTTCCTGTCTTGTTAAATGCAGTTGCTTTAAGAGAGTTTTCACTCCAGCTGACACTGATCTGTTGTGATGGGATGAGTGAGTAAGTTAACAGCTGTAAATGTTAACAAGTAATTTATTTAAGCTGTTGTAGAAGTAAGTCTGCTTTTATGGTAGGGAAAATCAACACCATACTCTCTAGGCCAAATATTTTTACTGAACATAATGTTGTTTGAAGCATGAGTTATTTTCCATAGCCCAAAGAACAGTGTTCTGTTATTATATATAAAAAAAATTGTAGTAATTTTTCAAAGGACTGTGTAGCCCTGGTACATGAGGCTAGTCCTGAACTGGTGTGAATTAGTATAAATGTCCGCTTCAATCGAGCTGACTTCCCAGACAAATATATATTGTTCAGTGAAAAAGAAAACATTAAGAAAAACAAAATACTTCAGAGGGGGACATAATAGAGAGGAAGTATTGTCATCGAAGACAGACTCTTGTTGTCCTCCAAAATACATGCAAGGTAATGTTTCTTCCTCTTTTCTTGCAAATTATTTTAATCTGCAGAAATTATTGTATGTCACAAAACTTCAGATTGTGCATCACTTTTTCGAATTTAAATTTGGGGGTTAATTTACCTTTCTAGCTACCTTAACATCAGAAACTTGTCTTTGAACCTGGCCAGTTCTAGTTCTACTCTTTGATTAGATCTATCCTTGTTGTTTGTGGAATGCTAAACTTTATCCCTTATTCTGAGAGCCTAAAATTAATGACAACCTGTGTGCAGAGCCAAGGACTTCTTGTAAGACCACAAATTCTTTCTGCTGAGATAGGATCCGGTTTGATTTTTAGAACACATTCAGAATAGTTTTACTTAGGTTAGAACTTTTATTTTTAATGAGTGTTCCAAGCACATGGAAATAAAAGTGAAAAAAGCTTAATGAGTCCTTTTGGGGTTTATGGCTGCAATCAAAACCTTAGAAAGAATAGAGGTAATAAACCAATTGATAGCACTGTACATCCTGGCATAAGCAGCACAGGGGAGTGTTTTTACCTGACTGTGATGGAAACTTACTGCTAAATCTTATGTTCAAGGACTAGAAATAAAAATTAATACAATTATATGATTTTTCTTAAAAGACCATATATATTCAGAAATGTATAACAGCAGTGGGAAAATTTGGAGACAGATTTAAATAGTGAAGATGTTTAAATCACTGCATTGATTTTTATGTTGTTTACTTACATGTTATTTCACATAGCTTAAAGCAAATGTAGTTTTAAATCCTGGGCAAGATAAACACTGGTTAAAAATTTTGAAAAAAAAAAGACAAAGGCAAGTAAAAATGACAAACATTTCACAGAGCTTATCAGGAAGTGTCAAGAGCAGTCTTCTTGGTGAACAAAGAGTTTAGCAGCCAGAAGCTAATACACTCACAATGCCATCTTGACAAATTCAGCACTCCAGATCCTGAGAGGCCAGATTTATACCCATCTGGCAGTACTGAGAGACAAACACTCATGTATCAGATGTGCTGCAGAGCTCACGTTCCCGTGCAGAGAGCAGCAGCCATCCTGTTTGATCTCGGCTCTCTCTGAGCACTGCGCATTTCCTGATTTCCTTGTCCTGAGCATTGCGCTCTGCCTCAGCAGGGGACACACATCCAGCCACCTGAGCCTGCTGGAGAGCACTCACAGCAGCCCATAGGCAGCGGGGGGAAGAAAGCTGATGCCAACAATATTGAAAAGTGCCTACAAAGGACAGGAGAATAGGTTGGCTTTTGTGGCACGAGTGAACAAGTGCAGCTTTACAGCAGAGAGGAAGCAGAGATGACAGACACCTGTAGGCTGGCTAACACTGAGCTTCAAGGGATGAAGCCAGGGTTATGGTTGAGTTCCAGGGAGTTTCTTGCACAGGAAATATATTTGCAGTAATGGAGGAGAATCCATCAGTGCTGGTTCTAGTCTTTCTGAGGTGCATAATTTCATTTCTATGCAAAATGCAATGGCAGAGGATCACAAAACGGGATCTGATGTGCTCATTTTCTTCCTGTAGTAGGAAAGCCAGGCAGCAGAACAGCACTCCCTAAGCAGGTGACTTCTTGACCAAAACTGATCTTAGCAGAAGTTCATAGTGTACCAGAATTCTTACTTTATCCTAGAAATATGAACATTGCTCTCCACATAGATTTGGGGGTCTACTGATTAGATCCCTGACTGGAGGATGTCTTTCTTTAACTCTTCCAAAGTGTCTGAAATGAATTATCTGTTTCCATGTAAGAATTACTCCTTATGTTTCTCATGTTGGTCACAGGGGATCTGTGCCATTTAAGAGCCATTTTTATCACAACAAGAAAGCCCTGTAGTGAGAAAAAAATATAATTTGCCATAGAATTAATTTCTTCTAGTAAAAATGCCCCTTTTTCAGTGTAATTAGAACTCAGGCTCATCTCAGGCTTTCAGGAAGTTTTCCTGAAAAGGAAACAGAACTACAATCAACCCATCCACCAGACTACACAGACCCAAAAGGACCACTTCAGTGAAGTCAGGTTACCTTCTGCAAAGGTTAGTCTAAACTTTTGGCCCTGCAATGGCAGGAATGAGGAAGGAAACAGGAAAAGAAAAAAGAAAAGAGAGAAGAAAAAAAAAAAACCTGAGACACACAGAGACTATACAAGAGAGATAATACTGTTAAGATTAACATCTAACTTAATGAAAATGCTCTAGGTATTACCAAGGATAGAAGTGAACAGAACAGCCAGTAATTATTACCCAGAAGGAATAGTAATAATAATAATAACAGCAACAAGAATGTTATAGTCTCAGTGTTGATTTTGGTAACCTTCAAAGTATAAATTGCATTGTTTCAAGGGGCATCCTTTCCCAGTATTCAATACCACCCTAGAACAGGCCTTGTGCAATACTGCCATGCTATGAGGTGCAAATGTTTATACATTCATCTGACTTCTATTATACACACATACCTGCATTTAGAGAGCAGTTCAGTCATGCATGAGAATCTGTAGTTAAAGACTTCAAGTCTTACTTATCTAAGCATGAGTAGCTAGATTTTCAGAGGAACTCAGAATATAACCTCTTTCTTACTTCAACATTAAATAGCAATGACATATTTAAGTTTCTTGCTTTACGTACAGGACTTCAGTCGTTAACTTCCCCCTTCAGGCATACCAATATATACCATGCACATGCAATATATATGCCTGTATAACTCTGTCTCTATTGCACACACTCACACTTTCAAATAATGAGTTCTGATGAGCCCTTTGAGGCACACAAATGATTGAAAATATAGAGCACCAAATTCTCATGTTAATGACACCTCTAAAGGGAACAGCAGGAATCAGAAAATAAAACTAGACCAAATGCTCAACCTAACAACTCCCCGGTGTGGTATGGCAGTCTAGGAGAGTATAATAATGAGATCAAATACAAATTGCAATATGAAAAGTGAAAATTCAATATGCAATATGAATAATACAAAATTACATTAGCAAAGCTAGATCTTCTATTAGTAGGATATCTTACAGCATATGAATCCAGCTACTTTATGCAACATACCCAGGCTCTTTTATATTTCCCAAATTTGTCTTATGGTAAAGTAGTTATTTTCATGTAAACCAGAACACTTCAGAGGCAGCAAAAAGCCATATTAGCAGAGTGCCCAACCTCCACCTTCATTCCTTGTCTTCAGAGCTGGCTGCAGAGTGTGGCTGCACAGACACTGTCCACACAGAGCCCATACAGGGCCCAGACAGACCTGCCTTGAGCAGCACCACATTTGAGTAACACCAATACAGGGCAGAGGCAGCAGTTGAGAGGGAAACTCAATCATCATCTTATTGCAGCTGACAGCAACACTTTCCTGGGAAAGCAAACATGCACAGGCTACAGCTGCTGATGAACAAAAATCCTTCACATAAAAAAAATTAATCCCTATGGTATGCAGATACTCTTTTTGAAGAGAAACTGTTCTTTTATTTGATATGCAGTCCTCTAAAATCCTCTAAAACCATGTTGTAAGGAAAAAATACAATAATTCCATTTTCTTCTGATATATCTGGAAGTAAAACTAAAGGTTCATCCTATATTGTTTGCTTCTGAAGTGAAGGCCAAAGAACGTGGCAGTAGCACACCTTAAATCAGCCGCAACACTTGACAGGATGGGGTGTCCCTGGCCTTTACGGACACCAGGGATGTCAGGTCTCCTCCTGCTTCTGTCTAGAGACATTCTGTGCAGCACAGTGCTGGGAGGCTTTGCCTGCACTATTTGCTCTCATTTGTATTTCTGTATTGCATTTGGCACAGTAGGGAACAGTCCTCAGCAATTTATTTTCTCCAGCCATGCTGTTCAGCTCCTCTCACCCCTGGGGACTGAGAGGAAATCTTTGACAGGTAGACAGCTCCCTGTGTACTAAAAAAAAAAAAAATCCCTAATGTCAGCCAGAAATCAGTAGTTGGCCAACTGCAGTAAACACAGTGAAGTAAGAGAAGCAGCAAAAGGAAGATGTTTACCAACACAGCTGATTGTGCAAAGGGACTGGGGGGTTGCCGTATTGGTATCTTTGTCCTAGGTGAGATTTCCTGCTGGGGTGACCAAAGCTGTACTCAGAGATTTAATTTCTATTAGCTGGAGTAATTTATTCTAGTCAAATAAAAATGTCACTGATGAAAACTGCTGCTGCTGTCATGCAGATTGTTTGCAGCACTGACACATGCCAACACCAGCTTTAATGAAGTTGTTTGGTTGTTTCTCAAAGAAATGTTGCTCAAAATGATACATCGTTTGAAAACTACCAACCACCATGAACAATAATCCTTTCTGGCATAAAAATATCCACCCTTGTAAAGAAGAAAGCAGAAGACCAAGACATTTTAGTTCCAAATATTTACTTTGTCCAAATTATTACATTCAAACAGCAACAGAAGACATCATAATATTCAAATCTTTGCAGATATTCCATAATGCTCTGCTCAAGCACTAAATTCCACATGGGCATGAAAATAAAAAATATATAGCTGGGCATAAAACTGTGGATTTTGTTTCCACCATAAATGATATTCACAATCTTTTTAATAACAAGGGCTTTCAGGAAAAAGAAAAAAAAAAGGAGAGATGAACTATTATATTAAGCTATCTAGTTCAGTACAGCAATAGCTAAAAAATAGGTAAAATTTCCTACATAAGAATTTATTATAAGGAATTGAATAGTAAATCTGGAGGCCTTGAACTTGCAGGCATTCCAGTAATTTCAAGTTTTGCATTTGAGAAACAACACTGCCTTCATTATTTTCTACTTCAGTGATTCTGAGCAGGAAGAATTTAGGTCAGCAGTGAGCCTGAGTTACTGCTGATAACTCAACAAATAAAATTCTGCCCTATACTTCATTCTAGGGAAAATAGGGGAGCACAGGGCAAGGAAATTACCTATCTTTTAAGACAGGTAGGAGACAAGAATCTGTTAGCCACTGCATTTGTATTTAGAAATTACTTTTGAAGGCACAGTAATGGACTTTCTACATGGAGCATGAGACACATAAGGCAGCATCAGAGACCTGGCCACACTTGCCTCTGTTGGTCCATGGCATGTGAACCTCATATTCAGATAAATTAACAGGGATATTTGGGAGATCTGCTATAAGAATTAACTAAATGGTGATAAGAAATTGCTTTAGCTAGGATAAATATGGCCATGACTTAGAAGTACAAGAGGAGGAATTTATTTTCCTGTGGTGGTAAGGGTCTTTTTAACTATTTTTTACTTTTCTCCCATAAGTTTAGTGCATTCATATATGTTGCTGGTTTGGCAATATATTTAAAAATAACTTTCTATAATAAAACATTGTTGAATTTATACTACACTGCTGTAATTGTGCAGTCTCAGAACAACTGTATGTAGAGGTAAAAGTCTCCTCTCATTCCTCAGTTCTCTGGTCTGAGAAAATAGTTTGCTGTCCTCTAGGGAACACCAATATATGTGAATTAACGCATGGTCAAAACCATTAATTTAGTCCTTCCTTAGTCCTGGTGGCACCTGCCAGCTTTTCAGTTGTGCACATCCCAGTGAAATCACCAGGATTTAGGCACACTCTTCTGCTCTGCATGTCATTCAGCACGGGTGAGCATAAAAACTAAGGACCCAACCGTGTAGAAATCAGGCCTCACACTGTAGTAAATTGCCTTGTAAGTTTTATTGCTGTTTATACTAGCATTTCTTTCTTTTACTGTCTGTCACCAGGTATTTTTTCATCTATATATAAAATACAGAACTTTTTTTTAAACTGAGTTTACCTAAGTGCTCTTTCTTGTATGTAAAGGAGAAAAACTAAAAACTGTAAGGAAAAGCTGTTACTCCTCAAGTACTACTTCTTTTAAAAACATCCAAGATATTCATTATGTTACTTAAATTTTAATTAGCCATTTCCTTTGTGCTAAGAAAATGCCTATTTTATTGTGAGAACAAGCAATTTAGGAGAGCATGACACTATCTTTAGAAAGCTGGCTACTAGTTCTTCTGTACAGGAGAAAATAACTCTCACATTAGGAGACGAAAGTTATGCTGAAGTGTTTAGAACTGCATGATGTACCTTGAACTGGCACAGAGCAAATAAAGGCTTTGATGCTTTAATGTGTGCTCCTGCTACTAGGGGTTCTGTGTTGCCAGACAGCACAAACACTTAGGAGAATCTCTGCACTTTGAGTTTCACTTCAAGGTGAAATCCCAGCCCCATCAAATCAGCAGGTTGAAGAGAATTTACTTCGGTCAGGATTACTCCTAAGTCATTTGTCCAGCCTTTCTTCTTAACTCTTCATGTTCCTTCAATTTTCTTTTAGGTGAAGTCAAATTGCCAGTCATATAGTAAACATTTGAGGTGCTTAATCATATTTGATTTAAAATTAAATGCTTTGAGAGGTTTACTTTTGACTTTCCAATCACAAAATTCTTCATTTGCAGTGCATAAGAAAATAATTACTTCTACAGAAGCAAGGTTCCTGTCTCAGCCCTTGCATCCTTATTACATTAAATAAAAATAAATGTGTGCTTTATGGTAGTATTGCAAGAAAACCCCAGCTCTCTCCTAGCTAAGACACACTGTTAGAATGAGATTCATTTTACCCAAAAAAGTGTGAGATCATTTGATTATTGAAATTAAGTGGTAGAAATTTTCATAGTAAAACATACTTTATTAGAATGTCTTAAAGGGACACAGCCAAGTGAAAAGGCACATTTCTAGTTTAGTAAAGTGCAATTATTCTGTGAACTACTGGAAAGAATTGATTTTTGTGTCTTTTGTTACAGAAGTGTAGAAAAATTTAAAAGCTTTAAAAGGCCTATTATTTCATCCAACACATAGCAATATTTTCACAAAAGCTTTGTTGAAGAAAATTTTATCAGCTCATTGAACAGCATTTTCAATGTTTTATTTATCAAATATTTTGCAGTCTGCTGAATTTTAGTATAAGGAATTTTTCTTTTCCTAAATCTACTCTTTTTCTTCCAACAATTCAGATTCTTTTCAAAATGAAATCCTGAGAATTTTGGTACTGACTTCAAAGTATCTTTGTTTTCCCCCTTAAGGTTTGGCTACTTTTTAATTTTATTTCATGTAGAGCCATTGTGCAGCCCAATTAAAAGGCATTACAGAGCTTTCCAGGTTTGGGACCATTTATCCAGCTGAAGAACTACTGCTGTCAGTAGCTTCTTCCCATTGTTGTCTGCAGGGTTAGCAATTCAAAATGTGCATATTCATTCCCATTTTCAGCCTGTTTCCCCCTTAAATGCTGACATACAAAACTCACCTCTTACAAATTCTCTCTTACCGACAAATTCTCTCAACCAACAATTCATTTTATAACCACCCTGTGGTTATAAAACCCCTGACATTCCTTGGACACACAGAACCATGCAGAAGTTGCTTTGGTCCACATGTAGACACATCTGCTGGAAATACGCCTGGAATTGGGAACTTTAAATGGTGCTTTGAGATACTTGTCTGAAAAGTTTGACTGAAGTACAAAGTGCCATTACAGTATCTATTATTTTTTCCATGGACACAATTCAAAGCAGCAGTACAAGAACAGGCACAACAAATTATATAAAGAGAAGGCAGAGGAGGAACAGGAATTTTTCTTCCTAAAATACTGTTATGCTTTCTGGCTCACACTGAGCACATGACTAAATATTGTCAAATCTGTTCTCCCAGTCCTTTATCATCAGTTTGAGGAAGGAGTGAATGGCTGAAAACACCCTAACCTGGTCTCTAAACTTCTGATCCATGGACAGATGTAGAAAATTTTTTTTCTGATTTTTTTCTGGTATCATCTGCATTTCCCATATTTCTGGCACCATTACTCACTGCCGTCTTCCATTCTATACATCACTGAGGAAATATCTTTAAAAAAGGGAAGAAACAGCAGCAAGCTGGGAAAGCAGAAGCAATCAGTCAAATCCATTTGGGGCCTCCTACAATGTAAAAACAATTATTGTTCAACTTACCACAGCAAAAACCTGGTTCATGTTTATCTAGGTTCTGCCTTTCTGATGCCTTGCTTGAGTGTTGTTTTAATGCATTTTCATGGTTGGTTGATCATTTTCATCATTCACTTCAAATGTGCACTGATGTGTCATTAATTAATATTAATGACAAGTTGTCATATAAGTGCAAAGACTATGGGAGCCCATACATGCTTCATTAAGCTAATATAGCTTAAGAAATTAACTGGACTTCCAAACATGTTAGCTATTGGCTCCAGTAAGAGTGAGTACTTGACCCTCAACTAACTTAGTGTCAAGTATACTAGAAAGATGGGGAAAAATGAATTTTGAAAAATCTTTAAAATTCCTAACAAAAAAATGTAACATATCTTTTAGTGCTGAATCTGCCTGGAAGTGTTGGAATTTCTAGTTATAGGAATACACACAGAGCTGTTCCTCCCAGGAGTCTACCCTTAATGTGTTAAACTCAAAGGCTGCTGCATCTCTGTTGCAGAAACACAGAGATTATAATCCCAAATTACACCGTTTTGGTATCTCCAATTTAGTTGCAAGATATTTTGGAGATATCTTTGGACAGGCTGTAAAGCTCATGTTAGCCATTGTGTAAGACAGAAGTTGTCTGGTGCCATGAAGGCCTAAAGTAGATAGTTAATTGTGAATAGGGATATATGGTTAGAGTCTGCATATTTGAGTTTGGAAAGGAGAACAGCACACAGTTAAATAATTAGATTTCATATGTGATTTCCTATGTAATTTTTATTACTTGGAAATTATGTTCTGTCAGGGACCTCAGCATAGAGAGATGGCAATAGAGGATTCTGTTCTGGAAGGGGCCCCCTAAAATATCAAGTCAGTCTCAGCAATTATGTTTAAACATGATCATAAACTAATCAAGCTTAATATCTTAGGTTTATTATAAAGCTTTAGAAAGCTGTTCTCACATCTGAAGATTAGTATCATTCTTTTAATATATTCCTAAATGTATTCATGGCCATTTGCCTCTGTGTAGTCAGTCTTTGGCTAATGCACCAATTCCTTTCCCTGGTGTTTATCCACTGATGTAGTTAGAAAGAGCTCTCCAGTCAGTTCTCACTTACTGTATTTTAAAAATGTGTGTATTTTAGTCCTCCTCATCCTGATCAAAGGAAAGTTTGAAAATTAAAAATAGATGGAATAAAAGGAGGATTTCAGTGGTTTTGCTTTTTCTTTTAATTTAGCAGCTCAGGTATCAGTTAATGCTAAATTTCCTGTTTGCTCAGATGGGATCAGGCCTTCTGAGCAAACCGTGTTTCCCATTGTGCTGATCTTTTCAGATGAGAGGACTGACTGAACAGCTGATACAGCCTCTTCATGGTCTTTGGGTGTGCAGGCAAAGCAAAATCAAAGCTATAGGAAGGAACTGATGTTATTTATGGAGAAGTCACACTTCCTTCCAAACTGGATATCCTATGATGCTGGGAATTTTGTTACTCAGACTAGAGTCTGAGATTAGCATCCCAGCCAATACAGAACTATAAGACAATACATAACTATGCTGATTTTTCCTTCTACACTGGACAGCTAGCAGCACTAAAATTATAGCATGGTGGCACCTTTAGGGAAGTAGCTGGACTAAAAGCTCCTGAAAACTGTGCTGCTAATGGCATGAGAAGAACTAGGTCAAGTGATACTACAAAGGCATCATTTTTCCAGGAACTGACAAGATTTGCTGGCTGAGTAAATCAAACCATGTTCCACAATGGCAGATGGAAAGGAAATTACTCTTGCAAAGGCTTGAGAAACTTTCTTTAGCCAGCTCTATCTCTTGCCAAAGTCTGGCAAGTTCAGCTGGATGGCAGCTGCAGGCTGACTGCCCAGGTCCTGTTTAGCAAGGCAACAGAGGCTTTTTTCCTGATTTAATCAGCACTCAGCTTCAGAATGCAGAGTACTCACAAGAACTCAGTCCTGCTGTGTTAATCAGAGACTCTCCTTGTTGAATTAACATGCATTGTCTGAATAAGTACTTTCTCCCAGTGACTTTGACTTTTCCAGGATAAGCAGTTCAGCAAACTGGAACAGAAGTGCTGCAGATATCTATAAGATAATATATGCAGAGTGGTTTGATAATAGAGATGAAATAAACAGTCACTATAGTCGATCTCCCAGAAGGATGCAGCACCACAGACACTTCCAGCAGGAACATCAAAAGTCAGTCAGCCAAGCTGAAAATTAACTACAAGCAAGAACAGACTTCAGTGCCATGGAAAACACAGAGAGCAAGCTACAGAGTGATGCTTTAAAACACAGGATTAAAATGCTATTGAAAGCTATGAATTCCTGTGCTTCTTTCCATAAATTGAGAGACTAATAAAATGATGGCTCCTAGTAAAATAGTTGGAATATAAGAATGCACTTGGGCTCTTTTTGCTTTCTAGGAGTAAAGGCACTTTCTGAGAAAGGAAGAGAAGGATTTTTCACAAACGCAGTCGGGATCCTTCTAGCACATATTAACTCTCTTCACATTTTCTCAAGATGTGGTCAACAAAGAGAGCAGTAAATGGCATTTTAGTTTTGCTAACTTTGTCAGCTTTAACTTAGAGGTTTTAGCTCTGATCTAATGACACTTATGAAGATAAGAATTGACCTTTATGAGACTTCTCATTTCAGAGAAAATTGCTTGGTGCAAGAGGAACCTCATGGAGCTCAAATGCCAAGTGAACATGTGAAATACCAGGTTTTAAAGTGGAGTTGGCACAGCTGTCATGCTGGTTTGACTTCAGCCACAACTCTGAATAACAGGAAAACAACTTTGCATGGAAACTTTTTCTGGCCTTTGGCAAAACACACCAGTAAGATGCTTTGCCTTAACTTTGACTCTCCCTCCTGTTCATTCCTCTAATTTTTCTGTTCTCTTGTTCTTCCTATGCTTCATGTATTTTATTTTTTAATGATAATTATTTTAATTACTTAGCTTTTTTTAAATATTAAAGTAAGATCTAATATCTTAGGTACAGTGAAAGGATTCCAGCTCCAACATTAGGCTGAGCTGGTTATCTTGCCATTTGATTCATGATATAGGAAGAGCTGTAAAACACTTGCACCAAAATCAGATGTTATTTGGTTTTCTGTCACTGATTATAGATGCAGATCAAACAATTAAAAGTTTTGTAAGAAATACAAAACACTGCAGATTATAAATATTAAGAGCACCCTAACTATTTCTGAACTACAATTACAAAAGTCAGAGGATACTTGCTGAGAGTTTACATAATGAGACTCTAAACATAAGATCTCTGTTTTGTGCCTTAAACAATACAATACTTTTCATATTTCTTTTGCCACTTCCTTTGTTATTAGCATTGTTTTAGAGTGAAAATACACTCAAAGAGCAAAAGGAGTCTGGGCACTGTGATTAGATTCTGAGACAGTGTGAACTTCTGCTTGAAAAGGAGATTTAAGGTGTGAGATGCCACAGAAGGCACCATCCTCTCAGCAAGACTTTCCCCAATAATCTATTGCACAAGGCATAATGCTCTCTCACACTAAATTTATGTCTCAGGTTAGGCACAGATCTTGTAAATTTCTTAGCCTGACTAATGTATTTTACTTCATTGAGGCTCTGTGGTACTCTGAATCTCTGAAAATTAATCCAAAAGTGTTACCTTCTGCATGTACACTGGACAAGAAGACGTTGCCTGACATTCACAACTACATAAACAAAATTTGAAATATGAAATATAAAACTATGTGAGAAGAACACAATATAAATCCACCAGGAGATAGAAAGTGCATGAAAGGTTTTTGCTCTTGGTGACAAAAAAGAAACAACACATTGGACATGAATGTAAGAAAATGTTTTAAGGTAAGTACATGCTTCTGGGGAGAGCCTGGTGCTCTCATTTTAACAGGGAGAGGGCTTTACAGGTTGATTCATTCCAATCCTGTTGACACAACAGAAACTAAATCCCTCATTCTTTGGTTTGAATTCACACATTTACCTCATATTTACACATTTGAAAATGCTGATTCTAACACAAAGCCCTGGAATTTTTTTTCTCAGATACTTTTTCAAAACAGACAAGACAGAGAAAAACATTCGGATTTTAGGTATATTTTAGTGTGTTCAGGATTTCCTTAAATGGTTATTGTCTGCTTTATTCCTCACATGCCTGTTTGTTTGGCAACCATGAGCAAAGATTTTGTGCAGTCAATCCTGCTTCTTTTCCATTTGCACTTCTTCATATTCTGATAAACTGTACTGGTTGCCTTTATAGCAAAATAAGACTGTATAAAATAATCTCTAATGTTTTACTTCAGAGATCAAATATGTAAATAGGGTGTGAAATAAAGCTTCTTTGATTACAAGAAATATAGCGAGTCTCGGCTTTCTTGCATATCCCTAACTGAAATGAAGCTGAGACAATCAAAGAAAGAAATTTCAGCTTCAGCAGGATATGTTGATGAGATATTTTAGTGTCTTTGAACAACTATTTAGAATTGTATCGACTGCGATGAACATCGGAATTAATTTCTTGTCATTCATGGTGATATCTGAATTTTTATTTCAAGTGATAATTTACAAAAATGTAGAGCTTTAGCACACAGATCATCTCATTAACTTAAAGGTGTCTGTTCATGTGCTTAAGCTGTCACACACTGAGTCCTTGGGTGGAAAAAATAAGATAATATTTTACTTTAAGAAAGATCAGGAAAAACACACTTCTCAAAACCTCAAATTCAAGATGTACAAAAGATTCTTAAAGCAACATTAAAATATATCAAAAAGGAGCTTAATCCAAAATTGACTAATGTTATTCAGATATATTTAAATTTACTTCAATATGATGTTGAATCAAGCCCATATTGCTGAGCTATGTAAACAATTTCTTGTCCTATTAACTGATACATCACTTAACTACAACTTTGTTCTTTTGTTATTATATAGTTTCTCCTGATTTATACCAGCAGACCAACATCTCATGCCATCACTGTTTTAGTCTGTGTGTTCCAGTTATGTCTAAGTACATGAAAAATCAACCATAGCTTAAACTCACAGATGTTACAAAGGTTATCATAACTTTTAGGAACAGTAAATCCACAGATTGTACCTTGCCTTCTCTTGAAGACAGACTGGGGTTGAGCTCTTCTGATGAAATTGTTTATCACTCTTGGATCACCTTTTCTTACCATACTTTGCTCCACTACCATCATCTGTGCAGCTGGTGCCACTGAATTTGAGTTATTCTTCAGTCACACTGCCAACTGGATGAGATAAATTAAATCAATATTCTTCTCCTTACAGATGAAATTAATTTAGCAATTTATAACATAATGTTGTAGATATTCTTTTCTTTGTCCAGTTCTACACTACAATGCATCAAAGTATTCTGCTTGGCATTTGAATTAACGTAACTTAATTTGTGAGCAGCAACTCCTTCTGTCATAATGAAATCATTCAGTCTTTGATTTCAAGTCTATTGCCTAGTCTGGGCATTTTTACCCACTACCAGTGAACTTTGTTTCAGATATCAAAATACAGAGTAAAAACCATACATCCCAACAGTGTGTCACTTGTAGTTCTAATGTCTAAATGAGTTCTTTTGATTTTTTTTTAAGAAATACCATCTTTAGCTAATTAGAATTCAAGTTTATGCAAAATATTTTCATACCATTTTGTTTGTACTGAATGAAAACATGAGGGCTTTTTTTTCTGGCTGAAAAGATGCCAGCAGGAGCAAACTAATGAGCCCCAAAAAGAGAACATTTGTACAGCTGGAGTCTGAATGTTAGCAAGCTGCTTGTTTTTGACTGACACTGTAACAGTCATGGTGGTGGAAGGTGATCAATAATACTCCCTCTGTGACAATGTAAATAGTATCATCCAAGAGTGATTCCCAAGCAAAAATATTCAGAGAGTCAGCTCAATTAGGGTAAGCATACAAGACCTCTAAGTGCCTTACCCTTTGGTGTTTCCAAATTTAATTCAAAAATGGGTTGATCAGTGCCTTGTTTAAAGCATTCATGATTGCTCTGGTATATGGTAGGCAGGAAGCATGATAATAAATAAGAACATATTTTAGAATTAATAGTTATTAAGCTCTTAAAATATTAACTTTGGAAAACGAGTTTTTATCTTGCTGTTTACTTTGAGTTAGATCATTCCTCACATCAGCTTCAACCTGTTGTGTATTTAATACACAGAGGAGTGACTGTTCATTTTCATGCTGATATATGCAGTAATGTACATAATCCAGATTATTCAAAAATTTTACAGGATGTGTCTACATGATCTTAGTTCAACTCCAACACAGACAGACTTCCTTAGAAACAAATAAAATATAACCCCATCTGAACAGAGGGCACAATGGTTTGTCACTATTGCCAAAACTGTGGGTTTTTTCTAAGCAATGCAGGAGTATTCCTGAAATGAGAGGCTTTAAAAAGAAAAGAAGGAAAAAAATGAGCACATGTAAGGCAACTTGAAGAAGAGATAGAAATACTTAGAAGGATGGATGAATCAAAAGGGCAGAGATAAGTAAGATTAGGAAGGTGTGAAGGCATGAAGGCTACAGATATAGACCATGAAGAGCTTCAAGCAATGCTTTTTTGTGTTTTGCCCACAGCTGGAGCAATAAGATTCAATAGTTTGAAGAAATAGAGGGTTTTTTCATTTTTATTGTACTTTTGGAGTATTTAATGCCTCACTAGACCTAAAAAACCCTAGGGTCCCATGCTCATTTCAATTCAATTAAGATATACAGGCTGTGCAAAATATATATCGATAGGGAGCCGCATTTTCAGAAATAACTGCTTATTTGTGCACTTTTTAGCTCATTATAACAGGCTCATGGAATCCAACTTTAAATAAAGGCTGTTGGTGGACTAAATTACAACACAGTATCAAGAGACTTCATGAACTAGATATATTCCATTTTATTAAGCTTTCATTATATGTACTATGAGTCAGCAATATTCAGGCCCTGCTAACCAGACTCCCGGTGCTTACTCTAAATCTTAAAGGCAAGTATTTTTTGCCAAGGGTACCCAGTAAATGAACTGTAGGTTTTGGCCCTCTCCCTGTTAAAATAGACTTGACAGAGTGTCTGTCTCACAGACATTTTGAATCTCCTTCCAGAAAGCTGCCAAACACCCAGAGAGAGAGCAGCATCCTTGCTTCCATGCTTTAGGCATTGTCCTTCCATGACAGTATTTTTCCATGCAAATACACCAACTGCCTAAGGCTTTATTTTCAAGATGACAAAGTGCTTTTTTAAAATTCTGAAGTGAACAAGTTATTTCTCCTGTTAAATTACTAACTCTGGTTCGAGGTGAAGAAGGGGGCTTTGTCCTGAAGACCTCCCACAGCTAGGGTGATGCTGCTCTGCCTTTTTCCCTGCACACAGCCTCACTGTCCGAGGGACTGTCACTCAACATGCTAGACACAATTAGTGTCTGATGTGGGTTTTAGTCTTTTTCTCTCACTGTATCTTCTCCAGCCATGAGAAGGCCACTTATCAACATCACAAACAGCCCTCAGCATGTGCAGCTCAGGGAGCTCTGATGCCCTCCTGCCAAAATGGAGTAGGTCCCTTCTAGCCTGAGGCACCAGCCCCTCAGCCTGGCAGTCCAAGTGAGCAGGGCAGCATATTGGGGGGGCAGCATTAAACCATCAGCAAGCAAGGGGTGGGTAACCCTTCTGTGTGATTTTTGGGGTGACACTGGAGATACAATTGACAACAAAGAAGGCATCAAGCATCAGCAGTTTATTGTTCTTCAGTAGAACCTTTCACACCCTCCATCCCACATGCACTGCACCTGTGTGCGCTCTGTTCCCTGTGGTGGTTGGTCAGTGCCCCTCAGCACTGCGTGGCTCGTTACCTTCAATAGCATTCACCTGTCCTGCACAGCTGTAGCTCATTGGGGATGAGGCTCAGCCCAGCCCCATTCCCAACCACCACACACTGTGTCTCTATATTGGGGAGCCCCTGGAGCAGTAGGGAGCTGGTTCTGAAGAACGTGTGCAGTCCCTGGGCCCTGCGAGCCCCCTCACGTGAGGGTGAGCGTGTGAGGGGCCTGGGCAGAAAGGGGTGCTGAGGTTTAGGCGGGAAAAAAATCTTCAAGAAATGGTGTGGAAAAGGCAGCAAGCTGGTAGACTGAGGGGAAACAGCACCTTCAGAAGGAGCTGCCTGGTGGCCTGGGTCACTGTCCCAGCTGGTTGAAGCACCTCCAGTGACAGAAGCCCAGCAGGAGGAAGGGAGAGCGCTGGTGGCACCTGCAGGGACCTGTGGCAGCTGGTGAGTGCCCTGTGGTCTTTTTTTCTTTTTCTCGGGAAAGCATAACTGATAGTAAGCATGATACAAATATAGCTCCAGGGGACAGCAAGGTTCTTCAAATACTTCCAAGACTCAGTTTACTTGTTACAAATGCACCCAAAATGTTGATGGTGAAATGCAATTTCCTTAAAGGAAAAAGGAGGGAAGGCTTCAGTGTTGGTGCAATTCCTACAAGGCCTAAGTGAGGGACTATCTGATGCTGTTACTTTCTTAAGGGTTTTTTTGGGAACACAATGGTAGAGGTAACATTGGAAATCACACTTGCTCCAATTCCTTGATTTGTAACAACTCTAAAATTGCTCTATTTTTTGTAATATTTCTGTGTTGTATGTGTTAATGTCCCCATACTGAAGGATTCAAGATACCCCCATTGCAAGTAGTTAAGGGACTTGATTCACCTTTGAAGTCAATAGAAAAACTGCAGTCAGTTCCTCACAGTATTGATATTGCAAAGCATATGGAAAAAATTATATTTAAAATAGCACTGGTCTGCAAGCTATAGTGAAAGGTAACCTGAAACTTTCATTCTCCAGATATAGTAATTTCTTTGATTTAACTATAAGATAAAAGAATTAAGATCTTACCTTGTTTTTCTGGTTTGTGTTCTGGGATCTTCAGCATCTCTTTTATAATGTGAGTTGGTACAAGCATGTTGATGTTACAGTTAAGTCTGGCATTAGAATGATGTGTGATAACATCGGAAAAATAGCACTCAGGGTATCATCTGCTACTGTGATATGTAAACAGAGTATTGAACATATGTACATACACTAACAAATCTGTCTCAATTACCAGCAAAGTATTAAGTTCTTTACCACATAGAAACTTATGGTGTACTCTGGTCAGTGATTAGGCATTATAATCACTTTCTTCCTTACTAAGAAATTTGTGAATTAATGAAATAATAATGGCTTAAGTAGAAGAAAAAGTGCATGCAGAACAGACACTGCTCGCTTCTAAATGTATTCACCTGGTGTTTCTTAGCTTTATTAAGAAGTTGGCTGTTGTCACATTTCTCAAAGAAATAATCATATTATCTGTTTCACACATAATGCATGTAAAAAAAAATTGAATACTTAAACCAGGAAAAATACTCTGGGTTAATGAATTGATTTATTATAATTCTGAATTGTTAAAATGAAATATTGCCCCTGGCACAAAGGTTAAGTGTTATTTTTAACCACTGAATGTCATTCAGATGACTTTCAAAAATATATTGATGCTGAAGAATGTACAATACCAGAAACATGCAAGTATAGATTGTAAGTAGGGGCAAATCACAGAGACATTTATAACAATCCCAGAGATTTCTGATAATTGAGGTCAAATAGAGACATAATAGGATGTGCCATCTGAAGAAAGTAAGGGTGCCTTCTGTCCTGCTGGGGACCTGGAGAGTTCCCTCTGCTCCTACTCTTCACTGCAGCTTTTGAGTTCATCTATCAGAGACAGGTTTGAAGGCTGTGATGCCAGTGAGTGGTTGGCCTATGGATGCACAAATTGCAATCCATTGTCTCCAGCAGACAGAGGTTTTGAGATGGTCTTTGTTCATTCTTCCTTCTTCCAGACAGAGGGGTAAGAAATCTCAGTCACTGCAGTTCAGAACCCTTTTTTCCCTGACACCTGATTGGTATCAGCCCCCCTGAATGCAGCAAGCCCTGAATTTCAGTCACTGAGAGCCTGAAGTGTATAATCCAGCTCTTGGACAGCTGACAACAATCACCTCATTGTGTCAGTGTGAGGTGTCCCTGGTCTCATCTAGAGATACCTAGACTGAAGAAAATAGTGGGGAACTCTTCTCAGTGGTGATTAGTTCCTATTTTAGCCCTACAATGCAAAGAAGAGGGGAAAGGGATGAGAATCTGATTGGGTTTGTGCCTCATGTTTGCATATATATACTTAATCATGCCCAGAAATCTGACTTATTTGCTGCAACTCATTTGCCTTTTTAATGGTATTGAATTTGGCATAAAAAGTTAGGAAAAAACCAAATGGGAGTTACATGGGAAAATTAGGGAAGATAAAGTTAGTGGGAAGTAAATTTAACAGCCAAAATAAGCAAACGCATAAAAAAAACCCCAAATATTAACCAGAATATCCAACTCAGAATCTCTGATTTTTGTCTTTGCCTCTTAATCAGTACCAAAAGGGAATAAGTCTATTTGTTGCTTTTGGGGGTCACCTTTAAAGGTGATTTATAGTTTATGGTGCTACAGTGATTTCTGGAGAGGTATGGGGCAAAGAGAGAGCCCTGAGCCTGTCAAGACTGTTGAAAGCTTGATGATGGTGGCATCAAATTAAAGACAAGCACCTTGTATCTCAGGCAGTCCTAGGGGAAAAAGAAAGGAGTGGTTTTTATCTAAAATAGTAAAAAGGATGGTAGTGGATGTCATATAACTTTTTCATTATCCTGTCACGCTTGGAAATTCTGCATTGCAGAGCCTCTAAGTTAAGAGTAAAACAAATTTATTGCAGTGTATTTGTTCCTTAGGGTATTTTACATTTTTTATTTTTGGCCACTTTTCCTAGCCAGATTTCAGATTTGGTATTAATCTCCCATCTCACTCTTGACATGAAATTTAGTTTTGCAGGGGATTGGCAGAGATAAATTCAGTTCAAGGGAAGATACAGTTTTCCTTCTGGGTTGCAAATCTAAAATGAGGAGATCAAAAACTCTTTATTCTCTGTTAATTTCAGTATCACTTTTGATGAGAGGATATTCTCTATTTCAAAAAAAAAAAACCCATATTTTGTGTAATAAATAGTTTCTGTGGTATTTTTATCATGGCAAAAATACTTTTGTTAATTTTTGGTGCTCTACTGAAAGAGAAAAAGCAGTTGCAGCTTAGGCCTGGAAGACCATGTCTCCCTTACTGCAGCCACATATTTGTGCAAGTTTTTTATATCAAAACTATAAAAACTTTCTCTGTTCTTTACATGGCTAAATATTTGTGGTTGTGTGAAACTGGTTCACTTATGTACAAATCCATGGTCACTAAATGATTGCAATGTGTTAGTTACTGCATGAATGCAGAGGAAATAAACAATCTGCTGAAACAGGCATCATGAAGGGCATTCAGACTCATGGCAATGCTTTGTGGTGTGCAGCTAACAGTAATGCATGGAGATGAATGTTTCTGTAGGGTTTTTGGAGTTTGAGGGATTTTCATTAAAACAAAAAAGATTTTATTTCTTTCCTACTTAGGCTTTCAGCCATCAAACAAGAAAAATAGATTCCTAATGCCCAAGGGGAACTAATACCTGGCCCAGAAGTAATTAGATTTCTGCTTAATTTATAGTTATATTAATTATTAAGTCACTTTTCAAGTCATGAAGTTTATGGGGTCTGGACAAAACTGAAGTTTAACTTGGTTTACACATCAGAAGACAATGACCTCTTCCTATGTTGGAAGAAGTGTTAGAGTTGAACAACTTTGGCAGTCAAAGACCAGAAATTCTATCTGTCATTGTTATTCTAAATCTGCTGTTGTAGTTTCACTTACTTGAATGGGAATGATTTATTGAATTACCCATTTGGGATCAAAAGCAAGGTTCTATTGTTCAGATGATCATAGAAAAGAAATACAGGAGAGGATAGAAACTTTGAAGATAGAATATTTCTGTTCCCAGCTAGTGGATAACTCTTTCAAACAGGGTCACAGCAAACACAAAAGGTTTTGTGTAGCTGTGTTAAGGAATACACAGTGGCTTTCACAACCTGCTCCTTTTTGCTGCCTCTATCTGTGATCAAAATGGAGAATCATTAGGGATTTGAAAGTGCATGACTAGAAGCAGGTTAGAAAATAAAAAATCCTTCTGCATTTCAGAAGCAATTCAAGGTTGTGGAAGGAAAGCAGGGTGCCCCAGGTGTATCTATCAATGCTAACACAAACACTTTATTCTCTTCCCTTCCCTTCTGCTGTGTACACGTGCATAGCAATTACTCTGGCTGCAGGAACTCGTTTTGCAAGGATCTCTTGTCACAGCAGGTGCCATCCTAATGCCAAAGCAGAAACTGAACTCATTCCAAATCACTAATTTCTTCCATGGACTTATTGTTTGGTTTTGCATTATTTTGGGAGGTTTGGTTACATCAGAGGCTGGTGCCTCAGACAGGTAGTTCAACAACCTCAGCTTGTTATGTTAAGAGTTGAATAAGGGTTTATGAACCTGATGTGTAAATGGCAACGAGCTGCACTTGTGGCTTCACTGCTTCTTGTCCTGCAAGATTCCAGTGTGTCATGGACAAGGGCAGCTGTGAGCCTTGAAACTTGGTTTGTGTTCCCACCAAATAAAAAGTGAGTGCCTTTCACATGTCACTTGTTTCTCAGCCGCAGGTAGCACTGCACACATCAGTCTCTTTCCAGTGTCTGCTTGCTGATTACTGCTGGTTCATTGCTTCTCTGCTGGGTTTCTCCTTCTGGAACCATTTGATCACTGTCCCTGAGACAGTCTGGTCCAGTCTTTGTGTGTAGGTTACCATGATGGAACAGAAGTGAATAGCTTCGCTATTTTCCTCTTTGGATACTTTTTTTCTCCTGCTTCAGCCAGGAGAACACAGAGGCTGCCTTCCATTCTCTTGTTTGCAATGTTACACAAAATATGAAATACAAAGCAGGTAATCTACATGGTTTAGTGTACCCTCTCTTCGACAGCAGTACTGTCTCCTGACTTTAGGAAAAAGAGAATGCCAAATAGGCAAGATAGGTGGAGAAGAAAATAAAAAGTCAATATCAAACAGCAATGATGGTGAGCCAAGGCAGAACAATTCATTCCAACAGATAAAAACAATTTTAGCTGGCAAATGATGGAGCTCTGGGGTTTGGCTGTACAGACCAATATTTCTTGTAAGATTATTGTGCTTTCTTATAGGAGTGTCCTTTCTGTTAAGGGTTTTCCTACCTCTAAACTGTTTGTTTCCTTAAAAAAAAAAAAAAAGGCAGGTATAAGCTTCCCACAAAGCAGCAGTAGAGTAATTCCTAGTTATTTGGGATGGAACAAGAGAACCATGATTACTTAGGAAAAACACTTGCTGAGACCTTACAAGCCACGCTGCAACCCACAGTGGACTTGGAAGGGCATTGCAGAATAAACATCCAGAAATGGGTTTCTAATGGAAACCTTGACAGGCTTAAAAGCAAAGCAGTGCACAGGTGCCACTATAATTAAGAGCAGTGACCCTTCAAAGAAAGGGTTTGCCAGCAGGTAAATAAACTGCCATTGTGCAGCTCACTTGTTAAAAAAGGAAAGTTTGGGAAGTAATTGGAAAATTGGCATCAATGGATGCCACCTCAGCCATCAGTTATAAGAGGCAGCTGCCTGCTGTGGTATGAATAGTGTATGTGCTATCAAAAACAAGGGCTTTGTTCTGAGAGCCATGCTACAGGTAATCTGAACTCTTCTGTTGATAGCCTGTTCACAGTTGTCAGGTTCTTTAACATATTTTTTAGTCATATCCCACCTGCCCCAGTCTGGGTGTGTGTAATACAGCAGGTCAGGTGGATAGAAATTTTCCCATGAGTGAGCTGAGCTTCAGACAGTCTGCCTACATGTGCCAACATGAATCTGTACATGTGCTCCCTCTCCTTTATATATTTTTTCTTAACTTTACCTTTCAATTTGTCAGTGTAGTTGTACCCCGTTTTGACTCATTCATGGTCTACTGAAGCCAGTTAAAGCTGGGGGGTTGGCTGTGTTTTCTGGTGGCTGCTTTGTTGTTTTATTTTTTTATTACAG
This sequence comes from Zonotrichia leucophrys gambelii, assembly GCF_028769735.1. NCBI lineage: Eukaryota > Metazoa > Chordata > Aves > Passeriformes > Passerellidae > Zonotrichia > Zonotrichia leucophrys. The sequence goes on from NC_088177.1 coordinate 17,132,410, forward strand.
CATGAATATTGTTTCAGGCACTTTCACAGAAGCCTGGTAAAATTGCTGAATGGCCTTGGCTGCTCAGACTGGCAGAGACATTGTCACAGCTGAATCCCTGCACCATCACAGACTCAAACAGCAAAATTATTTTCAGAGTGGTGAAAAAACCAGTATGGAGTTTGGAGTAGTATTGTTTATCATCACATATCTTGTTCTAGAGGTTTATCCTGCATGCTTTTCCCTGTATGCAAGCTCTCCTGTGGGCCAGTATGATCCTGGAATTTCTGCAGGGAAGGTAGCCAGGTTGTCTCAGGCTTCATGTCATGTTACTGGGGATTTGGGAATTTTTTTTACAGGGCAGAATTTTTCCAGACCATCCATCTATGTGTCTGTCTTGAAAGGGAATCTTTTGCTTTTTTTAATCAGGGATAATGATTTGGACCTGCCAGACACTGGTTTTAAGGCAGATTTAAAATTCAAGCTTAAATAGCAACTCAGTTAAAGTGGTACAAAATCTTACATAATTGCTCTCAATTTTTTAACTTATTTTGTTCTGCTTCCACTTCAGATTCAAAACCTTTACTGTTTCTATGCTGGGAAATAGAGAAGTACAATTTTGCTACTTAAACAGTAGCATCTAGAAAAAATCAAATCTTTTCTCCACTAATCTGATATTTACTGTCTCTTCATCTTGAACATTTGCTAGAAAAACATGATGCAAATCAGTTGGAACTCCAAACTAAGGACTGCAGGTTTGAAGCAGCAGGATTTTTTAATATTTTTTTCCCTCTGGCAGTCTGTATTTCTCAGTGTGACGCTGAGAAATACAGAGAAGTGTTCTAGTGTTTGCAGACTGGTGCTAGGTTTCTTTAGCAAAGCTGGAAATGTAAGTGCAGTCCTGATCAAATTTGATCTATAAATTGAGCTATGTTTTTTGAAATGGCTGGTTAATAACTGGTGGATGGGTGGGTGTGTGTTCATAGTGACTTGAGAGAAGCTTGTAGCTGTAAAGCTTATGGCAGCTCTAATTTTGACCACTAAGGAAGCATAGCAAACCTTCTGAAGGTTTCACCTGCTTAATCCCTTTTTTAACACCTTGCAGATTGCTTGTTTATCCAACTGGCTGCTTTGATAAAGCTTCTTATCTCAGATCAAGAGCACAGTATCTATCAACTTCAATTTATTCAATTCTAAGAATAAGAGTCTATCAGTTTTGTTATCTGGATCTTTGCAGTACTTTAATTTTGGAATAAGAAGCCACATTTAGCAGACAGTTTACTCTTAAACATGACTTCCTGGAGCTGTGGGTCTGACTATGAGCCTGCAGTGTGCCCCAGTAGCCAAGAAAGCCAGCAGCATCCTGGCTTTACACAGAGTGTGGCCAGCAGTACTAGAGCAGTGTTCACAAGGTCACATTTGAAATTACTGTGTGTTTTTAGGCCACTGACTACAAGAAAGATATTGAGGTACTGGAGTGTGTCGAAAAGAGGGAAATTAAGCTGGTGTAAGGGTTGGAGCACTCATCTTAGGAGAAGTGGCTGAGGGAGTTTATCCTGGAAGAAAGGATCGCAGGGAAGACCCTAGTACTCTCTACACCTATAACAGGAGGCTGTATCAAGACAGGTGTCGGTCTCTTCTCCAGAGCAACGAGTGACAGGATAAGAAATGGCCTCAGGCTGTCCCATGGGAGAGCAGGCTGCCTGGGAAGTGGTGGAGTCACCATCCCTGGAGGTATATTAAAGGCATGTTGATGTGACCCTTAAGACTTTTTATCTCAGCATTTTCTTGGGATTTTGATTGGTGGTCAAGGCTCTGGGGGGCTTTGGTCTCTTCCAGACACCTAAAATGTCTTTTCTACACCATCCCAGGAAAATGCTGTCACTCAAAATAAAGGAGAAGAAAGGTCCTACCAGCTTAGATTCAGACTTAATGTTGCAAGAACTCATTTAATGCAGAAAATGGATTGTCTTCCAGTTGTAAAACAAAATTACAGTGATGTGTAGGTGTTGAAGAGAAGATAAAATTGGGAGGAGGTTTTACTTTCTGATTAGAAATTTAGGGGTTAGATGGAATAATGACAGCTTTATTAATGCATGTGGAAGCATGTTGTGATGGCAGTGTAGAAGGAACTTGCACTTACCTTGCTTTCCTGGCTGGAAAGATCTGTGAACCTCTAGTGCTTCAGCTGAAATATTAAGGTTCTGGAGCTCTCTGATTTAACTGCTTCTAACACTTTCAAATAAGCTTGTAGGAAGGCTACTGAAATAAATGTAGTTGCTTTCTTTCTCATTAGCTTTTTCCTTTGGTGATTTTGTTTGCCTCTTTCACATGAAATCTTCTGAAGATACAAGGTCTTACAGGCTAGTCATTAATCCCTATTTTGGAAAGCCATAGTGACCTTGCACATACAGGTGTGCATGGGTAAGGGATGAGTGTGATCATCCATCATCACACCTAACACTGGGCAAAGTAGAAAGAGCTAAATATAGAACTGGCCAAGAGGTCAACCAGTGATGATATCATCACCTCCCAGAGCTGCTTTTCATACCAGGATGGTATGGACCAGCATATTGTCTGTGAAAAGAAATAGAGGTAAATAAAGAAATAAGCTTTTACCTCTTCCTGAGATTGAAGGGTCCATTGAACATTCACCCTTGAAAATCTGGCAGTTGTTTATTCAATATTTGGAGTCCACTGTTTCTGCCTGGAGCCTGGCTGAAGGTGGGTTCTTCTTGCAAGACCTGCTCAGGAGCAGTGGAATCTGCAAGTGTGCTCCTTTGCCTGCTGCTTGTCCTCTGGGATTACTGCTGCAGGAACTTGAAATCTGGAGACTTTTGAGTTCACTGTTAGTGTTTGAAGTTGAGCATTACTTACTCATCTAGTTCTCACTGCAAGCACCAGGTATGTCCTACTAGATTGTAACAATAATCCCCTCTCTGATCTCCAATGCTGGCAGTACATCTTTAATTAGGAAAAGCACACAAGCATCAGTTGTCCATTCACCTCATACTTGTCCAGCATCTTGAATGGCTGTATTCAGGAGTTTCCTCCTATCTGTCTCTGGGCATGTGTTACAAGTTCAGGAAAAAAAAACAAACAGTATTCGTATGAGTGGTAGGAACAAACCTTTTGTCTGTTCAGGCTTCAATATGCCATTTCTGAAATGCTCCTAATGCCACAGTGTTCTCTCTCTCTGAACCAAGTTAATGACACTCTTCTGACTACATATTCTGTAGAAATTTTTTCCTCTTTACAATACTTTAACCCTTTCATTCATTTCAAGGAGCTAAGATTTGAATTTGTCACACAGGGTTAATCCATTCTCCACAGTGAAGTGGAAAAATTCAGAAATAATGTAATCTGTTCCACTGCCATCCATATAAAATATTGTTTACACTCCAGGCCTATTGCTTCAGGAAATTATTGATAGGAACAGCTGCTCCTTCATGAGAAAAGTAGAAAAGTCCTTCCTCTCTGACCAGGGGCACTTTTCAGCCACCTTTACTTTATCACTATGACACAGAAGCATGCAAGATTGGATTTCAGACTTGGAATAATAATAAAAAGAATTGTCTAGCAAAGAAACTCTCTAAAACTTCACTCAGGAATTTTTGAGAAACTCTGAGCCATCTTCTTGTGCTCCAAAGGATTTGTTCAAAACAAAATGAAATTTGGAGCATAAGATATACAGCACAATCAGAATCCAACTTCAAATGTACCTCATTGCTACTGAGCTGAACACTATAATTACAATTATAACTCTGCAGTGCTTTATGCATAAATTATTTAAATTAAACCACATAGATTATTCAAATTTTATCTCCAAGAAACACTTCCAAAAGCCTGCTAAGACACACATTGCAACTCACTGCTAACATGAAAAACTCTTAAAGGCTTGATTATTTTTTTTTAATTTGTTTGGAACTAGACTCTGTGCAGTGACTTGACTTATTTCAAGTTGAAGGAGTCTTGGGTTAAATGCATTTGGTGCTGGTAGTGTTTTTTCAGATCCACCTTCAAGCTCAGTTGAGCAAAAGGCTAAGCTGGTGCCATTCAGTCTTTCCTTGCCTTTCCTGATAGGGGTTTAATGCAAAGCAAAAGGCTCTGCAGCAAAAAGAAGGAACTCGTACTTTTTATCTTGTAGGAGCAGCTCGGGTGGGTGTGGTTATTTGACATGATATTGACAATTATTCACTTGGGACAATCCTAACAAAATTGTCTTTTCACATGAAAATATTACTGAGAGAAGGTTCTGCTGGGGTAAACCTGACTCCTGGAGGATAGCCCTTGTTTTGAGCATTTCTCATGGGTGGCTAGGAAAAGGAACTTCATCAGTTCATTCCCCTTACAATATTTGCCAAGTCCTACAGACAAACGGGTCAGAATACCTGTAGCAAACCATAGCATCTTTCTTTTCAGCAGTACTAAGAAAAAATTTGGTTTTGGGAGCAAATTCAGTAAAGGTTTTTACCTTTCTCTCTGCCAGTTCCTTTTTCCACTGAAATCCCCTAAACAATGTTTAATATTATGAATATTCTTAAGTGTGTCACTGGCTGCAGACAGTATTAAAATCAATCACTGAGTTGTAGTATACAAGCAACTGGCTTGCAATTTACAAAAGACTGTTTTAATCCTCTTATTTTTGGACATCATAATTTTGTATTCCTCAATCTCACCGAAGATTTTCATTTAGTAGAGTTCTATTTCCCAAAAAATCAGTGGAAAATGATGTTAAGCCAACACAGAATGTCTGAAAATCTCCTGCCTGAAGTTTTTTGTTCATATTAGAGTGAAAATTTACTGCTGCAGGAACTGTAATGAAGAAGGGTGTGCTTTTTAGTGTCATCTTGTCTGAACAAATAACGAACAGGATTTTGCAGATGGTTATTTGGAGGAGAAATTAGTATTACTATGACACCTAGATACCTAATGAGAAAGAAAAATAGACCTGTTCCACATTGCTGGAATTGTGGAGAAAGATAACTGAATATCTAAAATTCCCCCTGGGCTTTGTATTTCTTAAATTAAAAATGAAAGGAAATGCTTTCAGTTTTGTACGCTTCAACACAAACTGAGTATTAAGTTAGTTCTGCATAGTAACTCACTGAAATTACACATGATTTGAGGGTCTATATAAAGTTAGAGAAATACTCCTGATTTTTTTTGTGTGAGTTAATCAGACCTTTAGTCTTTGCATGATCAAGTAAGCAGGGCTGTAAGGGGCAGTCTTTCTCAAAGCAAAGGGCCAGGGAGTTGTTAACCTCATGAAACAACTGCTGAACATCAACAGCAAGATATTCCTTTATTCCTGCAATGATGGAAGTCATGATTCTTCTTCCAGGTGTTATTTCCTGCTGCTAAGTCTTTAATACCTCTTTCAGATACAGTATTTGTAGCACCATGTGATTTAGATCTTCACTTGTACTTTCATCTTTTCAATTCTGGAAAGCACAACAGTAGCGCAGGGTTTCTATGGTTTGGGGTGGATTGGGTTTTTTGCACCCCACCCAGATCTGTGTGTTTGGCACTCATAGGAAAGAAAGGTGTAACCTCAATACCCATTTTTGGGATGAGTCAGAGTCTCTCTGAGATTTCAGAGTCTCTCTGAAATGCAAAGACAGTTTGTATATCAAATCAGTGGATGTTTGTAAATCTAATTCAGTGGATAAACAGGAATGTTCAGTTATTTCTTGAGTTCCAAAAAGAACAATAAGCATATTTTCTCTCCCCCCCCTTAATTTCCTTAAAAGTAAATGTTTCTCTACTTCCTTCTTTGAGACTGTTTTACAGTTAAAAACACTTAAATCAGAAATAAGCTTTAATGTCGCATGCAAATTCTAAACCCCTCAGCTTCAGTTGTATAATGAAATCATGTCCAGGCACAGTGTGACATGCTAAAGATGGTGTTATTTCAAACCCCTGTCGTTTATAGCCCACAGTTCTGTGATAATTTTTTCAAAAATCTTTTAAAGATTCCCCATGTTATCACTGAAAATATTTCATTGTTGTCTTTAATTATTCTGACGGAAATGTGGTAGATTATAAATGTAATAAATTATCAAACTGGCTACAATTAATTGTGTGTTTCAAAGGCCGAATTCTGAACTCTTTACACAGAACTGAACACAGGTATATCCTGTCCGGTGGCATAGCTCTCACCATGCACTGGTGGCAGGATATCAGCGTCCTGTTGCAGAGCTGAGAGAAGGCTGCTTTAATTTAATGCTGCTGTTTTCTATGCATAGCAGCACAGAGCGTTTGTCTAGTACTGTCAGTGGACAGTCGTTAAAAATAATCTTGTGGTGAAACTTGCACTTAAATAGAATCTTCATGTAGCAGAGGTTGCTCATGACCCTAACATAAAGTAAATCTTCTTGCACAACAAAAATAACATTTACTAAATAAGAAAAACTAGTCCGGTTTTCAAAACAATTTAAAGTTAATCAAATCCAGATTAAATCTTATTGATTTCTCTTCTCAATAAATGTGTATTTATTCATGCTCATTTGTAGCATGAATTGTTTGTAAGTGCAGATATTTATAAATACTTCTTTCAGAAAAGAAGCCTGAACAGAAGCCTCTGTTCACCATTATTGTTGATTACTCTTACCTGCCTGATAAAGTCCCACACATGCATCATGAAAAGCTTTTGGAAGAGGAACAAAAACTTCTCTATCAGAGAGTCAATCAGCCAAAATGCAAAATACAAGTGAGAGCTTACAGATATCCCGAGAGCCTTTTCTACACTGATAGTGGTTGTGAAAAGCATCTTTCAAGGAACTCTGAACTGCTTTGTACAAACAAGTTGTTTTCTTTGTCATTGCTCCTATTTTGCAGAAGCAGCCAAGCTCTTAACTGTCTGTTCTGAATGTGCTTTTTTGCTAAAAGCATTTCCCATCTGCTGACCTTTATTTTACTGTTTGTGTTCTACTTCCCAATTTTAATATTATGATTGGTAGTGAAGGATGGAACCCTTCCTTAAAGCAATTGTCTTTTGAGGGATTTGAGGTTTTATAATGATTAGGTAAATATTTAAAAGAAGCAGAGTTTATTGGAAAGAACTATTATACACAAACAATTCATTCTGGAAGAACAAGAATATTATGGGTCAAATACTGCTGAACGGCCCAAATGCCTCTGCAAAGTACGAAGATGTCTACTTCCAATAAATAAGCCTTTTTTATTTTATACTAAGCCATTATCTTGTATTTAGAGGGAGAATATAAAGGAAAAAAAATCCTAATATGTTGCATGTAGAAGTTCATATTTTAGAGAGAGTTTTAACTTGTTATGGCCGTGTACTGTTAATTTTACTTCCAGCCACATTAATAACCCATAATTTGCTCCAATTTATGAATGCGTGCTACCTCTTTTATTTTCAGTCATCCAGCTTCAGGGAAGCTGTTGTTAAAGGAAGCCTCAGTTTCACTGTGTGACTTGGTCTGTGGGTTCTGAATGATAGGTTTTATTACTGGCTTATGCTAATGCCCTGGAGATGGAAATCTTTAAGGCTGTAACTGCATCTGCAGCCCTGGGAGCTATCAGGGAGTAGATATTCATCTGATAAATCATCTGACAAAACCATGGAGCCAAGTGGCTTCTGTGGACACCAGTTTGCTGGCATTTACCCGAAGATAATTGAAGAAGGAATAAAGTTATTACAAAGGAATGACAGTAGGAAGTGTATGAGTCAGAAGACGCAGGTGGAGGAGGACTGTTAAGATCTTAAATATGTCCCAGAATGGCAAGAAAAAGCATGATGCAATCTCCACCACCCCCTTGTGTTTGCTATCTGAAGTAAAATAATTATAGGTCTTGCAATCTTGGGTAAAGCTGGTGTTAATCTGCTTTCCAGTATTGCTAAGTCACTGTAAACATAGAACTCATGAAGCTGCATCTCTAAAAGGAATACATTATGAGTTTATTGAAGTGTTTTAGGAACCTGGTTTTTTCTGAAGCACTGAAGCTGTTAGGCTGAACTTTTTCACTCAGTGCTGCAGAAAAGCAAAAGGATTGAGAAATGGTGACTGCAGCCTACAAAGACAGTAAACCTGAAATCTTGCTATATTATATACTGCAGTAGGATTTCGGTTTAATGTTGCCATTTCTCCTTTTTAAAAAAAATTATAGACACTTGAGCCTGAATCTGTTGCCTTGTATTTGTGCAGTCCTCAGTGCTGAAAATTGGAGTGCTTATGCATTAGACTGCACTGTCCTTAACAGGATATGATGCATGTCAAAGGCAAGCCTGACTCAGTACATACTGCTCATCTTAAATAATTCATGGCATAGAATTGCAGACCATCTCAAGTTGGAAGGGACCCATAATGATCATATAGTTCAACACTTCCTCACAGAGCTAAGCAATGTTGTTGGATGGAATTCTATAATTATTGCTGATCATGTCTCAGAGGTTTCACTGTCCTTTAAGACTGTTTTTTCTGCTCTCTTTCCCCCAAAGATTTCCCGTTAAGTGTGTCCCAAACAATGATAAAAATCAAAGGCTTCCTTCAAACTCTCTGTCCAAGGCTGTGATGAAGCTGCTCCTATTTTGTATCAGAGATCTGGATGAGGGAATCAAGCACACTCTGTCAGTTTGCAGGTGACATCAAGTTGGGCAGCAGTGTTGATCTGTTGGAGAGCAGGGAGGGATCTGGACAGTCTGGATCAATGGCTGAGGCCGGTGGTGCGAGGTTCAAGGAACAGGGGCAGGTCCTGCCCTTGGGTCACCACGACCCCATGACTGTGACCCAGCACTGCAGGCTTGGTGAGAGTGCAAAGAGTATTGAAAGTAACCTGTGGTGTGAAAATGTAACAAATATATTCTGTTTATACTCATTTATGTCATGGTAAGAAGCAGACTCCTGAAACTGTCTTAAAGTATAACTTTTTTCACAATTTAAATCTAGCATGGCTTATAAATGAATAAATGGATTAAGTGTGACTGATTAAGGAGATAAATAGCATTTAGATTTGCTGTTTAATTCAGAGATTGTCATCACCTGTCCCAGCTTCATTGTTCATCAGTAAGTCTCAAAAGGCTCCATAAGCTTATCTGGTCTGTAATGTACATTCACCTTTCAGAAATCTTCCATCCTATTTAATATTCAAATAAATCTTCTAGTTCACAACTAATTATTAAAAGTGTAGACAGTGAAATATTATCATCCAGAGTGTTATAAACACGTTTCAGTTTTTTGTTATGGTGTTTCAAGTTTCCTTGTTGCTATCTTCACAGCAGAGACACCAGCAGCCTTCCTACCTGCACAGGGTCCTATTAACTACAGTCAAACTGAGCAGGTTGTAAGAGTTTGCCAGATCATTCCACCAACTAAAGCAAACAAGCTGTAATATTGAGAACCTGTGGGAAAATGAGTGTGTTTTGATTCTTTTATCACAAACACCTTTTTCTATTGCTGTCAAGTATGTAAGTTTAGCTGAGACAAAGGCTCTGTTAATTCAGACATGTGAAGTGTCCTGATTTGACTAATTGAAGTCAGATTGCTTTGGAATGGTACCAGGTAGAACTGCAGTTATTTCAAGTTCTAGTTCTTCCCTTTCAGCATCACATGTCACTGGATCAATCCTGCAAAAACAGCTCTAGCCTTTGGAACTGAAAAGGTCCCTCAAAGCTGAGAGGATCTCCTCCACCTGTGGATGGAGCAATCCTGAAAAAGACTAGAAGAAAATTTGTGCCTTGGACACAAAATAGTGAAGAATTTCATTAAATCCCTTTGGTAGTAATTTTTTTAGGTCCAGGATAGGCTGTTACATGGAAGGATGGGAGAAGACTGCAAGGCAGCTGGGCTTTTACTGACAAGGGCCTATTTCAAGTCTCAGTGAAGTGTTCCAACTGGACTTCAGACTCTTGTTTATACTTGCATTTTTAAAAGCATCCATAGAAGTTTAATGTCCAATACACTGGAGAATGAGTAGTGTCAGTCAGTCCTATTTCCTGCCTCCCATTCATGTAAAATTAGCATAGTTTTCTCTTTGTGATTCTAATATTCTGACTAACCTATAATATTCTGTTATTTATTTGTGTCAACACCACCTGCATTAAATTAAATTTGTAAATTAAAAATAGCACACTTGTTACAGTGTCAAGTTTCTTATCCTCAGTAGCAACTGGTAACTGTGTTATGTTCAGGCAAAGGAGGAAAATTGAAAAAGGATTTGTAAGCATTTTTCAAATTACTTCAGGTAAATAATAAGCAACTTTCCTCTTCTCCTGTTATACAGTGATAGCTCTCTTTAATTTTCCAGTGCTAAATTAATTTACAGTTGCTTCAGACCTCAGTAATTTGTTCATGGTAAATGCACATCTGGGAGAGTTCTGGGGATCTGGAATGAAGAAATACAAATTGCATTTCTTAGCTTTAGTCTGTCATTATGGCTGCACATAGATGGAAATGCACAGAAACATGAAACACAATGAGACAAGACTGGCTAGTTTTGGTCACGATTTTCAGAGACCTCAGGGAGTAGAATACCTATTTCCTATTAAATTTCATTTAAGTTATTGGGAATGCACCCCTTTTAGGAGGATCTTAGTCATCCTTAGTAATCCTTGTGGTAATAGTCTCCATAAATTACACCAATGAATGTTTGGGGCATTTTTAATGGGGAAAAAATGTGCTACAAAGTTTACATTTGTACCATAGGACAGATGAAATCATAGTGATCCCCATTGGCTTTACTATTGGATTCGGAATAGATCTTTTCAAATGAGATTGAGGTTTTTTACATGGAAGTATATGATGTGCTAGAGCAATATCATCAACACATCACTGATTTTTGTCTGGCTAAAATAAGGTACCCTAGAAGATCAGGGCTATAGCCTTCCTTGGATCCTAAGCATTTTGTTGCTTTGGTGCCTTTCTTCTCTGTTGCTAGATTTGTAACTCAAGTGTTTCAAGTAAATGCCTAAATTGTTATGAACGCAGTTCTGAATATGATGGTAACATTACTGAGAAAAAATGTACCTGACCAATTTAAATGTTATAACCTCTCATATCACTTCTATGGTGGGAAAAAGGGTGTTGTACCTGAAGGGGTTTCTTGTTTGCCCTTCCAGTATGCTTGCTTGATATTGTTGTTTCCTATATTCCTATTTTCTAACAGAATCCTATTTCATATTAATAAAGAATAAAGAATTCCTTCAAACTCTTCTGAAGAGTGTATTTCACTCTGAGATGATTCTGGAAAGCTTGGTAGCATGTGTTTCCTTAAAGGCAAAAATGCAAATATAGCCATCAAGATGTTACTCTTATTTTCTGTGCCTTCCACGTTAACTTTCCTAGAGCCAACAATTATTCCTGTTCCATCAGTACTGCAAACCAGAGATAAGATTTCTTCCTTCTAGTGCACAGTGGAGAGTTTTTAATAGGGATTTTTTCAGGTTTCTGTTGCCTGACAGATCCAACATGCTTCTGCTAGCAGGATTGGGTACAGCATGATCTTTTAAACCTTCCCAGTGAGCAGAATTCCTTGGGCAAACTGGAATCACCATCCTGATTTCCAACGTATTCTTTTTCCCAGTGACACCTCAATGATACTATAGCTTCCTGCTGTCCTCAAAATCTGCTGGTTTTCAGGATGAAACACTAAAATGCTGTTCCCCTTATAATTTCAAGCAGCCCTAGGGCTGAGTGTGCCCTATGAAGAACTCCCTTCAGGGATACATGTGTGCTTGCAATCATGTGCTTTGTCAGTAAAAACATATGGACTCTAACTTGTACTTTATGTTTTGGAAATTTCTTCAGGTTCTTACTATCCATGTATTATTTCAGTTGCAGGTAAATCTGGAAACTGCCTGCAACTGAAGGTGCTTTAAATTGAAAACTATTTCTTGAGAGGTTCTATAGTTGCTTGAGAGGGAGGGCTGCCCCCTATCTAATTTTTATTATCTCTTTCTGTTACTGGATTTTTTTATTTGTTAGGTTTGGCAAGTTTGGCTTGATTATTGTTGCACTGTGTGATACCATTGTGCTTTTCCACTAACCAGGTATATAAGTCTGCATCTTGCCTGTGTCTGACATTTATTCCTCAAATGATGAGGGGGAAAAAAGCTATCTACAGATCTCTCCCTGCAAGGCAGTGAGGAACAGTCTTCCAACAGGAGAGAATTACTTCAGATGCAGCTGGTGGGGTATAGGCCTTTCAATCTGAGACCATGAGAAAGTGGTACAAATAATTCTTGTAGAAAAAAAGTAAATTCCTTCCTATTCCCTCCTGTGGACGACATGTTTTAACTATTCCATGTGACCTCATGAAAAAAATGTATTGTTCTGTTTCTTATTAATCAGGATTTTGCATCAATCTCATGGGATTCCAGGGACTAATTGTGAGGTGGTTACCCTTAGCAACCTGTCTTTTACCTTGGATCACCAAATAATGACCCCAATGGATGTAGCAGGTGTTCTCCATAACAATTGCAGGGGAACAGAGAATACTACAGTGATATGCATTTATCTAAACTGGAAACTCACTTAAGGAGAAGACTTCTAGATTTTGCTTTACAATCTGGTGTTTCTATGCTCTGCAGTTCAGAAAGTGTATTTCAAAGTAGAGCAGAGAAAAGAATCACAAGAAATCAATTAGAAAAGACAGGAAAAAGCACTATAAAACTCAGTGCTTTGTGGCTAAGATATCAGAGGGAGGAGTGCTTGTGTGGAAAATATTTGGGTTTTTAATAACTAAACATAAGTGTTTATTTGTGATTCAGAAAAAACTAGGTTTGGTGGTTTTTTCCCAGAAGAAAGTTGTTCTGTTTTAGATTGATTTGCCAGTGGAAGGAAGGGAAAGCAAACACTCTTGGATTCTGAGTAAGGGATTTTGAAATCTCTCCATGCTTAATAATGAATCTGCCCTTTTTCACTGGCAGTCATAGAGAGCTCCACAAAATAGGTGTGGGAGTAGAGTAACTTCCCTCTGGATATCATGTACCCGGGAAGCTCTCACAAGATGATATTAATGAGGAAGGAGCTGGAGGATGCACATGATCTTCATGGTTATTCCCAAGCAGAATGACTAATGGCCCGTTCTTTTCCTTCTCTGACTCTTTGCTGCTTCAAAGCAGACATGTGAAACATCACTTGAGACAGTCCTTCGCAGGATACAGGCTAAAAGGAGAGTCCTTTATAGCACAGTTCCACTGGAGCCACTCTTGCATGGAGGGAGCCTTAATGCAAAAAAAGTTCCTCCTACCCACTCTTGTGCAGGAAAACTGATCTCTAGGGCAATCCTGAGACAGGTTTTGGGTGCCATTTTTGCCCTCAGTTGGAAAAAATCCTTAGCAATTGAAGTGGACAGCAGCAAAACAAAGCATAGCCCCAGAGTTTTGGAGATGTTGGATCTGTTTATTATCTAGGTTTCTAGCCAGGGTTACTTATCTCACCGTTTCTGGTTTCAAAGCCTCCTGACACAAAGAGGCTTCTGCACCATTGATGGGTTACCAGCCCTAAAGAGCCTCATATGGCAAGGGCTTGTCCCTTAATCTAATTAATGACAGTCACTTGAACTCAGCAGTGGTTTTGAAATCCTCCCACTGTGTTCCCATGCATGTCTGCCTTCCAAGTTGGTCAGATTTGAGAAATGTCATTCCATAGCACAAGATAAACATCTAAAATAATAATATGGGGGGACAAAGATTAGATTTTTTTTCAGCATAAATATTGGATAAACAGTTTTCCTCAAAATTCAAGCATTTAATTAAAGACAGAATTAACTTGTATGCCTAGTCTTGCTCTGCTAAACCTACCTTTCTGTACTGGTTTTATGTTGGGGGCTCAGAGTCAGAACGTTTGTACTTTACAGGTCAACCCCTTGAAAAAATTCTCCTTTGCAATTTTCAGTGCGTACCTGCTCCTGCTGCCTTTACTGTGGGGAATAAAGTTTACTTCTGTGAGAACTGAGTGCTCAGCATCTCTGTGGAGAAGGCCTGTAATCTACTTTTAGCAAATTAAAATCTAATATGGTTTGTCTGTATTTCATTTATGCCTCAGGACAAATTAATGTTAAAAAAAGCCTTTGAAATGAAAATGGTGAGTCCTCAAATTAACCTAGTTGTAGTGTTTTATTTCAAGTTTCATTTGGGAATTGAAGGTGGCTGTTAAATTGCTGGTAGGTAAAACATCACTGACAATTTGCTTGCATTTTTCTGCAAATAGATTTTCACTTAGAAAAGTACAGTGGGATTTGGAAAAAGAAATTATGAAAACAACTAGCTGGTCTTTTCCTTCCAGTTTTGTTTTGCTCTTCAAATCTTTAACTTGTGTTAACAAAGTTATTACAGTCCTAGAAATTGATATTGAAAATAGTCCTTAATTACTTTATTTAAAGCCATGGAGACAGGTTAGGCCATGTTAACCTCCCTGTGCAGAGCTTGCTGTTCAGAGGTGTCAGTGTTCTCTGTGCTGCAAGATGGCTGCAGCTTGAAATGGAATTCATTTTCTTGTGCAAAGCACAAGCAGCAAGGTCCAACAGGAGGGACAGCAAGTGTTTGTAGCTTGACCAGTCTCTGAGGGTGAGGACATCCTCCAGGGCACTTTGCAAAAGTTTTGTCAGCCTGGAAGGATCTTGATGGTGGGCAAAAGTCCAGCAGATTGTGTTGGAAATAATTTCTCTCTGCAGAATGGCCTCTCCCAATGAAGTCCTCTGGCCCTCAGGATCATTACCTGACAGGCTGCACAGGACACCAGAGCCCAGCAGGGGCATTTCCAGCCTCTCAACCACGAGGACATCTCCGGATATGTGCACAGGGGAGACCTCAGCAGGTGTGACCACCTGTATTTCTCCTGATAAGAAATTGCTAGCAGTAGTAAAAAATAAAGGTGTTCCTTCTAGATTCATCATCGCACTTTCAGGGCTTAGAGAGAAATGTTCCTTTCAGCAGCAGCCAGTTGTGGGATCTCAGCATCTCAGTCCTGAGGTGCCGAGCCACCGAGACCACCCTTGGGGGGCTCGGGAGTCCTGGAATGTTGCCAGAAGTGTCTGGTGGCTGGACTTTGATCCTACACAGGAGACAACACCTGTATGTGGATAGGAGGACTTCACCGAGGTGAATGGTGAAGGGATTAGTTAATTAGAGGGTGAGACACAGGGTTTAGGATTTATGTACAGGGGGGTTTAGAGAAGTAAGATGGAGGAATTGGGGCGTGTCCTGTCCTTCTTCTTCTTCTTCTTCTTCTTCTCCTCCATCTTCTTTGGTGATGGTGGCGCTTTGGGATTGGTCATTACTAAAAGTGCACCGGGCAATAAGAATAAATGGTATTGGGGAAAAATGATAAATAATGTACACGTAACAATGGGTATAAAGATAGGTGGCTGTCCGGAGGGCAGCACAGTGTGCTCATGGCTGACTGCTGATCAGACCTCTGTCGGGCTGAAAGAAAATCTTTTAGATAAACAATTAATAAACATAAAGACCGAAAGAAGAACTGAAGCCTCTTCTCGTCCTTTGATACGCGGGCTGCCCCAAGGCCACTCCGGGCCTTTCCAGGCCCTTCAAACAGCCGAAAACCGGACAACTGGCTTCCACTGGGTGAGCACGAACCACCACAAAACCTTTCGGGGGGGGGGGGCAGCTTCAAAGCCCTGAAGACCAGAAGACCGAAGGGAACAGCTCCAATCTTAGACGAGGTCCCAGGAGAGCACTGATAACTCCTGAGGAAAGAAGCCTGAAAAGAAGAAAAAAAAAAGAGAGAAGAGGAGAAAAGAAACAGCCGACAGAGTCTGCAAAAAACAGCAGTCACTGAGAATTCCATCTCTCAGCTTCTGCCGAAGACAATTCGTAGCAGAACAGCCCGGACTGGAACCAGAAAGGTGCCCTGGGACCACCTCTCGTGATCTGCTGGACAGAGACTGAGACCTCCGGACTGCCCTGACGATAGATTTGGTAAGAAGGCCCAGAAATAAGAACATGGGGGGCACACTTTCCCAGGAACAACGGGAAATTTTGTCCGCCTTACAAGGCGTGACACAAGCATACACAGAAGGAATTCCAAAGAAAGAATTAAAACAATTATTGCTATGGGCAAGGCTAAACTACCCACTGGCAGAAACGTGCCTGCTATTCGAAGTGGGGTTTTGCCAGGAGAAGCAACAGATGCAGCAGACATCTGGAGGACCCTCAGAAAGAGGGGGGGAGCGAAGCTCCGTGAAAAAATTAGCTCTGGCCTTAAAAGGCCAGGAGGGAAATGCTCTTGGAGAAAAAGAGCAGGAAATATTATTAAAACACCCGGTCCCAAAACCCAGAAACCCCAGAAAACCCCTAAAGCCTCCGGAAACTCCAGAGAGCATGGAGGACTCAGGAGCAGAAGGGGGGGAGCAGGGGGGAGAGAAGGGATCGGGGGGGGGTGCTTTCTCGCGGCGCCGTGGCGGCGGAGCAGGCGGGGAGCGCGGGTGAAGAGAAAACAAGAGACACGTGTTCAGGTGCGGCTTTGCTTAGCTCAGGGCCGGGGGCGGCGGCGGTCCCGGCCGGCAGGGATGCAGAAACGCGCGCAGCGGACGAAATTCGCGAAAACCCGGGGGGAGAAGTCACATACCAGCGCGGGGGCATTAGGCACGGGTGGCGAAATGGGGAAAACTGTGCAGCCCCAAAGGGCCACCGTAGTGAGACGCAGGAGGCGCGCGGTTGTGACCTAAAAAACCCGGTGCGCAGATCGGCCCGAATCGCGGCGGGCCGCGGGTGCCGGCGGGAAGCGGGCTGCACACACCGACGAGGGGAGGAGCAGACACGCCGTCGGAGGAGGAGGAGACAGAGTCAGGGGCAGACCGAGGGGGGAAATTTCAGGGCTGGAACAAGAGGGAGAGGGAGAAATTACCTCGGGAGAGACAGGGAGCGGCTCGGAAAGCACGCATGCGCAGAGAATAGAGCGCGGGCTGGGGCCGGCCAGACCTCCGGTGACGTCTCGGGCGAGGAGGGGCCCTCTCCAGACTTGGTGCCTTTGGTTAAAACCCTCGGAGTCCAAGCCTCTTCCATCCTGGGGAGGCGTGTGTGTTCTAACCCTATTGTCAGTTGAATTAAAAGCCAGGTAGCCCCGGTCTCAAGCAAGCCTGCAAACAGCGACAATCGGCCGAACAAGGAGGCAGTTGTGTTCATGACGTCATCCCAGCCACGGAGCCCGGTGACAGCGCCACCTCGTGGGGGAATGACCGAAGTGCACGACATGCCGGATTGGTTTGGCGGAGCCACAGTGTTATTTCGTAACGAGTCTGCAACAATGCAGCGATTTTCCTCAACAATATATAAGAAGAGATGAATATTCAGACAAAAGTCGGGACTCAGACTGCAAAGGACAACTCAGAAGAGAAATAAGAGGAACGAAAGACTCTGGGGGGTTTTCTCTTTGGGGTCTTGAATGAAAAACATAGCAAGGGTTTTGCACAAAAGTGAGGTCATGAGTTTCATGATGCTTATGTGCATCATCCTTTTCATTCATTGCAATAGGCAATGTGGTAAATTTACCTATTACAGAGAAAACTAACAAAGGATCATGGATCGATCAGCTGGTAGATTTCTTTGACATTTCTCCCATTTGGAGAGGAATTTTAAGGGTAAGCTTTTATGTTTTAATAGTTCTCCTAGTCCTCATCTTTGTCGTCCCATGTGCCATGAATCGGATTGTAAAAGAGGTTTTTTTGGTGCAAACAGAAGGGGGAGATGTGGGATCTCAGCACCTCAGTCCTGAGGTGCTGAGCCACCGAGACCACCCTTGGGGGGCTCGGGAGTCCTGGAATGTTGCCAGAAGTGTCTGGTGGCTGAACTTTGATCCTACACAGGAGACGACACCTGTATGTGGATAGGAGGACTTCACCGAGGTGAATGGTGAAGGGATTAGTTAATTAGAGGGTGAGACACAGGGTTTAGGATTTATGTACAGGGGGGTTTAGAGAAGTAAGATGGAGGAATTGGGGCGTGTCCTGTCCTTCTTCTTCTTCTTCTTCTTCTCCTCCATCTTCTATGGTGATGGTGGCACTTTAGGATTGGTCATTACTAAAAGTGCACCGGGCAATAAGAATAAATGGTATTGGGGAAAAATGATAAATATTGTACACGTAACAATGGGTATAAAGATAGGTGGCTGTCCGGAGGGCAGAACAGTGTGCTCATGGCTGACTGCTGAGCAGACCTCTGTCGGGCTGAAAGAAAATCTTTTAGATAAACAATTAATAAACATAAAGACCGAAAGAAGAACTGAAGCCTCTTCTCGTCCTTTGATACGCGGGCTGCCCCAAGGCCACTCCGGGCCTTTCCAGGCCCTTCAAACAGCCGAAAACCGGACAGCCAGTATTTATTCTTTGGGCCATTGCAATTGGGAAATGAGGGCGTGTGCCAATTGTATTTTTTTTCCAGCTGGGCTACCACATGTTGGCCAAACTTCTGTAAGCTAAGCTGGATGTGATGTCTGACAGCAGAAGTGCTGAATGCAGGGGTGCTGTACTTAAATACTTTATAATCAACTTTTCAAGTAGCTAAACAATGCAGAAAAAGCTGTCAAGAAAATGTTCCAATTTTTTGTCATAGCTTATTATAGTTTATATCCATGAAAATTTCTCAGCTATGAAGCAGAAAAGTACCTCTGCCACAGCTCATTCTCATCTAAATATATATATGTACACAAATTGTAGTTTATTTTAAATACACATGTGGTTCTACTTTCCACATAAAGATTTCCTGCAGGTTTTGGACTCAAGGTTAACTTTTCTTTTTTTAATACAGCATTTAATCTAACTTTTCTACAGCTTCTGAGCTCACTGTCATTTCTTTTCACCAATTAAGTCTGACTGCTTGAGTGCGTAAGGCACAAATGTGAAAACCTACTGACAGCACAGTAGCAATTTCATTCATGGCATATAAGCCCAGAGGGTAAGTGTCAGGAAGCCAGCAATCTGTTAAATGCTTTATCCATGTTATGCACAATATATTTTCTTATTAGTCATGTTTTTCATGTTCTGATTTAAGAGAGTCCATTATTTTGTGAAGTCTAATTTGACTTGTTACATAGAAATGGGCTGGTTGAGTAGATACTTTCTATCTTGTCTTGGATTGTTACAAGGGTTGTTAGTTCATTTGCTTCAGGACAAACAGATCACCTCAGAGATCAGAAAGCAATTGCTTTCCATGGTGAAGCAATACTCAGAGTAATAGTTGGTGTAATAAAAGGGATTCATTTTCCAGTGCTTTGTGCAGGGTTTAGCCATGGGTAAGTTTCTGCACTCTGCATCAATCTCACTTGTGGCAGATGAGAAAGGAGTGACTTGTATGTAAAAGCTTTCCCCCAAAGCCTGTGCTATTAACCACCAGGACTAAGAAATGGACTGTTGAGCAAATCCAGTGCAACATTCCTGCTTCTGCAAGCAACAGCTGCAATTAAAGGTGTCCTCTGGGCCTGATCTAGCTTGTACATTACACAGAGTTCTACCTGCCCAAGGTCCTGCAGGGCGATGCTGTTGCATTTCACTCTGGTGTGAGTCACTTCCACAGGGTGGTGGAAGGTACTGCAAATGCAGGTGCCATATTTTTTGATAAGGACTACACTGGAGAAACAGACTGCAAGGCATGAGTATCTGTTGGATCTGTTGACTGGATCACTTCTGACATACAGAATTTGGATGACTGAAAAATGGGTAGCAAGTGGTATCATGTCCCCATAAAACATCTTGGCCCTTTCTCTGCACCAATGAGTGACAAAATCATGTGTATAGAGCCAAAAAAGCATGTTTACTGTTTTTTCTTTTTGTATATTACAGCTCCACTATTTAACTTGGTTGCACCTTTAGCCATTTTTCATGGGAGAGGGAGGTTATTTGTGATTTTATCCTAAAACTTCTTTTCTGCAATGCTTGAAGGTTTGACAGCTTACATGCAAGTATGCATTAAAGAAAGATGTATTTCAAGTTTTACATACTTGAGTCTGATGGAAGATTTTTACTAGTTTGGTCTTAGATGGAGATGGCTCTGAACAGGGAAAGTTTGTCACCTACTTAATGAAATATAAAGTGTTTTGATCTGGCAGATTATTTTAGCAGGTTCATATTGCATATGCAGGGATAAAAAGTTAGCCATAACTGCCCAGGCATAGTTCTCAAATATATCGAAATATATTGAAACACCTGCCTGCAGTTACCTTATCAAACAGGTTCCTGGCTTTAGCAGCACAATAAGCTGTGACCATGCCAAATAAATGCCAAAACGGACAGAAAAGCAGCTGGGATTCAGGGACTCAGTTTTGCTTATATCTATGGTACCAAAGCACCTCAGCCACATTTACATGGTGTTTTCTCTTCCATTCTGATTGCCCGTGCAGGAATTTTGTCATAATGATGTGCTCTAATTGGACATGGTAGTATTCTGCAAAAAAATAGAGGTTTGAACCAGACTCCATATCAGGAAAACAGTGGGCAGGATACAACAAAGGAGTCTAAGCATGTCTAAGCAAAATATTCTGTGAGGACTAGCAGAAAGTAAATGTTTTTTTTCTTAGAGATCCCACTTTGTGATGTTCTAGACAGATCTGGAAGATCAAATCTCTTGACTGGACTAGGAAAAAATAAAATCCTCATTTGCAGAGCAGATGATAGTCCCCCAGAGGAGAAATTAGCTATGACAATTCATAAGGCTTTTTTGCCTAGAAATTACTTGGTCTACAACAGTGAAGTGTAGCTCTGTCTACCTGCTGCCTATGCTGAGCTGGAGATGCTTTTTTTTATAGCTTTGCTATTATTGTGATAGGGGCAAGATTTTTCTCTGTATGGTAATTAGCACAGGAAAACTTTGGGATGTTCACAAATAAACTTACAGGATTTTTTAATAGTTCTTAATAGTGACCACCTACTGGCTGTTGTGAAGGGGGCTCATGGAACAGGACATCCAGCTCAGTGTGCTGCAGTCACAGCCTTGGCCACACAGTTTTGCCTCAGCTTGGAGAGTTCCCTGCACACAATCTAATCCACTTTGCTTTGAGACACAAGCTGTTGTTTAGATCTCATTAATTAGCACACAAGCAGAAAGGGAAAAAAGTGACCTTTCTGTGGCTTAATTCTCCAGCTTCGGTTCAACAAGAGCCAGTGAAGTGCCATGCAATTAAAAAGAGCGCAGAAAGAAGTAAAGGTCTCATTTTATGGTCGGAGAGATCAATTTCACAGAAAGGGACTCTGCAATTTTAGGAGCAGTTAATGTGCATTCTCTAGCACAGGTATTTAATTGAGCCATTCCCTATGTTTTACCAGTTAAGAGAAGAATACATTTAACAATGTTTTCTTTTACATTATGTTTCTGTATGGTAGTGGTGTCTTAAGTTTTAGCTTTCATATTTTCCAGATCCTGTACTGCATTAGTATATAACTCTGTACTTAATAAAAATTGTTAGCAAGTTCTTCTCACCGTTTAGTCAGACAAAACAATCCTTTTCCAGCCCAAGAACCAAGGACACCGTTGCAGCTTCAGGCCCAAAAAGTACCAACAACAGTGAATTAAGGAGAGCAATCTGGGATGAAGGGACTAGTCCTGTAATTGGACAATTAACCCCAACATGGAAATGAACCCAAACCTATAAAAGTGTGAAAACTCACAACCAGCTGTTCATCTTGGGCGTAGCCACAGCCAGGCTCTTGTACTGCCCAAGGTTTATTCTTTGAAGGCCTTTTTAACAAAGACCTACTTTATTCCTTTGACACTGCCTGGCCTCTTCCAGGTAGCCTCTCAAGGCATCAGTTAGTCATCAAAACTGAAATTACATCTAGGCCTAGTTGGACTTCCACAGCTCCTCAAGGCAGCTATTCCTTGGATGTTCTGCATTGGGGTTTTTCTTGTTGGACAGTAGTTTTAAATGAGGTATTTCTCACTGGCGGTTTTGTGGTAAGGCAGGTTCATAGTGGAGAACAGCCGTGGTGTCTTATGTTTACTGGCCAATACTGAGCTCAGCTGGTACTGCTCTATACCTATAATACACAAATATTTAATACTTCTTCCATATTATGCACCTTAATGAGAACATGAAAATGCTTTCATTTCAGGTTTTTGTCTGTATATTAATGCTCTCTCTGCTCCCACTCACAAGGAAAGCAAATAAAATGGATCGTTAACATTGAGTTGACAGAGAGAATCTGTTTAGCTCAGTTTCCTTTTATGAACAAGAATATGCCAGAAGAGGTAAACATCCAAGGACATGTTGATGGGATTGGCCATGCAGCATCTATGTCAAGTGTGTCCTTCATTTCCTCTTTACATCTTAATGGAGTGTTAGGCAATGAGCATGCAGGAGGGAACCCTGAAGCCTCGGCTGCTTACATTAGTAATCAGAGATAAAGGCAAAAGAAGAAGCAGAAACAGCAGAATTGCACCTGTCAGCAATGAGAAAACAATTATTGGAGATAGCTCCTTTATATTCTGACCAGCATAATGGGACAGCAGTTCTGGTATCAGAAGGTGCAGTGATTTTTGTGAGCACTTTCCATCCTAAATATTCTGTGGTCCACCAGGAGGAGCTACCATGAAAATCATGCGCATGTTTTTAATCTTGTGCCAGCAAAATTTGATTGCTCCAAATGTTCACAGAAGTAAATTCAAAGGGGTGAAAGCATGGTTGGAGTAAAAGCACTTAAAAGTTCAAACATGTTTATTGGGAATATTAGGTGACTCATCTGTCTCTGCTGGCAGTACCTCAGTCTCATAATATTTATGGAGACCTACAATTTAAGAAACAATTCCATCCAGCATCACCATTTTCATTTGCAGTTTTGTAATTATAAAATCTGTTCCAGCAAAGCAGAGAGGATTTTCAAATTCTGTCAGCCCTAACCCAGCTCAGCCTCTATCTGCACATGGGGGTCTCTGTGCAGCTCTGGGGTTCTACTGCCACCAGCTATGTGGGACTGAACCTCCAATAATGCAGCTTTTTAGGCCCATAAAGCATCTCCAGAGACAGACTTTCACTTCAGTACCATAATAAATACTTTTAAAACAGTTTTTAATGTCTGTATCTACCAATAACATGTAACAGAAAATGCAACAGACTGTTGTCGTCTCAGAACACCAATTAATGCTGGGGTTTTTAAAAATTAAACTCTTCAAAAACTTGGTGTTTGGTCCAGAGGTTTTGTCCAGAATAATTTTCAGATCAAGGCTGGTCAAAGCAGTGGCAAACTGGAGTCAGAGGTCAGCAGCATGTATGAATGCTTTAAGTCAAAAGAGAGAGAGGCAGAGGAATGGATGTTTTTTGTAATGAATGCATATGCATGCACCTACTGTTGGCATGGGTCAGGGTTTGATCAAGTGTGTTACTTTACTGAAATAATTTATATCTATCTGGACACAGACAGTTTGGGGGATCAGTCACAACTGTAACCAAAATGTTGGTGGCATTTGCAGCCATCTTGTGATATTAAGGCATCTCTGAATGTGCCCACATCTTGGGTGCTCACATGCTCAGCATTAAGCTGCTGCCAGTTCTGGAGAAAGGAGTATGACTTTCTCCAAAGCAACAAAGAGGTGTTTTCAAGGGGCTCATGTAGTAAATTCTGTTATTTCCCTTCTGCTGCAGGAACTGAAGGTGTCAGCAGGTGCCACCTCCTTTCTCCCTCTAGCTCATGATAGCCTTGTAGTATTTGTGCTTTGTATTAAAATTTTTATTAATATAGACTGATGGGAAGTAACTTCTAATTTATATACCATGAGGGGTTTTAGTTTTCTGAACTACTTTTCACTCATTTACTGCCTCAATTTTATGTCCTCTTTATCTGTTTAACGTTACTGTTGCAATTAGGAGTAAGATGAAAACTAATAATAGTTCTTTTTTTACTTTATGGTTCCCATTATATTTACATTCCAGCAATTATCTGTCATCATTCTAAACATGCTTGCTGTGTAACCAGGCACTTTATTGCATCATTATTCCTTTTCCACCTGTACAGATCTGCACACACAGAGCAATCAGCAGGCTCCATTAACCTGCAACACAATCCCTGATATATTTTTTGGATGCACATACTTTGTTTTCCCTCTGCTCCCAACCATTACATTGTTTGGCTTCTTGCATAGTCCCTGTGCTTGTCTTGTTGTGCTGCAGTGAGAAAGGACAGTTTGGTATTAGCACTCCTGTTGCAGCTGATGAAGTACAGGGTGTATTGAGAGGGGGAAAAAAGAGAAAATAAAACAAACCACTTAAAATTATTTTTAAAGAAACATGAGACTGTCACCTGCTTCCATGTGTTTTGCAAAAAGCAATTCAATAATCATCTAAATTTGATTCATTCTGGTTTAGCAGCTATATTATTTCAGATAGCAATTGGAAATTCATGTATCTGAAAAGCAAGTATTTAAGCTTTTATTTTGAGATGTAATATGCCATAATATTATGAAAAATGAACAAGTCATGCCTGATTGGTTAAAAAGTGTGCATTTACATAGAAGTGTTCAGCAGGCTGAGTATTATGTGGGAAATGCCAGCTTTCTAAACTTGCTAATGTCATGAGACATTTTAACATAGCCGTGTGTCACGGAATAGTGTTTCATTAAAAGAGACATTTGGAAACATTAGACAAAGTACAATTATGCAAATGAAATATTTTACAATGCAGTTCCAACACAAATATTAATCTCAGTACTTTATGGCAAAATGGAAATCACAGGTGAAGACAAAGCTGCCTACACCACAATCCACAGCTGGTTCCTCTTATGTTTCCATATTGCACATTAGATCAAGAAAACAATCAGAGAGGGATTTTTGAAATGCAGTTCTGTTTAAAGTGTCCTGCCTTGAGTTTGCTTCAATTCCATGAAAATGGATGGCACCTCATTATTGAAACGTATTCTTTCCTCTTTATCCTATTCCAACTTCTCTTTTTTACATTTTCTGTGCTCTGGAGAAAATATGCTGTTGCTGTGGCATCTGCCTTTCATCTCATGGCTTTTCAATGGCTTTCAGGTCTCTAAGTGCTATCCAATTTATTTGTATTCCAGTGCCACTTCTGTGAGGCATACATTTCTGTCAACTTAGTGCAAGCTTCAGGTGGCTTGTATTTGGAAGCTGAGGTATAAACAAATTGACAGTATCAAGTGCAGCCTATCCTCTCGCAGTCAATTTCCCCCTGTTTGCTCTAGACCATTATTCCTCCAATTCATACAGCAGAACCATTTCATTTCATCTGAGTAGGGTTGGGATTGACTCAGTCCCTTGGATTTGTGTGGAGGCCCTATGCTAAACATGAAAATCTCTGTATGCCAAAGATACTGGATGCAATTACTCCCTTCACTGTATTTTTAATCTCTCTTCTTCCAATATTTAAGTTTTCTTTGGTGCTTAAAATGGTTCTTCTACAACATCTTGCTGATGAGTTTTTAACTGCCTTACCAGGGTTTAAATTTGCCTTCAAGTGAGCTCTTAAAGATGCTAAATTTGAGCTAGCACATAAGAGATAAGAATTTATTTTCATACTTGCTTTTCTTTTCTCTACCTATCTCAGCTTCCACTGCCTTTATAAATTACTGGTGATCAAAATAGGAGCAGTCATCAGTAATTTGTCATTTTTTGTGCTTCACAGTTCTTGTGGTGTCAACAGCTTTTGATGTGCATGGCTTTGGATGTCTGTCACAGCAGAGCCACATGTATGTTTGCAGAATCCAAATATTCTGCATATTCTACTCAAGAAGCCTATTTGGGGTCTTTCAAACACACTTAGGAATGGGTGTGGTTTAGAGATAACATATTAATTACAATCAAAAAAAAAAAAACAAGACAGGAGAAGCTCATGATCTTCTATCTTACGGGGACTATTTTTATCTTGGGGTTCTTTCCAGTATTTGAGGATTTAGTGGCAGCCACAATGGAGCACCATAACACTATCACTGCTTTTCAAAAAGTATATAGTCAATTATTAATGTAATGTTTGAACAATAGTTGAGTGGCCCTCTTGGCTCTAAAATCTTGTGCTGTTTAGAATGAGAATTTGGAAATATGCAACATTTCTACTTTCATAGTAATTGATTGCCAAAAATAATGGAATCTGGATCATTTGGTCAAGGTCATAAACCATAATTCATATTTATATATTTCATATTTAGAAGAATTAAAAAATAAGAACATTAAAATATTTTCTACATATTGGGGGTTTTATCTGATTTGCTTTAATATCTACAGATTTATTTTAGTGGATGTAACTAGGTCCCATACATCTAATCTTTCCTGGGTATTTAAAGACCTGCTAAGTCACAATATGAACCAATTTCATCTCATTACTGTTTTAGTAAATCCTTCAAATTCCTGACTTAAGATCCTACACAGTGCAAACAAGAATTACCTATTATCACTCTGGAGTTGTAATAAGGGATTTTTGTTTTGAAGGGTTAATCTTATTTGACTGTAAATTGTAATTAATACTTTTCTTTTTGTGCTATTTTTCCCCAAAAGCTGCTAGTCTTAAGCATCTCTCAAGGTAAAAACTTCACCTATAATCTTCTCTGAAGGTGAGCCTTTGCTTCATAACTGGTTTTGCAAAGCCAGTCAATGAACATCTGAGAAAAATAAATGTTTATTAATCAGGAAAACCATAACTTGGATATATATATATATATATATATGGGGAAGACAGAGACATTGTGCAGGTGCCCGCATACCCATAGTCTGCCTAACTCAACAACCAATTTATAAAAAATAGATGCCAGAACTCTGCAGTCTTCAGTGAGGCTGAGTTTACCTTGGGAATTCTTGTTGGAGTGCCTGGGACTCCTGGTATCCTGGCCAGATTGTAATTCACTTTATCCCTGTATCTTCTGCAACTGGACCTCTGAAGTATTCCAAGTTTTTGTATTCTTGCTGCATAAAGAAAATCCTACTTTTCAGCAAAACAATACATGGAAATGACTGCTCTTGGGAGATACAGTCTTGTTTTGCTTGGTTCATCCTGATGCCAAGCGTGTGTAGCTCAGGGGCTGCCCAGATTTTGTTCATCATTTAGTCTTATCCAAAATTACTGAAGGAGAGAAAACTCAATGAAATGGATCCCTGCATTGCAGCACAATCTCAGGCTTGGAAAGCACAAAGCTATGAAGGCAGGCAGGAGATAAACTGTTGGCAAAGTTCATGACATTCTCCAAGGCATGGTGACATCAGCCAAAGTCTTTCAGCAGACACTGATGATCTTTGTTTTGATACAAACAAAAGTAAACAAAGATGCTGGCTGACAGAAAGGGAAGACAGAGTGGAATAAAAAACACCAATGGAATAAGAATTTTGCAGTAACTTAGAGGAAGCCAAACAAAGCACTGTCACCTTCATTAATAATCATGAGAGATTTCCAGGCTATTTATCTCCCTCAGCTTTCCTGACAATACCATAAAATAAGTCCTGAGGACTTTTTTGACAAAATTAACATAAAATGCATTCTTCTTCCCTATTTCTTAATGCCTTTTTTCTTTTTTTATTGCACTCATGGTTATCATAAGGAGCACAAAGATGTCAAGAGAGCATATCATGCATCTAGCAGGCACTTCAGCAGATTTATGATGGCAGCAAGCTTCCAGTTTCCCTGGTCACCTTTCATAGATTTACATGCTGGCTTAATAAGAATGAGCAATGAGCTGTTTGTCAGCTGGGAGAAATAATCTCTGAATGTTTAGGTTTTGCTTTAAAGTATATGCAGAAGAACAGTTTATTGTACAAATGTAAAGTGAAGGGCAGACAGCCTGAAAAGAAGCTCCAAAGATCAGAAAAACTAGGAAATTTGAGGAAGTTGTAACCTTGGCTCACCTTAAAAAGCTGTAAATGCTTAGTGAGGGGTGGGATGGCAGTGAGGTGGTTGTATTAACTCAGCTTTGGCTTCCACTGCTGATGTTGAGGTGAGTACAACAAGAAGAGAAGATGCTTCTCTTAGGAACTGGCTCCTGATTATTTTTATACCCAGTTGGCATGAGAGGAAATTCCAGCATTCAGGTCTAGAACACTGCTCTTATTTCTGCAGGGGAGAGCTCCAGGATGGCTGCACACTTTTCAGGGAGCTGCAGGACTTTAGGCTTGTTAACTTGCTACTGAATTCTCAAGGGGACTTTAAGCTGTCTGTACAGACATATAGAAATGTAAAACTGAAGGCATTATTCTTTCACAATAATCCATTTCATGAAAGACATGACAGTTCTTGAACTTGTCAGAAGGCTTTTGTAGAAATTGGAATATGTGTTCTTGTGCAGTTCAAAGAACCTGAAATTCTTACTACTACTTTTTGACTTGGATACTGGATGAAATTAACAAGATGTGAAAGATACATGGGCTGAGGGGAATTTAACGTGAAGGATGGGATACCTTCTAAGTAAGCTCAAGAAAAGGTGGGGTGGTATTAATATGCCTGGAAATTTTCAGCTGCTTCATTTTGGTACCCTGCAGATGGAGTTAGTCTCAAATTCCCCTGGTATCATCTGAACTTCTATACCACTACACAACCTATTTCTCACTCTAGGAAGACTTAGCTGTTAACTTCTCCCCCCCAAAAGACTTGAGCTTTGGGAGAGCTGAAAATTGGAGAGGTCTAGAAACTGAGAAGTTTTGCATTTGTTCAAGTCTCCCTTAGGCACTCTATCTATTGCATGTTCAGAATA
Organism: Zonotrichia leucophrys gambelii; assembly: GCF_028769735.1. Lineage (NCBI taxonomy): Eukaryota > Metazoa > Chordata > Aves > Passeriformes > Passerellidae > Zonotrichia > Zonotrichia leucophrys. The sequence continues at coordinate 17,160,983 of NC_088177.1, forward strand.
AGAAATACATAAAATACAGAAATTGAGTTGATGCTTTTCTTTACATCCTACTGGACAGTTACTCTTTATGCACAATTGGGGTATGGCCACAATTAAACAAGATTTTGGTGGGCATCCAGTGCTCACATGAGTAAGTTCTGTGCTTGTGTTCTTGTCAGTGAGTCAGACAAGAAATCCAGAACTCTCAATTCTTAGCTCAGAATCTGTAGATGACTGGCAGAATACTCTGACAGAAGACTGTAACTGTTACCTCCACAGAAACTGAGGTTTATTCTTTACACCTTGCATAAATCTCGCAAGTTTTCAAACAAAAATTAAGACATAAGATCTAGATCTGCATCACTTGGCACATAGTAACAAAATCAGTCAGAACCGGTTTTTTTCTATAAAAAAGGATTCATTTGATGTCTCTGTGTTGTGTGAGTTTTGTACTCTGAGAGCAGTGTTTAATATGCTATGATCAAATGCTGAAGTACCTTGCCTTTTTTTTTTTTCCTGAGCGGAGTTCTCACTGATTTTAACAATAGTACTTTCTCAGAACTTGGCCCTAAGTCTAGACACACACCTATTATTAGAACAGATTGCCTATGGTCTGTCTGGCTCTGAATGTACTCCCTCTGTTGTTCTGTCTCAGCCTCATCACAGCTAACAGGGTTGGGGGAAGTTTGTTTTGTTTTTACATCCAGATCTGACCACTGCATAATGGCTTTAAGCCTTCAAGCTTTAGGAAAATTTTAATTGGGAGATTTTTCTTCTTACTGCTAATTTATCCCCTAGAGTCTTATTAGGCTTTGTTGTTTCTGCTTGTAAACAACATCCTTGGAGCTGAGCTGGGCTGAGTCTGTGCCATTTAACCTCCAACCCTTCAAGTGTGGCACTGGGCTGCTGCTGAAATAAACAAAGCTGCCATTCAAAACTCGGGTTTAGTTAAACTTAAAAGAGCCTTTGCTACATTTAATGCAGAGGATTTTTCAGATATAAATAGTTACCAACTGGGAAAATACATTGTTCAAGAGTCTCGAGGCTCCTTATTATCTTTTCCTTGCAGACACATTTAGCAGTACCAGTCATTGGTCATAAAGAGATGCCATTAAAAGGCACATTTATGTTTTTATGTTTTATGTTTTAAAATTCCATTATGCAGGTATGAAACCAAATTCTCTTAAAGTGTAGAGGTTGTGCTGCCTTCTACATTGACTGGAAACTAGACTTTGAATATATAGGAGCAATTTGAGTCTTGGGGAGATCATAACCTCCACCCTACCTCTCTTCTGCAAAGCATCCTCCAGTTCCCCTAACTTCCTTTGCTCCTTTGACGGGAAACAATTTCTCTCTAAATGAGAAAAGAAAGGTTAGATTTGTTTTCCATTAGAAGTCTGCAAAGAGGAGGCATTCATGCCAGGCTCATGCTGGCATGTCTGAGACATCCAGCAGAGCAGAGGAGCGCCAGCTTTGCTTTAGGTGCCTGGTCAGTTGCACTCATTCAATGACATTACTTCAGAACTGAGCTTAACTGGGGGTAGGGGGACATGACCTTGGGGAGCTGAACTGGAGCTCCATCTTGACAGACAAAGTGCTTCATAGAAACATCAGCAGGTCTGCCCTGTGTGAGTTTCCAAATCTGTCCAAAGTGAATGAGAAGTTGTGCTGTTGTCCAGACCAGTTACTAGGATGAATGTACCAAAGCAGCAAGGCAGCGGCTCCTACTCTGCCAGGGAAAACAAGGGTTTATCCCTTTCTTGACCTAAGAATATTCTTCTCTGGGTAAATATAAGATGAGAAGGCACACTCAGCTAAGGCGTATATAAGCAAAAAAGATCCTCTATCCTCAATCCTCTGTCCTCCTCTAAAAGATAGGTGGCATGCTGATAGTTTTGTAAAGGCTGAGGAAAAGATGTTATTGTTTGCCTTACTCATTTATGTCAAGTTCTGTTATACAACTTAGCAGCAAATGCAATAATTTGTGTTGCTTTTTGAAGAAAGTTCCACTGGGCAGAAGTGAGGCTGCATAAGAAATGCAGCCATTGGTATGCAGAGCATGCTGCTGTGTTAGTGCCTTATTATGGCATCACAGCTGCTTAAAAATGTGTGAAGCTGAAAAGAATGGATATCTCACTGAAAATATATTTTCCCTTGCCTAGATGAGAGTTTACCAAAAAAAATAAAGAAAAAAACATATACGGGGAAGGAATATTGTGTTGTAACTTGTTGAAAAAGACAAGCTCATAATTAAGTGCTCCCTGTATCCAAGATGTTTACATGCATACAGCATTGCCACATTTCTCCCCAAAGAATGTTCACTTGTTTGTTCTCTAAAGCTGGGGTAGACCATGACTGCATGGATTCACAAACTGCACCTGAGCTAGTAAAACTCACAGCCTCAGTGTTGTGCTGTGATTGCTGTGGTAGGGCTGTGTCTGTAACCTCTTCCATGGCATTTTGTATGCTGCCCTGTGCCAAACACTACATCTTTAAATAGCATTGCGTGCATCCCTCTTTAGCTTATGGCATGTCCCTTTCTTATGAGAAGCAATTTATTTTGAGCCTGAGGTGACTTGCATTGGATCCTGGTGGCCTGTTGTGGCATTATTACGTATTACTTTGTTTAGTCACAAGCAAATATTTGCAAAGCTGGATAAAACAAAAATAAGTAAAACCAAGTGGCAGTTAAGCTCTGACTTTCTGGAGTGTTGAGAGTCCGTGTAATGTCAGAATGCTTTCAGCTTTTGACTAAAGCAGAAGATAACAAAACAATGAGTTCCAAATTTTTCTCAGAACTCCTACAACCTCTTTCCAAAATAAATTTTAAAAATAAATCCCAGAACAACATTTATAGTTGAAGAAATCTTCTTGCTTTGTCAAATAAAGTGCAAATAACAATACAGAGAATGCAAATAATACCAAGTGCAGAGATGTACAAATAACTGGAACATGAAAGTGGTAGAATCCTGTTTTGAAGCAAGAATGAGCTGGTGCTGTAGTACTTTTTTGCTGTTACAGCATCTTCTGAGACTTTCAGTGAATTTTACAAATTACACCTTTGATTACACACAGAGAAATATTTTCTTTCATCCTTGGGGATGACTAGCAGATGCTCAGTCTCTCCCAGGATCTGACACAGTAACCTTATTATCAGTAACTTTGATAACACCTTTCTCATCTGAACTTCTATCAGCAGCTAACAGGCTGGCATTCATACTAAGACACAAGTGTCTCACCCTTATTTTTTTCTATCCCAAACTCATCTTCATGTTCCCTCCACTATTATATACTACAAGCCTCACATAAAAACAGATTTTCAGGGATGGAGAGTCAAAAAAGTTTCTGAAAATTTTAAATGTTTCTTGAGTCCATACAGCATAAGAGGGTCTCTTATGATCTCTTACAGACTTTTGATCATGAGTCGGTTTGCAGGCGGAGTCTCAGATTAGGATTTAGTGATCTCAGTACACACCATGTCCATACACCTACTACTACAAGTTCATGAAAACTCTGACCCTGTAAATGTGTCCTCTGAAAAGAATATAGCCAGGAGTAGCCACACATTTCCTACCTGAAGTGATTGGGCAATTCTTTTGGTGCTAGAGGCTGCTTCTGTAAATGTACAAAAGTACAGTTCAGACTTTAATCTCTCTTTGGCTTTGGACTCCTGCTGGCAATTGTTCAGAGACTTTACAGAGCTCTGCCCTGGTAATAATGGTAAATTTAGGAAGTATTATAGAAAATGAAAACCTAATGATTTTGCATATCCCATAAATATTTTTATTTTGGTGGGGAATTATTTTTTTTCTTTAAAGTAATTTAGAAATTAAAATCCTCCCCAGGGTTGTGAAAGCAGTAAACTTAAGTTAATTGCAGTGGATACATGAAATATTGTCATCCACTTGATAAAACTGGAAATCAGTAGTCCTCTTCATCTGGCAGATCTTGCATCAATAATTAATTCATGAAAGAGCAAATGCTTAAAATTAGCCTTAATATTTTTTCATCTGATTAATTTCTTATGGGTGTAAAAAAGTTCTCATGGATGTTGCCCGTTGCCATGTAACTGTTTCTTTCATGCTCGCAAATACTGGTTCTAATATATAACTGGAAAAAGTAAGAGAGGACAGGAGTATGAACAGTCAAAAACCAAGAGAAGTGAGTCCCATTCACAAATGGCTCAGACACTTAGTTTGAGACATTTGCTGTGTGTGCAGTTACAAGTGACTGTAAATATTTCTTTATAGCTTCCATTAAAAAAAAAAAGTGTTAATGGGGTGACTAAAAACCATTAAATGGAAAATGCATGGAACAATAGAACACAAGTATCCACTTGTATAGATCATAGCTGATTCAGGCTTCAATAGAAGCAATAATTTAACTGGGAGGCAAAAACCCAAACATTTACCACCCAAATTCAGTAGGAATCGCTCTGATAAAATGGGAGAAAGTTTTGCCTACTGTACAGTGTGAATGTCAATTCAATCCAAAATTAATAATTTACATGTTTTACCTATCACCTAATATTTCATTTCACCTCAGCAGACTAGGAGCTATTTTAGGGAAGTGCTGAGATTTCATATCCTCAGTGGGGCCCTTCCATTTTCTCATTCCCAGACCATAAGTGAGCAGACAGCTGCTATCTAATTGGACAGCTTCTGGTACCTGAGCACTGCTTTCCTGTTTAACACTTTAACATGTCTCTGGCAGGGTGGGAGGGTAATAGCGTGGCAAAGAGGAGCAATGTCTGCTTTGTTCTAGCATTGGAAAGTACATTTATTTGGCAGTATTTGTACTGCCTTGGGTTTCTATGTGTCTCCGTTCTTTTGAGAAGCGAATTGCCTTTTGCCATGCTGTTTCAATGAAGCGATGTTTCAATCCAAGCCAGGGAGCTCGTGAAATGTGGTGAATCCCCTGCTTCTGCTCTTAGCTGCAGCAGTGCTCTCCTGGGGGTGTCATCACTCATTAGCAGTTTTGGGTTGCAGGTGCAGCACTGTTTTGCTCCCTGCAAGCCATTTGATTCATGTCAGGGAAGATCAGAAAGGTGGGCTCATGGTTCCTCATGGCTTCTGAACGAGAAGGAGAAAAGGCACTTTTGGGTTTTTGCCATGAGCAGCCAGTACATTTTTGACAGTCAGAATTCTTTCTAATCAAGAGAGACCTAAAAAGACCTACCAAGAGTTTGCTCTGAGATTGCCTAAAAGTAGTCACTGGCACATGTTGCTAACCCATCAAGTACTTGAACATCACAGCCTAAGATTTCTTTCACATGGAAATTTGATTCATACTTTGGACTTCTGGTTCTTCTACAAAATATCGCAAATGTTCCTAATAGACTAATTAATTTAAAAAGGACAGAGGAGACAAATAATTCCTCTGTTCTCAGATTTTGTGTAAATACAAATTGGACTTCAATAACTGATTCCCTTAGAAATTACAGCACATATTTGGAGGGTTTTCCCATCCAATTTTAAATTATTTGTAGCTGGGGCATTTTTTTCTTTCAAATTAAAAATGGATCCATTGTTAAAATTATACATTTTACTACAGTTTTTATACATGTTCTATCACTTTGATTACCTGGAAAATATTTCCATTTTGTCCTTTGACAAAGAAATTTACATTCCTTTTAATTTTTATTTCTCTTATCCACTTTTAGTTGTAGGTCAGAGTTATTGCTAGAACTGTTTGGTAGAAAAGTGTGGTTTATATTCACTCATTCAGCTACCTGTAGGCTTCTTTCCATGTCTTTTCTTTCTTTACTGCTTTTTTGAGATTTATAACCCTGATTTATAATGATTACCATCGGCTCTCATTCATATGTGATTTGATTCCAGTAGGAAAGGATTGACTGAAAGTAGTTTTACTCTTTTCCTTCTAAATTCTATTTTCTTGTGTTTAAAGGTCAATCAATTCCCTGTGCTTTGAGTACTATACTTTTTTGAGTATTCTACTATACTGTTGGTGTATACACTGTCTTAATGCTCTCATTGCTTCAAGTACATTTATGATGCTGGATATCAACACCTGTTGGACCTCTAGGAGAACTTTGATGATATTCACAGTTTCACAGACTCAATCTTCTCTCCAGGCTGGAGACTGCTCCTTCCTGATGAACCTTTGTTCTGTATAACATCCTGTAGAGTGCTGGAATGGAGATTTCATCATTTCTTCTTTGTGATTCCCCTATCTTTCTGAGCTCTGCTTCACTACAAGAAGGATGAAGTCATTCAAAGTCAGAGCAACCACCTAATATTTACGTTTTCCCTTAACCTGAATTCCCAGTAATTAGAAAATTTTAGTCGTGAAGAAGGATATCTCAGCATCCTGATTCTGGATATTGTGATTGGTGTCACCTTTCCTTCTAATGAGCAGATCACATTGTCTTCTATCTACTCAAAAACTACAGAGTAATTTCTTTATCTATTAAGTAGGTTTTGTCCTTCTCTTTGCCTTTTAATAGAATAGTCCATGTTTTCCTCCTGCTCCTGTGTTCATTTTTATATTTGACTCCATGAGCCAGCAAAGTCCTCAAAGCCCTTTCTGATTAGGTGATCTCTATAGGTTTTGCATAAGTTTTCCTGAGACAAAACTGTAAAGAAGTTTATTTCATAGAAATTTAGGAACTGTAATTAATACACTGTTCTCTTAATTACAAAACAGGTAATGTAGGGAGTACATTAACACAAGAGATTCTCTAATTGCAAAAACTGAAAAAATAATATTTCTAGAAAGTTTTTGATTGGCTTTTCCATATTTTGAGCAAAAACACAGAACTAGAATTCCATTTATGCACTGAAATGAAGCAAAAGGAAAAGAAAAAAATCCAGTCTCCCTTTGTTGATTGGTTCCATTGTGTTTTGCAGGATCTGAGAAAGATTCTAGATATTATCATTTACCATGCCTTTGATTTCAGTTCTGCTAGATGTGTAATCTCCAGTGCCCTGGGAAATGTCTCTTCTTCTGAGGATCATTGGTACCTTGATCTTCAGGCTGGCGCATCAGCAGTTGTCAGTTTCACAGAGTCCAAAGTAAAATGCAATCGAATTTCTTCAGGGACAACATTGTAACACAAAAGACAAGAATGTGGCCCTGTAACCCAGAGTTCCGAAACAAAAAATGTGAAGAAAAGCCTCAAAAAACAAAAAACTCTTTCATTGAAATTGCAATGAGTCAGGCTTTCAAGAGGCAAAGGATTAGAATTCCAATATTTGAAAGTGAAACAATATTCACTGTATAACACAGGATAGAGTTAAAGTAAGAGCATATACAAGAAGTTTCCTAAAATATTTCTTGAGGAACATTTTATAAAACAGTAATACTCTGATTGTCATCAACCCAGCTGTGTACATTTGTTGCAATTTCTGCTTGAGGTGAATGTACTTCCAGGATTGGACATGCAGAGTTGAAACAGCCTTGAGGAAGCTGTACAGTTGATTCTCAGAACTTATTTTGTGTATCTATAGATATACATGTATTTATTATAAGCAGTCATGACCCTCATGAATAATTAAAAACATGCTTTCAACGTTTTATTCCATACAATAAAAACCTAGTTCTATAAGACTTTCCTTCTAAGGAACAGTTCTTCATATAAGTAACTGCCTAATTAGAAGGACATTAAAGGTTTAAGACTGGGCTCAAGCTGATTTCTCAGCTGCATATCAGGAAATTGCTTCAAATCACAAAACAGATTATTGGGACAACTCAGGGCAGCATCAGCTATGCAGTAATATAAGTTGCTTTAGAATAATAATAGCAATAATGTTTCAGCCCTGGTCAATGAACTGCAGTATCCCCAAGGCCATATTGATTAATGACAATATTCCATTTCCAGAAATGGGGGAAACGAGGTACAGAGAGGGTGTAGCTTTTCTAAGATCCAGCAGCAGGAAAGTGGCAGGGATGATAATAAAATTACTCTAGAAAAAGGCAGTACTGCATATCTTTCAAAAGTGTACATGCCCACCAAATCCAGGTCTTGTACAAAGCCTGGCATTGTTCAGGCCCTGGGATCAAAGGTCAGATGTGTAGCACAGCAGTGTAACTTCAATACAGCTTCTGTGAAAATACAGAATCAAGTGATTCCACTTCAGAGGATCTTGTTTGCATAGGCTTAAAAGACAATAATCCTTACCAACTTGATTTAACTTCATAAAATAGGGTTATATCAGCAACAATCAAAACTGGAACTTGAAATCTAGCACAGAGTGTGGGGCAAGCACGGGTTTTACCACAGGTGTTCTAATGGTTTGTCACTCTGTAGACATGATAAATTTCACTTCACTTTCAGGTCAGAAGGACATGTGTGCATAAAATAAGGATATCAACTGTGAAAAGTAGTGCTGTAAGTGGCTTTAGGGGAGAAATAGTGTTAAATTTTCTTTACCTTTCATAAGTATTATTTCCTAGATGGGATATTTTTCTCTCACCGAAGTTACAGTTTGTGTTATTAGCTATTGACATATATTTGGTGAATTTTTCATGTTTTGGGAAGATGTTTTCTCTTGATACTTTTGTGTCCGTATGCAATGATTGATCCTTGGTATTGTGAACATGATAAATTTCTTTTTAGCTTGTCCTCTTAAAGGAATAGTAAAGAGATTTTTTTAAAATCTATTACAACAATATTTTATTATATAAGAATAAATAGAATAGGTAGGGAATGGTAAATTTGATAGTAAATTTCTTATGTAGCCTATTATAGTATTAATTTGTCTCAGGTCATGTAAAAGTTGCTTGTTAGATTTTTTTTTGTAACAAACACTGGAGTATTTTATGGACTGTGTGAGGGTTCAATATGCCTTGTAGTTAATTGGTTTTTAATATTCCTAGTGTAATTAATTTTTCTTCAGGAAGAGATTACTGATCAATTTACACAGGTATGGTGGTCAACTAGGTCAGAGTGGGTTGCTTCACACTTCATAACACGGTGGTTCTTGTTAAAAATATGTAGTAATTTTCACTCCTCATTGACTAAGGCAATCTTGACCCTATAAATTTAAAGGAGTAGAGGTAACATATGGTTGTTAGGTTGCTTTTTGCTCTTTAGAGCTCGCGATTAAAATAGTGTTAACTGAAATTTTACTCTTTATGTGTTTCCAACCTATAATTTGTTTGGAAAATATGGGCTGTGTGAGCATATAGAACATGTTTCATTTCAAACAACTGGCTGCTCCAAGTAGACTGAAGGCATGTTAATGGCAATTTTAGTATTTTAAATTTCTGAGCAATCTGAGAATCAGAGGAAGTGGACCTTAAACTTGTCTTTATCAGTTTTCTTCTTTTTATGCTGCACAAGACACTCAAGCATAACAACATATGTAGAACTGCACCCACAATGTCCAATGAGTTCTGGCACTGCATTGAATATGGGAATATTTTTGAGCTGTAGTTTCACCTGCTTAATTACAGTCAACTATCCAGTCTGATCCCTGAGCTGTGATTCTTATAAAATTTCTGATTTTTGTAGATTATGGAAAAAAATAACTTGTCTCTGAAATGTGCTTTTATGATTTTAATGCTGTACTGATAAATTAAAGATGGAATACTCTCATGCTTCTATTGAACATAATTAATGAGTAGCTCAGTCTGAATTTTAAAATGCATTAGTGCAGAGTTGTTCATGATGTACCTTATGTAGCGTAGAATTCAGGTTAGAGTCAATTTATTTTTTTCTGATGGCTCATCCATGGTCCATTAAAACCGTTCTCAAAGGTAAAAATGACACGATGTCTGCTAAAAATAACAGCCTTGATATCAAACATGCAAGATAGAACCTGAGCCTCAAAGGGGAAAGGACATATTTTCATGGCCATATGCTTGAGTCAGCAGCTAATGTATCAAAAGATTCCCCCATGTCTAACCTAGAATGTTGCTGTTACTGATTAGGTCAGTGTTCTGACCTGGTGACAAGAAAGCGAGTTTTCAAGTCTCAGACAAACTGACATTTACCCTTGGGAAGGAGGCAAAATGACCCATGAAGTTTCCATCTGCTGATAGAATAAACATCTGTAGTACTCATGACTGGTGTGAGCTCAGTAGCAGTGGAGTGATCTCTGGCCTCCTCACTTATATTGCCATTGAATAGCAATGGCTTCAGATGGAAATCACCTCTGAGACTCCTCAAATGACTAGACTCTGCCTGTTGAAAGTACCAGAAAAAATACAGCTCGAAGCATGCACAAAGTTTAAAGTCTTACATGAAGGGTGAATATGAAAAACAAAATATTCACAAAAATATGTGCTGGATAACCACAGGTAACCAAACCCTGAGGGCCCTTTGGCAGATAAATCTCTGTGATGGTTCAGTGGCCACAGAGGCTTCAAACAGGAAATCACAGGTCCTGTGTGCATTCATGCTTATGAATACATTTTTCTATCTCTATTATAATAGTTCTTTTCACATATTAAAGAAATTCACAAATAAACTTCTATCAAATATCATAGCTCTTTATTGTCCAAGGATAAGTTTCATTGTACTGTAAATAATAGACATGTTGCTCCACTGTGCTGGAACTAGACATGTTTTTTTCCCCAGGACAGCTTGGAAGGGAAACTATTTAACATTCCAAAAGAAGGAAGTAAATGTTCTAAGAGGATGAAAGCTTTTGTGATTTAAAAGGAAAGTTGTCTACCTCAGTAACAGCTAAACTGTTTTGTTTAGCAAAACTGCTTTTTGTATTAATGAAAGAAACTATGCCTAATTTTTAAGCCACAGTATTTGCATTACCTACACACTGATATTATGTCCATAAAAAAGCAGGAGACTTGCACTCAACAGTGACAGGAATGTTCTGAAAATGTTGAATCATTTGAAAGCAGAATATTACATTCTTTCTGGCCTAAATGTAAAAAGCAGTCAATGGCAATCAATTCAACCTGGCAATTCCAGATTACTATATTCATTCTTTAATTTCTAATGTCATTGTTGCACGTTCAGTTTGCTATTCTAACTGCAACCCACACTTCTAGAAGTACAATCTGCTAGGAACATTAATAAGACAATGTCCAAAAAAGTCAAATAGTCTGGTTTCCAGAATACTTCTGTGCAAATTTCATAATTGATGTGGTTCCAGTTCTTACTCCTAAAAAATGTCATTAAGTTAGTTGCCAATGTCTATCCCCTAAATGATATGTAAATTTTAACTTATTTAAGCACTGAAAAGAAATTTTAAAAAATAATTTGGGTTTCCAAGGTTATTCAAATATGAAGACTAATAAAACTACAAAATAATTAAAAACCACATATGCTTTTATTTTATAATTATTGTAGTTTTAAAAATATGGAAACCATCAAAATAACTCCATTTCAATATTGGTTTCTCTTCCTGCTTTTAATCTTGAAATGGCAACTTCTGATTTCACATGCTAGTCTATTAGAATCTATTTATTAGCCTAACACAACTGTAAACCCAAAACCTAACATTCTAAAGGCTTGTGGTGCCACTCATGCTTGGGAGTGTAATATCTGTAGAAGACTTTGTCTGGAATTCTTACTGTTTTCATTTGGAAGCAGAGCTTTATTTTCCTGTGGTAATATTTAATTTTGGAGATTCATTTCTAGAAGATTAGAAAGTTAATTGTGAAACCATTTTTTAGGAAAGCTGACATCTTTGAGTGATGTCTGAAATGCTTCTAAGGCTTCTTTGTAGCACTTGAAAGGTTACTAAGTTACTGTTTCTTGAATTTCTAAACCAAATTCACGGCCCTAAATTGGTCTTGCACTCAGTGAAGGTGCAAACCTGGTACTACCCCTCCAGGATCCCGTGATGCACCTTGATCTGAAATCATGGTATATTCCTGTACTGTTCACAGTGGTGCAGAAATCTGTGTAATGAATAATTAATTCCTAGATTAGGATCTACAGACTCTTATCTGTATCAAAACCATTTCCTTTTTTACCCTGTGTTTTACAATGCAGAAAAAAAATTTCCCAATTCTTCCTGCTCTGTGTAAATAAAGCTAACAGTGCTGTCCACTATCAGAGTAGAATGATTGTCTTAAACACTGCTGCTGTTTTCCTGGTGAAAATGCTTTTTATCATCATTCCACCGTATGAGAATGGAAGGGAAATATAAAAACCTGTACTCATCATCTTCCACAGAAATCTCATTTACATAACCAACTTGATGATCTAAACAACAAGTTGAATACATATTCAAATCAATTAGCCAATCCCAGCTGTTCCCAGTCAAACTGTTCACCACAGTTTTAAATAGAAAGGATGACATGGGTTCTCTTCCATGCCCACAACTCTTGTGGGGTCTTTTTGCAGGCTCTGTATCACATAACAAACACTGTATGAACAGCTCAATACATTGGCTTAGTAGATGCATGGCTAGCCTATAAAATATTGCATATGCTCATACAAAGCCCTTGCAGAATAACATCCTCTGTCAAAGCTTGTTCAAATAGTTCATTAGACTGAACTTTTAATTGGACCAATATTGGCAGAAAATGACATAGTTTGGGTAACAGAATAGTCTTGAACTTGTAGTTGACTGCAGGATCTGGGCTATAAAACACACATTCTATCAATTCTCAGCTCTTTTTAGCACATTTTCTGGGCCAAGTTAACCTCTTTATGTACAGATCTCTGTGTCACTCCTCTATAACTATTTGAGTGCCAGCAAACTGTGAAATAAACATGATGAATGATAATGTCACAATTTTCACCAAGCAGATTTTTCAGTCACTAAAATTTGATTGGCATTCATGATGAAAATGGGGATTTATTTGGGATTATTCTGCTTTATTGGGTGGATTTCCATGCTTCACAAAAGACTTGAATAAAAATTTAGGTTGTGCCCAAAGAATTTACATAGAGATTGAGACCGAGTGCACACAGGGAAGATTGATGAGATTAACTGGTTTTCAAGTTAGTGGACACTAAGTTTTAAGGCTTCTTCTTCCTCAAGTAATATTGGATGTCCAATTCCATGGCCAACTACCTCAGCTTTGTAGAAGCAGCTTTGTGCTTCATTCTTACCTGTTCTGTGGCCCAATGAAGGCAGTCATTTTGTAATTCAGTACAGGATTAAGTGGGATTGCTAAATGGTAAATTGCTGATAACCATCACTCTCCTATGGGCTACAAAATACATGCATTTGGTCAAGGATGAACTGTGTGTTTCCCTGCAAAGTTATGAAATTAGTAAATTTCACTTGAAGCAAGTTAGAAGTTTATTAAGTATGTACTTTGACTCTGTACTTGTGATATATACCATGTTGTTAGACCCTAGTAATTGCTAAAGCCAAGAAATTGTAAACTAGAGTAAAAAGGTTTATGATTTTCTGATGTGGACTCTTCTTCCCTATAAAATAGAGATGATTTCATTTTACTTTAAAAGCCATTCCTTCTGTAAAATTAGGAATTTTGAACCACCCTTCTGACCATCTGCGCCTTGGCTCATTGAGGTTTTAAAGTATGGTGATGGATGAATGTATGTGACCATCCTCTCCTTCTGTGAAGTAGGAAGGCTTTGCAGTTACTGTTCTTTGTGCTCCTAGTAAATTAGAGTTAACAAAGGAAGCATTTTCAATCACCAATTGACTTATTAAAATGTTTATTCCTAGAGTTTATGCAAGAAGCACTTGCATTCTGTACTTCAGGATGTATTTGCCATGCTAATCTCTTCTAAAAAGTTAATTTGGTATGAAAGTAAGAAACAAAATATGAATGGAATTTTTAATTAGAGCACCTTAGAGAGCAAAATGTCACTTAATTCCAGGCTCTGAGTGGATTATATGAGGAAACCAACAGAAAAATAATTTTAACTCTGATCTAGTGTCACTGTGTGTTCAGCTTGCAGGCAGTTGGGTGTTAGTTAGAGCAAGAATTATTTGCACATGATGTAAAGTGCATATGTATTACAGCTTTTATTTATCTTCTACCATGCTGTATTTTCAGGTGTTAGGCATCTATACCTAGGGGTCACTGTAAGTGTGACATACATCTTGTGTTCTCAACTCTCCACATTTTAGTAGACATTAACACAGGCTTTGTCTATAGAAGTGTCTTGCAAATAAATATTACTAAGGACATGCTTGTGGTTGTTTATCTGCAGGCATAGCAATAGTTCCAGGTTCTTGGCTGGCTCTGATCACCACTGAGATTATAGCTGTTGTGAGCAGGTCTATACAGAAGCCAGGCTGTGATCTTTGATTTCTTGAGACTCAAAATTTGGTGATGCTATAGTGCCTCATGCATCTCTTGCAGAAGAAACACCAGCAAACCCTGTTCCACACTCCTGTCTTTGTACTGCCCCTTCCCTAAGCTGTTCATGTCCCTGAGCAGCAAGCTAGAGCAGGACTCTTGTCTGGTTGAAAGCAGGTTGGAAGGGAAGGGCCTTATTCTTCAGCCACATTAATTTCCAGTTTAACTCACTGCTTTGCTGATAGCAAAATGCAGGGGTTAACTATGTAGGCCAGTTTGAGCAGCACTAGGACTGAATATGAAAGCACAACCCACCGCTGTGGAGTCACCTCCAGCTCAGGACAGCAAAACAGCTGAAACTATTCCTGCCATAACTGCAGATATTGCAGCTCAAACCCAGACATAAAATATCAGGTCACAAGTCTGCACAGGTGGAAGGTACCTCAACACATGATACTTCAACTCCAGGTCTTATTCCTAACAGAAAAGAGCTACTCTAAAAGCTCATGAGCCACAGCTTCCTGATGCAACCCTGGAGGATATTATTTCAATGCTGCAGAGGACTTTGCATGCTGTTAGTAATGCAGGAAATCAGGGAAGGGGAAATGCATTGCAGCTGCATATTTTCCTCGTTCAGTACTATGTCCTGGCAAGTGTGTTGCCCTGTAGGCACAGCCCAAACACCGTGGCCACCGGGGGATAAGCTAGTGACCAGACTCTCTCTGTCTTCACTGAGATGCATTCATTAATTTAACACTACAGTTTGCAGGTCATGTGGTTGTACATTGTGCTGAGCTGAGCAGTGTAATGACTGAGATATTATTTATACTCTGCTTTGTGTGTGCTGTTAGTGAAGATGAATACACTCCTAATTTAGTTGCACTTGTCACAGATCCGGGCACCTGTCTCTCTGGCTGAGTTCCTCCACATCTCAGCTGTGGATATTTTGAAGTACTTTGGCAACTGAGCTACAACTTCACTAGTTGAACAACACACTCAGCTGCAAAGTTATTTACAAACTTTACTGATCAAGCTGCATATTCTAGGGCTGAGTTTCCTACAGACAGCACTTTGCAGATGGAATTGAATTCTTCACTAATCATAAGCAATGAATTAATTTATTTGATTAGCTGTAATTTGCATTATTTGCTGATTATCTTCTCCAGTTCTCACTGTTAAGAGCTGTGTTGTGTTGCTAGTGCTGGCTAATCACTTACTACACTGTACTTTAGAGAGGAAGGCATTTGGGTTTTAGATAAAGAGATCTTGTCTTCAAATACTTCTAAAAAACGCTTCTTCCATGTTACTTAGGGGAAGATATAAGCCATTTTTTTAAAAATATTACAGGTAAAAGCACATTTTCCTACGAGGGCAGGTTTCTGTTAGTTCCTTGTTCCACCATTTTTTAAATTTCTCATTATTTGTTATGGTTATGGATATACTGTTTCTATGGCCATTGCACCAGATGGTGCAGTTTTACTCACCAGTGGTGAGTTAGGAGGGGACCGCAGTGTACTCTGTGCACCTCACTGGGCCAAACTGCCTTTATCTTCTTCTGTGTGTATCTAAGAATATCATAGTGTAATTCCTCTGTAAATAAGTAAAATCCATGCAGAAAACAGTGTACAACCTTGTCTTCATAAAAATCTACCTCTACTCTCTGCTGTCAATCTCTTTTGGGGAGCTTCTGCAAGTATTTTTTACAAAACATCTCTAAAATACCTGGCAGGCTCTGTTCTAATTAAGTCTAATGAAGTCTTCCCCTCCATGTAGTGCAAAGAAAGTATTCTTTACTTATCTGTGTAGTGCTTGGAGTAGGAAATTTTTGTCACCCACTGAAGTGGTGCCCCCTCTGTCATTCACAGAACACAAAACTCACCAGGAAAGACTTACCAGGAGTCAGATTTACCTGCCAGAGCTGTGCCCTATTATTTCATTAACAAAAGGCAAAATTACAAAAGGTAAATAATCTGAAGAGTTAAATAAGATCTGGCCCATGAATTGTGTCCAGATAAGGAAATTGATTTTGCATATTTGGTTTATTCAGAACACAGTATAAAAAGACTGAGGTTAAAGACTTCAAATGAGGAAAATAAGCCTTTTGCTTAATCAAAGATATAAAATTCAAGTGGACTCTGAATTACAAGAGATATTACTTAGTCAAATGCTTAAAAATTCAGTAATTAATTTTTTTCTTAGTTGGCTAAAATTTAGTGGAATTTCAATAAGGATAGAAATGGAAATATTCTTTTTTACTTCCTTATTGGACAGTTTATCTCTAAATTTAGTTTTGCTTCCAAATTTGGGGTTTATGCAGCACATATCAGGGACTGCTAAAAACCTATGGTTGAATTTCTCAGTTTCAAAAACCATGGTTAGCATCAGAAGTAGAATGAGAGCTTTCTGAAATCTTCACCAAAAGTAGGCATGAAAAATATAATACAAATTCAAACTCTGTCTAAAGTTGCAATTGTTTTCCAATTTATAACAGTTTAGATTTTTGTACATTAAATTTTATGTGGCCTTTTAGAACTTTATCCCTTGGTGCCCTGGGATCATTCTGAAAGTCCTTGCAAGTGGTTTACTAGTCTGTAGTTCTCCAAATTCCCTAAGAACTGTCCTGAAATCTTGGTATTACATCAGTCACCTCTATTTTTCTGGCACCAAGGTACTTATAAGCAAAAGATTACATATTACCACATTATAGTAATTTCATACCTGACTGCCTCTAGAACATCTTACTGAACATCTCTTGGTCTCGGGGATTTGTGGATTATTCATTTTACCAATCTGTTGTTAATTCTATTCTACTGATACTTGGATGGTCTGTCTGACATGTCCATCATAAAGGACATTTGTGCTATAGCTTAACTGAATTAGTTTTCAAGAAGTGTAGCAGAAAAAGTTCATTCTTTTTGGCATCTTTCTTACTGTAAACATGTATTGGCCCTACAGACTCTGGCATATTTGAAAGAAGATAGTTTTAGAATTTATGTTGTTAGCAAATTCATCACTGATTTTGGTCTTCCTGTTTTATATCTATCTTGCCTATACTTGTGTAGAAATACATTTTTCTTAAATCCAAAACACTATCTTCCAAATAGTATAATTTATTTCACTTTTAAGCTATACCAACTTGGTTTTCTTTCATTTAGTAACTAA
The DNA here is from genome assembly GCF_028769735.1 of Zonotrichia leucophrys gambelii. Lineage (NCBI taxonomy): Eukaryota > Metazoa > Chordata > Aves > Passeriformes > Passerellidae > Zonotrichia > Zonotrichia leucophrys. Next base: position 17,178,284 of record NC_088177.1, read on the forward strand.
AATAACTGCAGTAACTGGACTTTCTCCCAGTCTAGAAACTTTTAAACATTGTAACCAATTTCATTCATGTACAAAGAGAATACATATTTTAAGTAAGTTTCCATAATAAAAGGAAAGGTTCCTTCTTGTGATAAACTGATAAACTTAACCATTTTTATGTAGGTCTCATTTGGGAATAGAAAACTTATAGATCAAATCTCTTGGCTCTCTCTGGTGTGGTGTGCCAAGTATATTGAATGCAAATACATTGTACTTTCTCAATCACTTAAATGACATTTTCTTTGAAGCATTCCTCCTCATTTTTTTTCTTCAATTTTCACTCTGTCCTTGATTTTCCAACAAGAGGCTTCTGGGGCTGGCTTGGGCTTTCTGCCCTTCAGGATCCCTTGACTGTCTCATACTCATCCTGGGTACTTGTCAGTACAGATTCTGCTTTCAAATGTGGAACACATGGGATCCCAAGGCTCAGAAATATGGAAACACACTTTAGTTCTGTGAATTTGAGTGATTTTTACATAAAATTACATTTTTCAGACAGTACAACTCTTTCATTTAGCTCCAGTAGGTTTTGTATCATAGTCTGAGTCTTTCAAATTCACTCAATCAAATTACAGTAACTTATCCTGTTATTCCCTCAGCCTTGATACTCTGAGAATTTTAAATGCCTCCTGAAATCTACCAAAATGGTCAAAACTTGAAGAAAACAAAAAAAAAGTACCTCCTATAAAAAGACATCATTTTCTATGCACGGTATAAAAACAGTGAATTTGAATGTGAAGGTGTCTCTGCAGTTTTGTATCCCAGGCAAATCTGCTATAGGTGGTTACTTCATTCTGGTAACATATTTGGTCTGCAGGCATTACACCCACTTTACTTCAAGGGATGGAAATAAATTTATAAAATGCTCTGTAAAGCCTGAAATGGCCACCTTTAAGTTTAATCTTCCCCTTAATGCTGTACAGTCTATAAAATATGCATTAATTCAAGTTTTTAATAGCTTTTATTAGTCCATCTTTCCTTTGTAGAGGAGATAATATCTAATATATATGGTCCCTCTCTTTATGCTTTCAACCTCATGATAAATCTAATTATCTCACCTTGTTTTAGAGTTACTTTTAGCAATATTTGGTTGTCTGGAGCATGCAAAGCTATAAATATCTCCTGCTCTGCTGATATCCTTAGACCCAAGCAGTCAATACACAAGGTACATGGTATAGGTGCACCCTAGATCAACTGCCTGATTATTAATGCTTTTCCACAGAAGCAGAAAGAAAATGGCTCATAAAACTTTAACATATTGGTGAAAGAATCATTGTTGTGTGATGTACACCAATTAATATGCTTGTATTGACTATGTACTTTTCCTTTAAGTGTGTGCTTTCAGTAATATCCCTCAGCTTGCTGCTTTCTTAATGAACCTTCTATATTATATGGGAAAACAACACAATAAAAGAAATTACATGAGTAGAACAAGGCTATCGGTGACTTCAAGTATTCAATCACAAAATAATATTAAAAACTAATCATGGGACGTTGCTTCAACACCTAAAAGTATAAGAACTGCAGTCATGCTTAATAATTGACATAAAATACATAAAAGCCAGAGTATGGCTGGGACCAAAGAGATGAAATATAAATTTCTCCTCTTTGTATTACATGGATGTTTGTAGGCTTCCGGTAGCTTTCAGGGGAAAAGGGGGGAAAAATGTGAAGGGAAGGCTCTTACTTGTTTCTGTAGGATTTGTGGATTTTTATCTGGAATAATATATTTTCAGTCCCCCCCTTTGTCCTGGGCTTTCATTATGACGTTGTTTTCATTGATATTTGTAAATATTCTTGAAGTGTATCAAATTCTTAAATTTTTCCTTTAATTTCATCGTTATAACGTATTAAAAAAACACCTTGAGAATAACTGGGTAATGTTTTTAACTGAAAATGTGACATTACTGCCACTCACCAAGTACTTGTGAAATATTTAGAGTCTGATGGGATTTTGTATCTTTTAACTCACCAAAGTCCAGCTGAATCAACAATGTTGATTCTCTGTGTTTGCTAGGAGAGAAGGACCAGGCAACCCACTGGGAAAAGGGCAGGGTGACAGAAAACTCAGTGCTTACAGGTACCTGTAGATGAAAGCAGGGTTTGTGCCAATGAGATTAAAAACTGATTTGAGATAAGAAGTGGAGGATAACAGAGGAGGTCATCCTGAACTTGCCCACTCGTGTTCCATGGCCCTTTTTCCCCCAGTGGGTGCCAGTGCAAGCTGCCCTTTGCTGGCTGCTGCCCACACAGAGCCAGAGCTGAAAGGCAGCCCCTGCCCTGAATGGGCCTGCAGCTCCAGCTCACCATGAGCATGAGCAGCTCTGGTGGATTTTGTCTTTGAGGCTCTGTGGAACTGACAAAAGACTGAAAGCCTACTGCAAGACCAGTAGATGGTGGTGTTATGTCAGTCTCAGCTGGTGGGTTATGGCATGTGCCATGGATCTTGGGAACAGTGCTGGGTTTGTGACAGAGCAGCCAGAAACGGGCAATCAAGTAATGATTCTATCTCTTAGCAGCCTTCTTGAAGCTTTCCTGCCTTGCTGCCCCTGATTTAACCCGTTTATGAGTGTTTACTGGGTTTTTTTCCATTCAGATACATTGAGTGAATGGAAACATTGGCTTGATGCATGGATATGGTGACGGGCTTGTCAATGAGCTGAAAAGACTATTGCTTTGTGTCAGCACATTTTGGTAGATGTTACCTTTGCTGTGAAACACCATTTCTCATAATTCACCTTTTCTGGTAGAGCCCTGAGTCACTTGCTGCTTAGCAGCTCTGGAACCAATGCCATTATGCTTCAGACCAGCTTTCTGTACCATTACATTGCAGTACCTCCAGAAGTAAGGGGTGAACATGAAACTAGGCACTGTTACCAACTTAAGATCCGTACAGTCCAGCAGATCCATGCTTTGTAGGTGCTAGAGAACAACTTTCATCCTTGAGTCCAGAAATCTGAGTTCTTGATTGCAGCTCTCAATTGATTTTACCCCAGTTCATTGTCAAAATCAGAAATATGAAAATCCAAGGAGGAGTCTAAGGTAGCCAATGAAGATAGGAAGGATGTATTATTGTAGCCTGCTGTTCAGTGGGCTTCAGTTCATTTCTTTGCTAATCCAAAGAATGCTTCTATAACTCTGAACAAATCAATTTTGCCTGCGAACCCCCTTTGCTAAATGAGAATGAAATTTTTAGCTCACAGGAGAAAATCTGAAGTAGGTTAACTTAGATATTATTCAGAAAGACTAGTAGCAGGAAAGGAGAATTTACAAACTATTGCAGGGAATTGAGATTAGAGGCACTAACAAGGCAGGCAGTGCTCACCAAGCAGGGGATGAGGATGGCAGGTCCCTTCCTGCACTGCATCTCCCCCGTGAGGTACCAGCAATGCAGGTCTGAGTCACTGGCACCATATTTGCCTTTCTGCTCTTAGTGCCAGGGACAATGACAACCTGTGGTTCCCAGAATCACCCTGTGGAAGGAAGATGGAATTGAGCATTAAACAAGATGGTGGGATAAAGAAAGAGGAGGGGAGAGGTAGGCTGCTTTCATGTAATACCTTTTGCAGTAGAAAACAAGGAGAATGAGTAGGAAGATCTTACATTTAAAAATAAATCCTGATACGTTTTCCAAATATCCAACACAGGAGTATTGCCAGGAAACAGGAAGCCAGCAGAGAAGACCTTTATTGCTTTATTACCCTTTTTTCTTGTTATCATTCAAGTATTTAAAATCCCAGAGCATGTTGTTCCTAAACTCTCATTAATAAGCCACACTATAAATATGAGTATGCTGTTTTATAAATACTGCTTTTCTAAATTCCCTTTGGGCAATAAATATGAAAGTCAACTCACTGGAAGCAGAATTAAGAAGCTCTAATGTAATAGCAGTGTCTGTCTCCTGAGCTACCATTTTTCAAGCTTTCATCCATAATTCTGTCTCCATCCCACTGGCTAGGCCAAGAGAAGGGTGCATTGTCAGTGACACTTCTGCTGAGAAATAAAGCCGTCTCACTCCCAGTAACTCCCAGCGATGCTAATGGCAGCACATAAAGCAGGGAAAACCTATTCATGGTGGGTCTGAATGCATTGCAAGGCACCATCCTGTGCAGGAGCTGGCTGGGAGGACTGGGGGAGCTGGGCTTACTGTCCATGCATGTCGTGTTGGCATGCAATAGAGTGATGTTTGCACATTGCCAGCATTAGGATGATCTACTCAGTTTATTTTAGCAATGTGGCCCACAGGAGAGTAGAGGCCAAATACCAAATTTGGCTTCTGGGGTCACTACTTTAAAAAGTTTTAAATTGATTGAGTAGGTTGCTCATTTAAAAAGTCCAACCCTACAACCAAGGCAGCATATTCACTCACCATAGTTATTCATAGTTACTCACTAACCATAGTTACCAAGACAAGGGTTTGGGAACATTTTTCAAAGCTCGTTTATTTCCATTGACAACAGTGCACAAAGATAGCAACTGTGGGACACTAGTATTTGCAATCCATGTTAAGAACTAGAGAGGAGATGATAACAAATCAAACAGTTGGATTTAATAGATGAAGGTTTTGCGGATGACAAGGGACTATGAATGGTCTGTTTCAGTTGTGAAACATGTATCCACCATGCAACCTCTACAGAACAGTTAGGTCAGTCTGTTTGAATCTCTGAACACCTGAATTTTCTTTCCAAAACACAGCTAGCGAAATCGTGCCCAGTCTGTCACTTTTCTTTATTACAGCTGTGTTTCCTGCCGGCATCGATGGTGCAGAGCTGACTCGAGCACGAGTTAAGAGTGACACCAAGTGGTTAGGCACTGTATTTCGAGGCGATTTTTCCAAAGTATCTTTCTGGTTTATCTTTGTTTTTGAAACACCACTCCTGGGTTTTTTCTTCTAAACAGTCCTGATTATGTCACTGAATATTTTTTCTTTAAAAAACAGACACGGTTCTCACTTGTTTTATAAGCAAACATCATCCTCAAATTTATGCTCCAATTCTTTCTGTCCACATAATACAATTTACATAAAATTTGTTTCCTCCAGAATAAGACAGTTTCTGGCTCTTAATGAGGTATGTGTTGAGAAACATGTGGAACTGTTTTCAAAGAGGAATAGGAAGGCAGCAACTGCACTATAATTATTTGACTGTAGAACAGTAAAAAGGATGAGCAGCAAAATGTGCTTCTGTGTAAGGAGTTTTCAGGGCAGTCATGCTAGAATAATGCACATTTCTTTCTCCCATGCTTCCTTTTAAATGGTAGATATCTGGTGGCAAGCTGCTGCCCTGTTTTCAGCCTCAGCAGAGCTCTGTGAAGGACAGGTGTGAGGTAGCCCGCTTACAACCCCACTGAGAAAACCAAAATTCTCAGAACTCCTGAATTAGACCCTACTGCCAGAAAGCTCTTTAAATGATGCCCTTGTTCATATAATCAGCCAAGTAACAGCTCTGATGAGAGTTGTCCCCTCCCTTATCAATCAAACTCCGATTCTAGGTAGCTCTGTGAGCAGCCATTTTTCTGGAATTAGGTAATCACTGTTGCTACAGAAAGCAACGGTCTGCTAGCCTGAGGTATTCCTTTTTGTGGCAAGTAGGAAGACTAAGTCAAAGCAGATTTTCTTACCAAATAACATGATTATCCTAGCCAAAGCTTACAGTCCACAGAAGTCCAGTACTTTAATTTCTGTGCTAAAAAACACAAAGGAAAGGGAATCACTGTTAAAGAGGACTTGGGCAAGTGACAGAAAAAGCCTGCAGCCTACCTGGAAGAGAAGCCCAACAAAAGGAGCACTGGAGGGAACAAGAGTGGCCTTGCAGAATGAACATTAATTGGAATAGCACTCTTTGGAAAGTCTTTGATTTAATGGCCAGTCCTGCTACCCACATGGAAAATAGTTGTTTTGGAGTTGCTTGCATTAAAACTGATGGCAAAGACAGACTAATTAGAGGCATGTGGATTAAAAAAATTATTACTTAGGTCAATCTGTTATGCTTTTGAAAAATATAATCAAAAAAAAAGCAGCTATTTTAACTGCAGACACAAAATTGTTCCCATAAGTGAATTTTGGCATAAATAGTAAGCTCTCTGCTGTTCATGTAAGAGAAGTGTTTTTGTGCCACTGAGTTGGAAGGTGACAATGTTTTTAGATGGTGCCCTTGTGATCTCAGTAATTATCACATCCCTTGCCAGGGTAACAAACTAGCATAGTAAAATACAGTTTGCTGGTAGAGTTGTGAGAATTCAAGTAATTCAACTGCTGCTTGATGTGTCAGGATGGAGTGAGAAAAAACGGCAAGAGATCCCACTGTGTTTGTGGAAATGTCAGAGCAGGATCACCATAAAGGGACTATAGCCACATGAATGCATCCTATTGATGTTCTAGTTGATTTCAAAATTTTTACATAATTTTTTTTTGGGTTTCAGTAAATTCTGTGTTTGGACAGTGCTGTTATGTTTTTGTTTCTTGCCAATCAGAATCTGCTAATAGTGAGGTCTTCAATTTTGCAGTTAAAAAAATAGCATTTCTCATTCCATGTATGTGTTTTATACAGAAATTGCAAAGCTCTTCATTAATTCCTTTGTGTGCCTATTAAGTGGTGTTGCTTCGGCAACCTCTTCTTCATGTGTTCCATTCTTCCACTTAATGCCTCAACAACCATTATCTTTGTATGATATCAATATCAGCCAGATTTTGTAAGACACAAAATGAAGTTTGTTGGTAATAGTTGCTTTCATGATTTTTTTTCAGTTATAAATATAACTGGGGTTGTACATGGGGGTTTTAAACATTTTGAGTTGCAAATGATAAGTAAAAATTCTGGGTGCAAGGCATTTGCCCCAGGGGACTGGTGTAGGTGTGAAGTGCCACTAAAAACCAATTCCCAGCCATTTCTGGCCATGCCTCTCCCTGCTCACCATTCAGGAATGTGGCAGCTGTTTTAGTGCCAGAATTGCCTGATTTTCCCTAGAAATCTGATGTTCTCTCGTTATGAATTGAAAGTTACCTAATAAGAAGAACTGCAAAAAGGACTGCTTATGCCATAAAAGGAATTCCATATGGCCTCACATTTCCCACATTAAAAATCATTTTGCTACTCTTCATTCATGCTTTAGCAAATTGAGAGCTATGTTGCCATCTTCTTTTGCAAAATGGCACCAGAGATAGCATAGAGAATAAACAAAATAAAAAAAAATTATTGTTGTCAATCAGTGGCAAAGTAGGATGGTTTTCAATGTTTTATTTGAAATTTGTATCTCCCACCTGAGGCCAGCATGGGAGATTGCATCAGCAGGTGCTTGGAGAGGATGCTGTTTGTCTCCATTTGCAATAGCTTTATATGAATTTAATTATTAATAAGCCAACTTCTTCAGTGGTTCATTCCTGCAAATATCAAGAGAGTTCCAAGACCTCTAGTAGTAATCATTAGAAGATAAACACTCAATTTATCTCAGGTTGATTTAAGCGTAGACCAGCATAAAAATAGCATTTTTCCAAGCTGGAGAACCAGGAGGGACAGCATACTTGTGTTTGGTTGTTCTAATGTAGATTGAAGTCCTATAGGGAAAAAAAAAATCACCTTCACTCTCAAGATCCAGGCAGGTTTTGTGACATATGAGGCACCATATGGGATATTGCTGAATCGTGGGACTCAATTTAGCTCTAGCTAAAGCTGTTCTATCTAAGAGATATTTTGAATTGTTTTCATACAGTTTGCAGGAGTTAATAAAATATCATATGAAACAGTCTCTGAATCCATCAAAAGCATTTTGAATCTCTACTGGCAGGAAAAAAAGCTTAGAGCTGTCTGATATTTACTGGCCTCCCTTGAGGTGCCAATCAAATCAGCTGGAACAAAGTGACCATGAAATTTTGCCGTATTATCAGGAACATTTTAGAATTGTCACTTTTTTTTTTTATGCAAATCAAATATGTCTTTCTGGTAAGCTCTCTTGACCCCAGCAAAATGGATACTATGCATGACAATTCTGGTAATTTTTCTGCCTGGTACTAGAGTGGTGAAGCATCAGACTTTCAAGGAAGACTCAGAAAATCTTTTATACAATTTGTTCTTTCAAAGGCCATGGGTGGGACCAATTTTTACAGCAATATGGTCAATGTTAGCTGAAGGTAACTAAGGTGAATTCTTGGCTTTTCTATTTTCTAGGAGCCTCTCTAGGTGCTATTTATATAGTATTGATACAGCTTTTTTCTGAGACTGAGTATATCCTTTTGTTCTTTGGTCTCTTTATTTTAAATGATTTGTTGAGGTTTTCAAAGGCTTCTGTAGTCTTACGTGTTAATGACTCACTACCCTAATCTTAACAGATTTTTGTCAGAATACAAAAGAAAAACACCCCATGCTCTCTGCACCAATACAATACTCTCACCTCTGTCCCAGGCTAAGCAAACTCTTACAGTTTTCCATAGAAATTTTGTATCTTCTATTTAGAAGAACTTCAAGGAAAATGTCTTAAGGAGTCTAAAAGCAGCTGAGCACAGAGAAATCTGCTGGCCAATGCATATCATTGATATACAAAATAAAACATACATTTGTATCTCTTAATGATATACAGCTGATATATGGCATGAGACTAAATTCTCTGTCAGGAATTCTCAGTAAAAGTCCAGTTGCCAAAGTGTTTTCTTTGAGAATGCCCTCGGTACTTCAGCTGCATGTGGCATTTGCCTCCTCAGGTGTGGGTTTAAACCTCTATCAGCCCTTATTATTGCACATTATTAACTGACAAGTCATAAATGATGATTCATTATATTTCAATGAGGTAATGATGCATGAGGGCTTAGCAAATCATTCAATGAAATAATCATGCCAAGCATGTTAGCTTTAGAGTAATACCCTATTCATACAGGGCAGAAAGGAAAACAGTCATTAATGAAGGACTGAAAATTAAAAATATTAACTCCTTTTTCTGTCAGAATTAACTTGCCTTGTGTAACACACCAGGAGAACCTCAGCTTTTCCTATTCTAAGTTTTCTACTTTTCACCACATTAAAAAGTAGAACTAATCAACAATCTTGCCCTCTTTATAAGTAGCTTTGGTATGTTTCCTGCTGCTTCTGAGGTTCTTTCAAGACTTGAAAATCAGTGGTAAATGTGGCATGGACCAAATTTACTCAAATTTCCTGGAGGAAAAATTAAATTGTTTCTGTGGATTATAATTTTTAAAGAAAATTAGCCTTCCAAATTTATTTCACCCTTTTTCACATATACCAATTAAGTTATTTTATGCTTTTACTTCAGCTTCTATTTGCCAGGACATGCAACAAAGATTTCATTTGCATTTTTCATAAAAAAGAATGACCAGTTTGGTGATTGGTATAAAGAGAAAATTGAAAGAACAGGCATTTTGATAATTCCTCTATTCCAGAATAGAAGAACCAGTCTTGTACTTTTTTTCGTGGTTATTCTCTATTAAGGAAAACCATGGTTCAGTGTACTCTGAACCCTTCGGAGTTTAATTTTAGTGGAAATGTAAGGGGAAATATTTTGGAAAACCTTTAAACTAGAGAGTATCCTTCTTAGCTTTGAAACTGTACTATACATTCCTATATGAATTAAATGTAATTATGTAGAACTTGCTCAAATATGGATTTTCATTTTTTCTGTTTGATTTTTGGTATTTTAGAAAATAAATCCCTTACACTTCTTTCAAATGGTATAGATTGGACCAAAATAGCATCAGGTTTATTGCTTTATGTTAAAAGCTATATGACTATTTCAACTGCAAATGCATAATGAAATTTGCTGTAATAGAGTTGTCTTTGTGGTTGAAAAGCATTCTGCATTCTGATATATTTTAATGAATATTTTGAAAACCTCAGAGACTAATTTAGATTTTCTCTGACATTTTGTAAGTACTTCATTAGAGTTGTGTTTCCTTCAGCATTGGCAGGCATTCTTAAACTGAGTTAATGAATAAACATTGCAACAGTCATCTAAAATAATTTCCATCCTTGTCCCTGTAAACATCTATACATTCACTAACAACCAGAAAGCAAGGCCAGCTCAGGAAAACTGCCCTGGGGAGTGATTAAAAGGAAACAATGCTGATTTCAGATATCAGAATTAAGAACAAAATCAGTGAATGTTTACTGCACAACAATAACAACAACATAAAAGACCAGCAGGATCCTCTCAGCAAGGAGTGACAACAGGACACCAAACTTGAGGGCTTTTAAGCCATGGTATTCAAGACAATATCAACCTTCTTTTTTCCCTACATGGCCCCAATATCTATACTAAAACAGTGATAAAATCAGAACAATCAAAACTTGTGTTGCCTGCAGACTGTCTGCTGCAGCTTCCCTTTGGAAGAACGGACACAGAGCGTATCCTGTGGCACACAAAAAAAGCAGGAAGTTTTCCTCAGCAGCTGCTGAGGTCACTAGGCCTGCTAATGCTGTGATTTTGGAAGTCTGTATTTCTAAGGGATGGGGAGCACAGATGGATTGGAACATCACAGGCTGTCAGGCACTCACACAATAAAATTAGAGAGTAAAGCACTCTAATAGTTAGTAGAAAAGCAAATCAAAGATGTGGTGCAATAAAGTAATACTCATATAAGTTGCAGATTACTTTTTTTGGAGGCAGGGACAGAAACAGCAGTGAAGAAGGATGGCTCCTAGGCAGCTTCATTTCATGTCTTAAAAAGCAGCTGTGGGATTTTCTTCTTCACAGGACTAATGCTTCCATCTCTATTTTTGCTTCCTCTTCCATCTTGCAGAGGTTAAGAAAGGCAAAAGGTTAAATATTTAAGATGGTTTTGCTCGTTGAAAATGTACCTGTTATTGCAATCACACTTAAGTACATAACACTTCCGGGTTTTTATCTGTGTTTAGTTGGTATTTTGTATCAAGTGAAGTAAAGCATTTTCAGGATCTTCATAGCTGCGTCTTGGATTTAACACTGAGGAGGGAGATAGTTTATGTAATGGCATAGATGACTTCAGAGTCAAGGGACTAGCCTTGCACTTCTTTTTTACCAATTTCATTTTGGTTTATTGAATTTTTCCTGAGGTCTCTGCAGTTTGTGTTTTGTTGCAACTTTACACGCAAGAGAAACACCAAGTTTATATAGTGAGGGTTCCTTTGGCACTGTCCCACCCAGTTCCTAGCACAATTTCTGTGTTAGGAGAAAAGACTGAAAAGATTTAACTGTTTTTTTCCCAGTTTCCAGTAGTGGTGGATGATCTCCTGTCACCTTGTTACTCCAGTTCATAGGAAGAATTAGGATTTCAGCCGCTCAGTTGGAATGCTTTTATGCTGTCAATAATTTGTGTAAAAAAAAATATTTCTTTTATTTAAGGTGGAGTGGCTATTTAAGATTAATCATTTTTGATGATTCCTACAACAAAATAGTTGTTTTTTCATAGTAGTGTTTTGTACAACAAAATAGTAGTGTTTTTTCATCTAGTTCAGAGTCTGAGGTGAAAACAAAGCATTTTAAGTTCTAGAATAAGAGTTAACAAGGGTTATGTACTCAAAAGCTGTTCCCTTCTGTGGATGATCTCCTTAGATTCCATGCCTGATTAGTTATTCAGTGACAGGCTACTATTACTATTTTTCAGTTTCAAATTGCTTCCAATCCAACCAAAATCCCCATTGCCATTGCAGGGAAAACATATACATTTACTGTCATTTTTTGTCTGTGCAAGTTTTGTGTTTAAAATGAACCATTTCCAAAGCTTCCCATAATTATGGGCCCAAATGACTAATCAGGCATTTTTTAACCTCATTTGTCATTTTCTGCAGTAGCTACTGTATAATATTCATTTCTTCCAGAGAAGTAAATCCATCCATATACTGAATCTGCTTTCAACAAATGCAGTTTGTTGCTTTTGTGATTGATGTTAGCACCACGTCAGAGAGGGCTGGCACTGGTTTCTGAAAATAGCTCAAAACAAACAGCAGGGCTATTTAAAATAGTGGGGGTTTCCTGGTTTAAAAGGATTTTGGCTAGAAATTGAAGAACACCTCTCATGGAAGGTGTTCTGAACAAGGTTGTATTTGAACATCGTTGTGCTTTGGAAGTGCCCACATTAGATTTGGGAATTGATATGCAAGTGGATGTTGTGTCAGGAATGAACCATGATGGACTCCAGGGCACTGGTGGGGTAATGGGATATGAATTTTCTGTTCTAATGTGAAAAGTGTTGATACAGAAAAGGATTTTGATATCAAAGAGACAAATTATCTCATGATCTTTTGCCACAACACAAAATGTCATACTGTCAACCAAATTAAGTGTTATATTTCAAAAAGTTTGTTATAAATATTTTGTTTCTTTTTAATCTTCTACTGCAATATTTTAAATATTATTTTGAACAAATCTGTACTTAAAATGGAAACATTTATTGTAAAATTCCCTCATTTGACTGACATTGTTTGGCAAATTTTCAAATACTTTTAGCTTCCTGAAATGATAATGACTGACAAATTTCCTGCTCAATAAATAAGATTTTACCCATCTCTTTGCCAAACACTTTGAAACTCAGCAGAAAATACAGATAATTGCACTTCCTGCAAGTTCATCTTTATAATTAATTAGGCAGTAAAGATGGGCAGAAGTCCCAAACATGAATTAAGGCAGCCTGGGGTTTTTAGCAGATTTCAGTACCATGACAGAGAGACCTCCAGGCTTTCCGGATTTTTTTTTTAATTTTTTTTTTTTGTTTGGCCCATAATTAAGGGTTAGAAATACCATCTCATTTGTCTAGTAACGAACATGGGATCCTCATGTATTGATGTCACTGGCTGTGGGTGCTGGCTTTGAAAGCTTGGGTGTGTTGTGCTTTGCTCCTCTCTGGCTCTGACAGTGGCCAAGATAAGTTATCCAAACAAGTATTTTGTGCAACTGTCTGGTACAGTTACTTGCATTCCACAAAGGAGCAGCCACATGGAGCTTGCAATCGGATCAGCTCCTTCCACTCCTCATATGTAAGAGATGTGGAAGGTTTGTGGTGATTGGGTGCTCTGCACAAAGCTGATGTTCCTATCAGAGCATACTCATGCAGAGAAACTCAAAGGATGGGCCTTGACAGGGGGAAGGTTTTTAAAAGTACAGATCTGAGGCTTCACAAGATAGTTTTGCACTCCCTTGGGTTGGTGGGTGACAGAAAAGAGCACAGGGAATAATTCCTGCCCCTGGGCTTTAGCACTTGGTTAGCCAGCTGCAGCAGCACAGTTGGGTTGTCCATAATAAAGGGCAACTACATATTTTTGATCTGGCTTCTGTTAACACTGTTAAAAAGCAGAAGTTGAGGTTGCCATGAGGAAGTGCCACAAGTGTGAGTGCTGTGAGCCACAGTCAGAATAAAATAGTTCTTGCCTCCATGTATGAATGGCTGCTCTCAGAAAATTCAGATTCAAGTGTAGGGACTGTGGAGACACTTCAGTTCATAACTACTGCATGTCACAGTAATTATATTTATAAAAAAGCTTTTTCAACACATCCATCCCACAAGCTGGATGCCCCTTTCACTGTTCCATTTACAATAAAGGAGGAAGGATTGACAAGGTACAAACGACCTTCCTTTATTACAGGGACACTCAGAAATATCAACTAGGCTGAAAATTCCGAAGGCACTGGCTAAAATAACATGGAATCTAGTGTGTACCTTAAACCAGGCAGATCCATCCCACCATACTTATGTACACCAGAGTCCTTCTCCTCCTTTTGGCTGCATCAATGAGAAAAACCAGCTCCAGCCCTGTGTTTCAGTGGTTGCTCTCCAGGTGAGGCAGAAATCCTGTGGAAAGGGCTCTGACTGTGTTGACTTCAAACCTGTAAGGTGGCAAAGTTCTGGTTTCCAAACAGTTTTGAAAGTTTACTGCTACAGGTTTTCATGATACCTGCCAGAAGCCACAGGTGCATTTGGTTCACTCCTCCTGTTTCACTGCTAAACATCTTCCCCTTCCCATGTGCCCTTGCAGGGTGAGAGAAATGCTCATGTGGCATCCTGCTGCCTTTCCAAAATGAGAGGGAGCTATTTAGAAAAGTGGGATCACAGCAGGGGAGGACTGGCTTTAATTTAAAAATGAGATGTAGGTCAAATCTTAAATTCTAAAGCACAGTCCTGAACCATTGTGCTAAATGGAAGTTAAGTGAGAAAACAGGACAAGTAAACACTCTGTAAAAGACTGATATTTTTATGAGATGCAATTAATTGCTTTTAAGTCTCTGGCAAGCTGAAGAAAATAGCTGCCTCCAAAACTGATGATGTTTCTTCCTTTTCCATGAAGTTATCAGAGAGAATTGTAACCTGCAGGCAGTGTTACCATGCGAGCTGTGTTATCTCTGTAGCAGGATGCAATATTGCTGATAAAGTGAAACTTCCCTGAGACAGCTCTGATTATAAAGAGATTTTTTAAATGGTCAAGACATGAATAAGTAGTTGGGTGTATCAGAGCTGGAGTAATGGAAAAGGGAGTTTTGCTGGAGTGTTCTATATGTACAAGCAGCATTTCTCTTTTCTCTTGTTGAGAAGGAAACTGTAGAACTGAGTAATTACATCAATGTGTTTGGTATTGTTCATAAAAGGTCCTGAAAAATTAAACATCTCTTATGAGTTAAATATTCTTCCATTAGACAGATTTATAGGAGAGTAGTGGAAGTATTTTTTTCTTCAACAACATGTTCGATTTCATTTATTAACACACATCTCTATTAAAGACTGAGTCTGTTTTAAGCATTTCAGATGGGCTTTAATAATGGATTTGCTGACTTTTTCCCATGCCATTTCAGGAGGTCTGTCTTTCTTCCAGGAAAAGTTATTACTTCCCTCTAAAATCTGCAGAAATGCAGATGCTGTCAGTACAAAACCCAAGGCCTGAACAAGCCTGGATGCATGTAATTGGAGGTTCCCCAAGGCCTCTCATATTTTTGCACAGTTAATCATCAGGTAGAGTTTGTTAGAAGGCCCTTGGGCATCTGTAGATGCTGATTTTATGCCCTAAATAAATGGGATCAGAGCAGTATCAAAAATAAAGGCATCCCCCAACAAAATTAAAATCACTACAAATATATTTAGCCACTTTACATGCATCCCTGCTTCATGAATAGGCTCTGTTATCCAATATCACCAGTGCTATTCTGTCCCCAGAGCTGCGCTCTTTTGAGGAGGCTGCTCTGAATTTCTAAAATGCTATTTGGCACATATCAACTTTATTGATGTCTGGCTGATGCCTTCCCATGCAAAGAAATACACCTTGAATGGGATTTGTTCTGCTCTAGTGTTAAGAAAAGGAGGCATAGCTTAGATGATTCATGATTGATCCCCTTTCTTCATTTGACTGCACTAGTAAACCAACAGTAAAAAAAATATATAAAGAAAAACTGTAACCTTAATGTCCCCTGCAAATTTTTAAGCTCTCCTAGGACATATTTCTGTGTATCCTAAATTGTGGTTGTAAGTAGGTAAATCAGCCTGTCAGCAAGACACAAAATTACTGTCCCAAATTTCAACATTGAGTTTGATACCTTGGAGACAAGACCACCATCTGAGAATCTACAAAAGGTTAGTGAGAAATAAAAGCCAATATTCCACTGAGAAAGGTTGCAAGATGGGCAGAAACAACAGGGAAGCATTTTGCTTCCATGAGAGGCAGCAGAGAGCTGAGAATTTTAAAGAGAACTCACAGCTAAGCTACTAAGAGGGATGAACCTTTGTTTATTTGTGGATTTATCCTCATACAAGAAGCTGAGTATTTTAAAACATATTTCCCAGTAGTCTAGATGTGAAACAATATAATCAGGCAAAGAAGAGTGTAATACTAGAAGCCAGACTAAATAAATCTGCAATGATTTTATAGCAAATGATTCCAAATTAGTCTCCAAAATATCTAAGTTGCAGAAGAATCATAAAATAAAATTTAAAAACAGTTCAATGTAAAAGCTTCTGATAGAATTCTTAATAACATAGCTGCACTATTTTAAAACAATTCTGTAAGAAACTGGGGTGGTTTTTACATGATTGGAATATTCATAAATAGAGTGAGTACTACAACTAAATCTTTTCTAAATGAGATCCTTCTAGATTTACAATGGATGTCTATCTCAATGGAAGTTGCCATGGTTACAGCACAATTCTGCATGGAGCACATTTTCATCACAAATTGTTACACATTTATACACAAATAGTTTGGACATATTTTTCCAACTTCTTTTTAAATGAGAGCTACAAGGACAGCCTTGAAGGAAAATTCTGTGTTTGTGCCTGGGCCCAGTCACAGTCCAGCTGCTCTGGGAATCATCAGATAATTCAGACTGGGGTGGGCCTCAGGAGGTCTCTGATCTCAGCTCCTGTTCAAAGCAGGGGCAGCTTTCAGATAAGACCAGGTTACCTGGGGCTGTACCCAGATATATTCTGGAGAACTCCAAGGTTGGAAACAGCACAGCTTTTCCTGGGCCATAGACATGTGTGCAAGAGAGGGCAGTGCTCCTTGGCAAACTCATCCTCCTTCCTTGCTGTGGCTGGGGTAGAAAGCACTCCTGTACAATCTGTGTGACAAGAAAGCCCTCACTGACTTTATTCAGCCAGCTTTGCTCTCCAGGCCTGCCAAGAGCCTCCCTTCTCATGTTCCTGCTCTCAGGGAGCACCAACAGCTCACTCTGGTCCCCTTTCCTGGAGTGGTGCTCAAAGGTAATTTCAAAAGCACCCTTCTGTAAAGACAAATGTTTGCTGAGTGCTCAGTTGTCCTGCTGAGGAGGTGTTATCAAAACAAGTTTTTTTCTTTATTGCTCTGCTGCATTTTATTGCTCTGGCTGCACCAGTGTGCCATACTTACTGAACAGAGTGGTAGTGCCTGTACAGCCCCATCTCACAAAGCGCCTGGAGTTCAGAGGTCATCTTGCTTTTCAGCGTGGGTACTGGATGATTTGTCAGTGTTTGAAGTAAAATTCCACTTCTGAATATCCCTCCTATCTAGTTTTATTAAACAGCCTCCATGGTTGCCAGTGTCTGGACAAGACTTTTTAAATAGGCTCATGTTAAAGTTCCTGAGGATTAGTTTGGGTGAAGGCTTCATGCTATAATTTGAGGTTCAAATAGGAAATTTCCCATAATTCTACTTTATGGTGCCAAGGAGAATTTGAAAACAAAGTAAAAAAAATAAGGACAAGGTAGGATATCTTTGTTTGGGAAGTATTAAGCTGACAATTCTTACATTGTATTTTCATTAAGTGATTGCAATACTGTAGGAAGATTGTTTGGCTTTTGCTCTGTGAATTCCACCACCAGCAAGCCCCAACACTCAGTAAGTTCTCATTATGCCTGTCTGCAATGGACTGACTCCAGGCAGCCAGAGAACAGGTTTGTTGGGTTGGTTTTTTGAAATACAGATAGTGTGAGGGGGATCTCTGGTGCTGCAGAGGGTACAGAGTAGCAACATTTATTGGAGTGGAGGGATGTTCTTATAAAAGAGTAATACAAGGTTAATGCATTTACAAATTATCTGACAGTCTGCCAGTTGCTCAGTGCCATCTTGCTGGAAACAAGCCACAAGTCCTCTTCTTCATTCACCCTTCTGTGACATCTTTAACTCCTGTAATGCACTTCTCCATATGTATAGGCTCAGACAGTTGATTTGAATATTACTTCTGATACAACTCTGCAACTCTGAGAAAGAGGAAGGACAATTTTTTCACCAGTTGATAAATTCTAAAGTAAATCAGCCTTTTTAATAACCCTGCCTGTGATTCTCACGTGACTGATTTGGTTCAAGGCTTCTTAGTATGCTTTAGGAGACAAGGCACAATCTTTTTTCTTCTTTTTCCCTTACTGGTCCCTGAAAAGTAACATAATTTAAAAAACCTGCACGAAGTGTGGACTCTCCTCTGAATCTGAAATAAGTTTTCAACATATGATTATTGATGGTTTAATTGCAAGTACATCACAGAGGCAAGAAGAAAATTTACATTTTCCAAACATACTGACATGTAATAGAAATCAGGCCCATGTGCTGTCTCTGTCTACTACTAAATATCCCTGTTGAAATTTCTGGCTGTTTATAAATATGTCTACATCCAAACCCTTGAGCATTTAATGCAAATTTCTCTCACATAACTGCTATGAGGAACCCTAATCTTAGGACAGCCCTTGGAATCCATCTTGTCTCTGTTAGAGTTTGTCTTTTGTTCCTCTTTAGGGTTTATTTAAATAATTTTTGAAACATTACAAACTAAGGCTTCTTATCACTTACCCCAACTCCAGCAAAACCCTTCACCGTGTGAAACGTTGTTATCTATGTGTCTGCACAGCATGAACAGCTCTTTCCTCATGTTCATCCAAAAAGAAACATTGACTTTGTTGTTTGCTATGAGGCCTTTTCAAAATATGCTCTGGTCAGCTCTTCAAGTGGTCATTTCAAAATAAAACTCTAAGCTTATTTAATGATCTCTCTGATGAAACTATTGTTAATTGGCTCTGGTTGCTCTACTTTAACATCTTGCAGAATCTTCCAGTAGGACAGAGAGTATTTTACTAGAGTTATTTTCTTTATCATTCAGCAACTGAAAAATCTAATCACTACTAAAAATCTTCTGGGCTTTTATTAAGTTAGGTCTGATTTATGTAATTTGCCATAGAGTTCATTAAAGACTTCATTAATTTTTCACCAATCTGTAACAGTCTTATCACTGCTGTTTTTATTAGCTGAGATAAAATTAACTAGGTTTGACTTTTTAAATTTGGGGGCAAGTCATTTACCTGCCCTATCACCACTTTCATAATAATTACATTTTGCTTTGTCAGATGTGAAATGATTCTCTTCTTATCCATCAGTTCCAGTGATTAGAATCCCATATTTTAGACCAATTGCTTGTACTGACACTTTGATCTCAGCAGTTTATGTTCTCATTAGCTGACTGAATCTTTGGTCTTTCCCTTTTCCAAAAGAATCATTGGGTTTGAGATTTCTAATGCTAAAAAGACATGGAAAATTCCCATCACCCTGCAGCTTAATCATGAACCCTGAAGGGATTGATGATGAAACCTGGATTTCACTTGTATTTGTCCAACTGCCTTTCCCAGACCTCAGTGGTCCTTCCTGGGAGCAAGGAAATATGAAAATCCTGCAGATGTGTGTTTCATGTCAGCCACAACCCAGGGTGTTTTGTAAAAGAGGACTTTTTGACTATTTTCTGCCCTCTGATAAAATTTTTCGCTCCCCCATGCACCATCACCTGTGCTATACCAACACTCATTTGCACTTGATTTCAAATATCAGCCAGTGATGTCCATAAAGATTGTAATTCCAGCACTTGTTGGAATGCTGGACCTATTAATGGCCTGGCAAATCACCTGGGCCATTCTGTTATATGGACCAGTGCCCACAAAATCAACCAAATCTAGCAGGTGATAACCTATTTTCATTCAATTATCTAAAAATGGCTACAAGAAAAGTACAAGTTAAGTATTTTCAAAGGAAAAATGAAACCAGTACCCACTCCCTTTCTCCTCTACAACTATCACTCAATAGTAATTTCCTCTAAAATGCATCAATACTTACTGGAGAAAAAACATGATCTTGCAAGAGAAACCCTGCTTTATTCAGAATTACTGCTGTATATTTCAGATTCTCTTCCTTGACCACTTGTCCTTTACACTTTGACTTGATAGAGTAAAATAGCTGTGTGAAAGGTACCAGTGACACTTGTGTGATAACCCTGAGCCTTCTGCCACCACTACATTTGGAGTCTTTTGTGCCAAAGGAAGGTTTCAATGCACAGAGCAGAGCAAAGCTCTTGGTAGGCACAGGGAATGTTTGAGACATTGAAGTGAACTCTGTCAGACACAGTGACCTGATAAATATGTGTGTTGTCTCTAATACCTCAGCTTCAGTGCTTTTAATCCCTACCTTTGTGAGGATTTTGATCAAGCCTCCATTTGAAGGACGTCTGGGATATCCAGCTGACTGGTTCACACAGTGATTTTAAAGCTGTGTCACTTGTATGCTTTTACTAAAGAGAAGGCATGCAGAGAGGCTAAGGAGCCTTTGCACACATTTTAAACTCTGCTTTGAAGCAAGAATGTGTTCTGACATTTAACTGAGAGCTTATTCAGAGATATATCCTTTAAAATGTATTTAGCAAAAGTGTGAAAACATCTCAATCACCAATGCTTCTGACTTTTCCTCTCAAAAGTTGAGAGAAACTGTGAATACAGTTTATTTGTAACATGATTGTTACAAATAGCACTCTCCTTCAGCACAACATTTTGGGTCTGAAGACTTGGAAAAGTCTATGTCAGAATGGAAAGAGAATCACCATCCTTCTGATCACAGAATCTCTCTGGAGATCCTATGCTCAAAATGCACACTCTTCTAGCAGCTACTCATAATTCCCCACACATGAAAGTTAAATTAGACTTCATTTAACATCTAAATTAAAATATCTTTTTCTATTTAGGGTTCTTGATTAATCTTTTCAAAGCTATTGTTCTACTTGTCAGGTTTTCTCTAAATTAACAATATATTCTCCTCAGATTTTTCCTAAGAGGAAAGCCCAAGCAGCATTAACTCCAATGGGAACAGGAGCTTGCTCACATAGAATTCACAGCTTTGATGACAAAGATTGAACCTTCAGATAGTGTTCATGTCAGATGAATTAACCTGCCTGCAAGGAAATTGCAGAACTAGGATTTCTTATTACACAATTGAAAGTTTGAATTCATGAAGACCAAAAGAAAACAAACAGAAAGAAAACTAAACAAATTACTTCTGTTTTATTGGAAGTGATATTTTCTCTTCTGTTGTTTCATTACTTTCTATAACTCAAAGGTAAAGCACTAACATTATTGAGATGAATTCTTAATGTCAAAGAATGAAAGCATCTGTCAGTCTGCAATGGAAAATAAACAAATTTAGCTTTGCAATGGAAAGGTAATTCAATTCTTCTTGCAAAAATACCATGGTAGGAATACTTTTTTGTAATTCCCTTTGAGCCTCATGGAAGTTTGAGGACTGAGCACCTCTAAAATCAGAAATTAAAAGCTTTTTAATGTCCACTATCTTTTGGGATAGAGAATCTTGAGATCCTGAAGAGCTGGAGAGAGCTGCCTGTGCTTTGTGTTAGTTTGCAAAGACATTCCCAAAGCTCAGGACAGACAAGGAGGAGGGAACATCCCCACCAGTTGAGCAGTACTGCTCTCTGTGCTCTTCCTGATTTATTGCAGCAGCTCTGCATCCTTTCAGCCACTGTGCAGCTACAGTTTTCCTTTCTCATGGCCATCACACGGCCTGTTGCTGACCAGATCCAGGTGAGGCTCTGTAAAAGCTTCCAGCCCTTTCTGATGCCCTGGCTGCATGTCTGTGACTCCTGCTGCTGCTGCTGCTTTACCAAATGCCCCTCAGCTTCCAAGGAGGCTGCAACCCAGCATCCTCCTCACAGACTCCTCTCTCAATGGGCTCCTGCCATCCAGACCAGGGAGATTTGATGCTCTTTGCTACCCACAAATACCCCATCAGTGCTATCTGTTACTTCTGTGCTTGAAAAGCCCTCTGCCCACTCTCTGCCTTGAGACACTCCTCACTATCGTTGTTGAAAATAGAGGCATGCACAGGCTCAACCTGCACTTGTCAGCAAACTCCAGCTTGGTTATCTCTATTCTTATTTTCCTTTTCCACAAGTGGGTATTTTTTAGTTGGACATTTGAGAGTGACCTGAGCAAGTCTCTGCTGGAGACTTTTCTATTAATCTCTTATTCCAGCCTAACACTTGTCTTCCACACAGAATGACAATCCATGAAATTGCTTGCTCATTTCAGTCAGGCACACCCCCATACAGACAAAAAGTTCTTTAGGGAATATCAAAAATATACAGATTATTTTGAAGCAAGGTATATACAGTGTGCTCTGTATTGGGAGCAGCTGTACATTATTTGCTTTAGCTGCTGGCTCAAGAGTACAGGTTCTTTTTCCAATGAACACTTCATCCTCTTGAAAGTTTTGCTTGGGGTTCTTCAATAGCCTTTTGAATATTTTAAAGTGTCTTCTACCAGCAGTGCTCTTCTTCCATATAATTTCCCCTATGATCAGTTCTCAGTTTGGTAAATATCTTGCCCACAACAACCATGCAGTCTGTACTTGAGAGAAGAAAAAGCAAGGGAACACAGGTCTGTCCTGTGCACCTGCAGGTTTTTCTCTGTGCTTTCTACATTGCCTACGTTCTGAACATGTTTTGTGGTGGGTTGTAAGAGCAGAATAGCACAAGGCTTGCTGTGGTGTGAATTTTGTAAGAGTTAGCTACTCCCTGGTAAATATCAATGCATGACAATATTTTATATATTCCATTAATCAAAGGTGTCATGTGCTGTCTTTTTGCTTTTCACCAGAATTCTGTCCCACTCAGCTACAGTCAGTTCTCATTGTCTATAACAGTAGTTGTCTCTAACATGCCTTATCATTCATTAGAGAGTCTTACAAGTTGGTTGCGCTATACAGCACCCAAAAGAGACAGACAAAAAATATATTCTCACAGGAATCTCCTCAACCATCAAGGAGAAATATCTTCTCTAGGAGGAAATTATCAAATATACAAAACAAGGCACAGCATTATGCATAATGCTTTTCTAACAATACGAAAAGAAAAAATTTATGTGGTACTGAAACTGTTACTCTTAAACTCATTTTTTCCAGATGAATCCTTGAGATTTTTTATGCATTCCTTTAAAGGCAATAAATTACATCATGGAGTCATTAGACTAATTTTTAATATAGAAACAAGATATTTGAGAATTAAAATCAGTAAAAAATTGGTGAAGCCTCCATTTGAATTGAATTTCAACACAGATTCATTGTCTGACACACAAAGGTGGTTCTTTTACTACTGTTTGTGTTCTTCTGTTGTTCCTTGCATGTTTTGTACGTTTAAGCCCATTTTTAGCTGTGAAAGCACACAATTTCATTTAATGTGTAGCCAGAAAAGAAGCTTAACATTTTTTGCCAGATCTACATAGAAACAGCAGCACTAAGACCTTCTTTTAAATAAGGTGAAAGATAGAGGGAGCCTTCAGGCCAGGAGTAGAGGTGGTTGAGTATTCAATGTTGCTTTCAATTAAAACACCTGTCAAGTGTAACTTGTAAGTGAAACACCTGTAACCTGTCACTAATCCTGGATTGGTCATTAATTCTCTAAGGTTTTGATTAATCTGCTCCCTATTTATTGTACATATATAGATATGTATGCATATTTAATGAATGCATATTCATTGCTTATAATTCAGAAATAAATACTTAGCCAGGAATTCTTAGTTATTAAAATGAACATTTTGTTAATATTTTCTAACTCATTATTTCCGTTCATAACATAACATAACATAACATAACAATATAGCTACAAGGCTAGAACTAGCATTCTAAAACAGTTTTATGTTTTGAGAGATTTTTTCAGGGACTTTTTTGAGGGTGATTCTTAGCAATTGTGTAAGGTGTTACATCTGGGAGGCAGGCAGAAGGTTTTGTTGCTCTGGAGAGGCAGTGTCAGTGTCTCCCACTGCCAGCTCAGTGCATCCCTTTGCACTGTGAGTGGCAGAGACCAAGAGCTTCCATTTCTGTACAGCGCTCAGCAGCCAGTGAGGGCTCTGACAGAGAGGGGCTGCTCCCCAGCACCTGAGCAGTCTGCAAAACCCCCCGGCTCTGCTGGCTCCAGGTTACTCATTCATGACAGGATACTGAGGGAAGGCAGCTGGGCAAGATCAGAGGTGGGAAAAACATCCCTGCCACAGTTTGGAGGGACAAGCAGGATATGGAACCCTGATCTTTGTTTGGGAGGAGCAGCAAAACTTATTTTCATAGATATTATAATCACAGAGGGGTTGCCAGCTGGCCTTAAGGAAGCCTAATGAGGAGCTGGCAAAGCACTTGGAGTGCAGACTGGGGGATAAGTGGGAATCAAGTCTTGGTTCTCTGAGCTCATTCAGAATCTGGGTTGTGTTTCTTCTCCCACCTCTCCGCTGCCTTCTGCGTGTAGAGAGGAAAAGATTACTTGAATTTCCTGTAAGAACTACAAATTCTATCTTCACTCTGTAAAGAGTGCCTTTCATAAGGCATTTTTGGCATTGGCTGAATTTTGGGTTGTTTGGGGTCTTTTTAAATTCTAATTGAAGAGAAACAGCATATCAACATTTTTCAGACCAGCACTCTGCAAAATGCTGAGGTGAATATTTTAACTGCTGTATTTTTCAGCAAGACTGTCATTTAAATGTGAGGCAAAAATAGGATTCAGTCATTTAAACACATTTTGTGACAGACATTTTAATCCCTAGTGCATAATTTGTGGAACAGCAAGTAAGAGAGTATCTGAGATTTCTGAAGGTGTTACAGAAATAAAAAACTTTAAGAAAATATAAAAATAAGCAATATTTTGGAATTCTGATTCACTAATATTTTGAAATTTGGTGCTGTAATCCCTAAGTGGATCCTTAACATTTCCAGAGTAAACCAATGATAAATTCTATGGACAGAACTCAAGACAACAAAACTCTTTTTAAACTAGTGAACTGATGCAATTTGCAAATATTTTGGGAAGTGTGTGGCATGCAGACATACTCAGGTCCTTTAGTCCTGAAATATTTATGCCATGGAGAAACTTGTCTGATGAAAAATTTCATCAAAATCTGGTACATTCAAATTACAGCTTCCCAACTGAGTGTTATTTCTGTAAAGAGCACGTCAAAACTCAGGTCTAAACACATCTAATCTTAGTTTAGACTCAGATCTAAATTTCACATTCCTATTCATAGTATATCCTGTTCTTATTGGATCAATCTCAAATCTGGAAAAAAAAAAGGCATGATATTTTTGTGTAAATATTAATCATGCATAGTACCCAGTGCTGTTGATTTTGAGTGCCTTTCTTTAAATTTGAATTAAAAATTCCAATTTTGAAATTCTGTCCTGTGGTCAAATTGCTTCTCTGAGCAATTGTAATCTGTATTCCATTTTTTGAGTCATAAATCATGACTTTCAAAAGTAATTTTTCCTCAAAAATTATGTAAATCCTTGTACAGTAAATCTAAATCAACTGGGGTTGGTTAGATTTGCTTTTCAAATATCTCCCCTTAGTTCTTTGCAGCTAAAATGAGAAATATTTCTATTTAGTAGAATAATAATAATAATAATCTGGATTTTGTGTCCTGTAAGAAGGCAGCTGTTTCCAGCTCTGTCTGACCACGCAGGCAGGAGGAGGTGCAATGCTCAGTGCAAGTTACCAGCTCATCCTGAGGCAGTGGCAGCTGGGATGCCACAGCAGCTGCAAACTCCTCTGCTCCATCCCCATTTCCAACCTGGGTTCTCTGTCCTGTCCTTGTTCAGATCTCACCCAAGTGCAAGACCTTGAGACCAGAGCACTTCTGCTCCCCTCCATGTTCCCTTTGCTCTTTGTCTCTTGGCTTGCTGTACTCCTGGACATGGCACATCATTTATTTAGAGAGATGTGGCACTGCAGGTGTCTGCCCATCAGCACCAGGGCAAGACTCACTCACAGATAACAGAGCCAAGCTGCCCCTTTGTTGGAGGTCAAACAAGGAGTTATCCTGGAAAGGTTCTTGGGTCAGTTCTGAATTTCAGCATGACAGAATACATGGCCTTGTAGGAAGCGCAGCTCAGGACTGGAAATGCAGCTCAGGGCTGGAGATACAGATCCTTGACATTCTGTTGTTGTGAAGGACTGTGGAATTCTGCCAGAAAGCTATGAAAAGGAATAGTAGGTTTCTCTTTTAAAGCAGGCTATGAAAAGTAGAGAAGATTATTCCAGCTATGCAGCAGAGCCTGGACTTAAATTAAACAGTGACAAGCTGCCTATATTTCTTAAACTCATTACAATTATTTAACAACATTTGGGCTCTGGTTGGATAAACCGTGGAAAGCAATGCTCTGTCACAAAGGTTCTCCATGATTAACATTGAATAACTGCTTTACTAAGCACCTCTTGCTACTCCTGATAACAGAAGTAGCTGCTTACTCTCCATTATACAATTATCAGGCTCTAATCCTTTTATAGACTATAATCTAGCTTTAGGCCTTTCCCCATTCATAGCTATGCCTTAAATTGAGTTTACTTAGGAGGTGAATTATGTAGTTGTCAGTAACAAAACTGACAGCCTCATTTTTCTACTTCTCAAACAGATAGCCGTGCAAACAGACATAATATCTGGCAGGATCTTGCTATTTGTCTGTCAGCTCCACATTTTATCTTCATTGTTTGTCTAAAATACCTTCTCTCTCTAAAATCATTTACAAGTTCCTGTGCCTTCCTGAAAGCGGAGAGAGTCTGTAGAAATGCTGTCAATGTGGTGTCCAACCACACAAACTGATCAGGTTGTTGTATTTGTCTAAATTTTTTTTAAGGAAATTTATTACCTAAAGCAATTTATCCAGGGTCTAACAGAGTTGCTGTTCTGTCTCAATTCAATCCAGAAAAGTGGTGTTAACCAATCAGAGGAAAACAAATACTCCTCCCTTTGAAGCCAGTGTTGAACCTGAAAATGGAGATAGAAAACATGATTTTGTCACTGCTTCAGGTTGAAGTAATGCAGAGCTAAAAGGCAGTTTCTGCCTTTTAGTAAGAATAGTAAGAGGGAACATTTGTTGTTCTGCAAAGAGAACTGGGCAAACTCAACCAACTAGCACAGGCTAGCAGAGATTGTTGTGTTTAGTCTGCTCTGGATGGACAGAGAGCTGCAGCACAGGGGCACATGTTCAAAAAGAGGCCATTACAAGAAATAGAGGGGATATTTAAATTTTTTTTTTAAAAATGAGGATCATACATTGTATAAGTCACCTTTCAGATACAGATACCCCAGTGCATCATCAATAGCACTGTCCAGAGCTAAGGATGCAGTAAAGAAAATCTTTTAACAATTCAGAAGGTGACAGACAGGTGTGATGTGACACACAGAATGAGAGGAAGTGGAGGTGATCATTTTTCCATCTCTCTGAGCAAGGCTGCACTCCTGCAGGTGTATTTGTCACTATGAAAGCCATTGCTCTTCTTCATAGTGGAAAGGTCTTTTAACTTTCCAACATTATCATTTCAGCTTGGTACTGCCCAGGTTAAATCACTTCTGTGCTGCAGATGAAAATCTACAGATAAAGCCCAATGAAAGTAGGAGCAGGCCAACATTTCCTAGAAAACACATATATAATGGACAGGAAATCAGTCTCTGGTGCTCTCAGATCCTGAAGGGCTCTCTGTTGCTCCCTCACGTTGCAGTGAAGCTGGGGGAGAATGAGACAGCTGTGAAAGGCTGTGTGTCCCTGGTGCTGGGACTGTGCCTGACAGGGCAGCAGCCAAGGTTTCAGTGCAGCACTCAGAGCATCCATCCTCTGAGGCTAAATAAAGAGTTTGACCTGGTGCTCATGAAAGACAGAAACTTCCTGCTGGTGAAAACTTACTTATTGCACTACAGGCTCTGCTCTGCTCAGGAAAATTCATGTTTCAGTCTGCATCAGCTACTAGCAGATGTTTATATTTTTTACTTGTATGTTTTTCAAAAATGCAAAGACAATATTGATTCTGATACTTACTTTCCTGAACAGCACCATAATGCCATAGAATAATTGTGTTTTCACCAGTGCTTTATCTTCTCTAAAATTAGTTTCACAATGTTTCATAATTGAGTTCAAAAGTACTTCCAGAAATACAGTATAGCTAACACAAAACCTTCATATAATCTACTGATTTTTTTGAAGTGTGATGGCAAATTTCTTGCAAGTATGACTCTAAACACTTGCCATAATAATAATAATCTACTTTTCAGGACACTTCTAGTCTAAAATGAGAAATCTCAGTTTCTGAAGAATTTTAGGAACATTTTATTTTCTTAAGAAACTATTAGAAACTACACAACAAAAAGAACTAGTATTTTCTTATAGAGTGTGTATTTCCGAGTGCCAATGGCAGTTTATCTGGCTGGCCATGAATGGTAATTAATCACAGCAATATGTTCATCACAATGTCACCTGCTTTCCCTTCTAATTTCAAAGCATAATTGCTCTAGACACTGATTTTTCGAAAGCTACTTATTCCTATGACAGTAAATAATAATAATAGTAATAGATATAGTGTTCTTGCCATTGAAGTATATTATTTCCTAAATAAAGGTCAGTATTTCTGAAATATTTTTTCAGAATCAGTACATGAAGTGCTGCTTTAATGAGTCAGAGAGCAGCAAAATATTTTGGTTCGTTTTACTCCAGCAATGCCTCAGCTCATAATTAGCATCCATTTGGTTTAGACAGCTAAAGGAGATTGTCTTCATATGGCTAAAAACAGAATGCAGGCACATACAAAAGCACACAAATGTTACCAAAGGTATTCCTTGATTTACTTCATGCCACTGAACTATGCAGGCATCCAAGACCACTCCAGTGTGATCATTTAGGAGTATTGAATATCAGTAACTTGGGAGAATCAGAGGCAAATATGACCTTCAAAGATACAGAAAATTTGCATAAACCAATAGTTTGTACAATATTTTTTGTGTTACAGAACACCAGCAAGCTGCAGATCTAGATATGTTATTGTTATGTAATGATCAACATTAAAAATTCCATTATCAGAGCTAACAGCTTTGTGGTGGCTAAGGCATGATCAGAATATGCTGTCTTTATTGTCTCTATTAATGTCATCTTTCCATTTGCTGATAAGACTAAAACCTTCTTTTATTATGAGATTAGGCAGATTTGACTTTGAAGATGTGCACACACACTGATACATATGACATTGTTGAAAGTGCTTTTTCCTCCTCAAGTTTAAAATGTGATTTTCCCCACTAAATTGCCTGTGGTATATAAATTTTTGTTTAAAACATGTCACTGCTTTTCTTCTCAGAGGCAAAATTGCTGGACTTTTTATTTTAATTTCCTTTTGGATAAAACTTTATATCTCCTAGAGGCACAAGAAGGTCTGAAGTGGGATTACTGGTGAAAATTCTTCTGGAATGACCTTCTTTCCAGAATAAAATTAAAGTTTGAGGATTTTATATGAGAGGAGGCACCCTGATGCAGCATATCTTCCTCTTGCTGCTTTACACAAGCATACTGAAGTAATATTCCTTTAAATTTGTGTTCTATGTATGTAGACTTTCAAGACACATAAAAAGTCAACATCATTTTAAACTCAGTTTTTCAGTGAGAACAAAGTACTGCATCATTTTTATTTTTATGTCTCTTGTATCCAACACTATTCACCAGCAGATGAACCACAGCCTGTTGTAAGCCAGAGGAAAACATAAATAGCTTAAATCTTTCATCTTTGAGCAGAAATCACTGGGAAATGCAGCTGTTGCCCCCAGCCTTTCACACAGGAGGTTCAGAGAGGTTCAGTTCTTTTCCTCTCTCTAATTCACTTGCATGAAGCTGTTGTTGGAAATGATGCTCTGTAAATGGCAGAAGTGCAGGGGCAATAAAGCACAAGGAAAGAGTAGCATTCTAAAATTTACTGGCAAATTGAAATTTATTAGAACCCCATTGAAAACTATGACTGAATGTGAAAAGAAAAAGAAAGCTGGTGGTAGAAATTAACATAAACACAGTTAAGTCACTATACCAGAGGCAGTGGCCTCTGTTCACATAAGAAATATGTGAACCTCTCTAGAGATTTTTGCTACATCTTAGTATCCTTCGTGGTGGCTGCTAAAATGTCACCTTCTCCCTGCAGCACCAGAAAACTGTCCTTTCTTACCAAACTCTAATTTGGCAACAGCAATGCACACACACGACTTCTAGGCTTGATTATTGCAATCCATTAGAGCAGGAATGAAGCCATTTGCCTTGAGACAGCTCCAGCTGTATCCAGCCACTGGCTCAGCAGCCACAGCTGCCAGTTCCCTGCCATCAACCCTGCCCCTATTCCCTGCCCCAGATCCCTGCAGAATCCACAATCCCACTCCAGGCTCTCACCTTCCCAGTGAGAGGGGGCTGCCTGAGCAGAGCCATCCCTGAAGCTGACGCTGACTGCAGCCTGTGCTGGCACCACTGCTGGGCACGGGGTGAGATCCTCTCCTGCAGGAGGAGCTGGCACTCCCTCCCAGATGGGCTCTCTGCTGCAGTTTGCCAAGGCAGCTCCTGCACTCTTTGTCTGCTCAAACCGCCCGCTGAAATGAGGGGGATTTGCATGCACTCAAGGTGATCAGATTCCCAATCTCTTTCTTCTGGAGAATAACATTGAGTTAATTAAGATGCTGAAATAGAATTGAGGCCCTTATAGTTATTATCTAAATTATTATTATATGTCAATACTTTTATCTGAAAACAATGTCTTATGATATTTGGGTTCTTAAAGGACTCTGAAAGTGTAGCTTGTAACTGTTACTATACAAACACAGATGCTGTGATCAGACTCATGAGATTGAACACACTGACAATGGACCAAAAGTCTCTGATAATAGCTAAAGGCAGATGTCCAGGCAAGAACATTGAAACCAAGTAGGAATACAGCACCAATTTCTGTGATATCTTTTCCCAGTTTGCCATAGTCTTTTCCTTAGGAACTTCCTGAAGGATTGCCCCTACTTTTGCACTTAGTAGGCTTTTCTTATATATAATTTTTTTTAGTAAATGGTTATGAACAAGTAGCCATTCTCTTTGCCAAACAAACACATGATGAGAATAGGTGTAAGCATGGGACTACATTAGTATTATAAAAATAACAGTGAAGGGTCTCCTTGTCTGTAGCAAGCCAGCAACACAAAACTGCAATTTGTGTTCTTCATGCTTTAGTCTCACACAGGTTAGCTTTCTTAAGGAGTGGAAGCTCTCTGGCAATTCTCAATTTCTTTCCTAGGAAAGGACAGCAGGGAATATATTGATCCTGGTCACACACACAGCTCAGCCAGGCTGAAGCCAGAGCAAGAGTCAGGTAAGCACTGGGAACAGGCACTCCAAACACCAATTTATTGGTAACTAAGCAAGAATTTCCATCATAGTTTTATTACTGGTCTTTACATTACCCACACACAAATATCATCTCTCAATGTGTTGCTTAAAGCAGGAATGCAGCACACCTGGGCTGGATCACCCCAAAGGTGATTTCTCTTTCATCTGTAATGCCAAGGGAAAAATGTAGGAATAGGCAGAGTTTATGTATATGTACAACTGCATCTCACTTTTAGAGTTCTCTGTTTTGAAATGCAGGCACTAGAAGGGCGCTTCATTCCTTTTGCCTTTCTGACTGTCACTGAGCAAAAAGTTGTCTTTTTCACGTAACTGTCACAACACCAAGATTTCTGAGTCATAATGTTCAGCTTGGAATTCATCATTCCATGCATGATTGCTGTGCATCATTTGTTTAATTAATTTCTATTCAATTTCACCTGCCATTTTATTTTCCCAGTTGCTTCAATTTATAAATTTTTGCATTTCTGGCTGTGGTTTTGCAAACTGCATCTCAGGTCAGATAGGAAGATTGTATGGAAAGAGAAAATAATGGGGGAAAGCCATAGTAGAAATGCAATACAATGAAAACAAAGTGTGTTTCATTTCATGAAATAAATAGAGATAATGCAAGAGCACCAGGGTAAAAAAAAATCAATATATTCTGACTGATTTATTGACAAAGAGAGAAGACAGTTTATGTAGCACTGCAAGAGTAGTACGTGAAAAACGCTGTTTGATTCATTTTTTTTAAGCATTTTTAGCAAAAATAGTTAAGCAAGAATCTGG
Organism: Zonotrichia leucophrys gambelii; assembly: GCF_028769735.1. Lineage (NCBI taxonomy): Eukaryota > Metazoa > Chordata > Aves > Passeriformes > Passerellidae > Zonotrichia > Zonotrichia leucophrys. The sequence goes on from NC_088177.1 coordinate 17,209,999, forward strand.
TAAGAACAAGCATATTCTGATCACATTATAGAAAGAAACACTGGAAATTTGGTGAATGCCCTGTCCCATTTTACCCATTCCACAGCTACTGAGCTTTAGATTGCTTATACCCAAGCCTTTGGAAATTCTTCTATTTCTAATTTTTATACTGATTGTAGAAGAAGTAAGCTTTAATATTTTAAACTCAACCTTTTAATATTGTAAACAATTGTAGAACAAGCAAAGAGTATAAAATGGGACCTTTTAAAAAGATATTACTGAATTTTTACAGGTAGTATGCACGTTGTAAATAACTCCTTGGAATTCCAGCCATTAAAGGCAACTCCCTATTACAAAGCTTGGACAAACACAGTTCTAGGAATATTTCCTGCTTTTCACTGTGCAATTGGCATTTCTTGGAGCAAAGATTTTGAACCAGAAATCAAGTAGAAATGTAACTGTGACCCCAACCTCCTCATCTACTTAAATGTAAGTGCAGATGCTCAAGTGAACTTGAACTATCACTCTTCTTCAGTTGGGCAGGAATAATCACACACAAGTAGGTTGAGAGTCTCTGCTGTTTGGCAAATTCTAGGAATTTCTGTGCCAGATCTAGTGCAGCATCCTGGCAAAGTCTTGTGCAGTTTATTCCCAAACCATCCTATATTGAAGCAATAAAACCACAAGGCTAGGCTAGGTTTCAGCTTGAAGGATAAGACTGCAGCTGTAGAAAAACAGCTGTTTCATCAATGTCTTCCTTAGGAGCTGGCACCAAAGGAAAAGGGTGTGCAGTGCTGAATGCAGTGACAACAGTCACTTGAAAGAAAGCTGAGAAGTATCAAGCGTTACCTCAAGCCACTAGAGGAAATCAAAGTGTATTTTAAAACATACAGACTTACCTGGTTGGCTGGATTTCCTGCTGACTGCTCTCTAGAGATACTTGGCCACAAAATTTCCTGGTTGATCATACTACCTGGGGTAATTCGTTAGGTTTGCCACCTATGTTGACACTCTGAAGCAGTGTTCCTTTAAATCCATAAAAGAAATCAATATCCAGGAGGTTTTCAATGCTAGAATATGATGTAGTTGTAAAGCAAACAGAGGAGCAGCAGCATGAATGACAGCTTTACTAAAACATTAGGCTTCACCTAAGGCCAAAATCATGTGTAAGTGGAATAAAATTGCCACTAATGATCTTGGTCATTAATATTTAATTATGCATTTCATTATGTAAAGTTATTGTAAAGGATTTCATTAGTAACAATTAGAGTGCCTCACATCTAATTTATATGCACCTGTTCTTAATTACCATGGTATTGAAATCAATACTGAAAAATGCTTAGGTACTTTATATTCAACATCATGTGCTGTATATAACTAGGATTACACAAACTTCCATGTTATTAGCTGACAATCAAGTTAACTTAACATCTGCTAAAATATGTTCTCTTTGTTCTAAAATGAGGTCAGATCTTCCTGCCTGTAAAATCCAAGTTCCTTGGCAAATGCAAAGTTATCAGAATGTGTATGTAATTGATATTTGTAAGCCATTTTAAAATAATCTTTTTTGGTTTCTGTTGTTTTTAACTTCTTCATTCTAGAATCTCTGTCACTATTATATACCAGAGCTCTGCATAGTATACATAATATAGCAGCTAAGTCAGCTTTCTTGGCATGCATTACCATAAGATACCCTGACAAAGAGCTGCTAGGGATAATAACTCTGTGCCAACAGGAGGATTGCAAACCCCAGATGTTCCATGTGAGGCAACACACTAGAAGCCCATCATCAATTCACTTCTCACACAAACTGGTTTAGCTTCCAAGTCAATCCTTATCCTTGTAACTTTTCATACATAGCTAGACATTCCATAGGGAAAGCCCAGTTTCTAAAATAATGAAATGTGTAATGGTGTTTTCTCATGCAATTAATGAAAATGGTTTTTTATATGTGTCAGTGGTTATATTTAACAAGCAATCCTTCAACAAGTAAACAATCCTTCAGCAAAGCATCAATGAGGTTTTAGAGCTGAGACCTAAAATTGCTCAGACACAGCAACAAGCACAGGAGTAGAAGGAGAACCCTCCCAGTTTCTCTCTTTCCTCTGGTATTTTGGTTTAGAAACCCTACAGCCCACTGGATTTCAAGCAGGTTGTTATTTAAAGCCATCAAAGCTAAATGTCATGTGTGGTGAATGGAACCCCAAGCACACTGGACACCTCCAGGAAGCCTGCTGTGGCTTTTTAGATTCTATCTTGTCCTTCAGCTGCCTGGCAAGCTCCAGGCAAAATGTGGCCAAGGTGTCCTCCCAGGCACCAGAGTTCTGTTTAACCTGAGGTGTACTTGACTCACATCAGCCACAGTGCCTTTACTCTCCTCTCTTCCCTGGCCATCCTCCCACTTAGTCAAGCTGCAGCAGCATCAGAGCAAGGCTCTAAGTGATGAATGGTCTTTAAACTACCCAAATCTGATCAGATCCATGTGGCCACTTGTGCTATAAGCCAAAGCCTTTTGGGCACATGCTCTCTTGCACCTGTCCCATAATTCACAGAATGTTCTTCCCCTCTGAAAAAAAAACCGGGAAAGTGAGGAAACATCATAGCACCCATGTGGTTCCAGGAAAAAGTCTACACTTTTCAGCATTTACAATTCTTTTCAGCATTTACAATTCAACAGACCCATGATAAAGTCATACACAGAATTAACAGAATCAAGCTGGTTTTCAGAGGAGCAAAACCAAAAGTTTGTTACCAGTTATGTCTTGCAGGTATGACACATCTATAATAAACCATAGCATTTTTTAACATAAGATTTTCTTCCACACCTTAAATGTTTGCTGGCATTTCAAGATGATGCCAAAAATTTTGCCTGTGAGATTCACAGGGTGATAGAGGGCAAAACTGTCTTCACAGGATGAATTTAGCAGGAGGAAACTTCAAAGAAAAACTGACTGATGTGGCAAATACATGAAAAGCTCAAGAACAAAACATACTCTCAATTGTGGGGAAGTTAGGATTTGGATCTGAACACTTCAGACCTAAGTAAATACCAACAAACCAAATTAGCACAGGAAAACAACAGCTAAGGTTTGCTTCTAGTGCAAATTAAAGGCTCTTCTTTAGGTTTTTTTTTCTGAAATATGACTTATAGGTGCTCCATTTGCAAGCCATATCTTAATTGCATTACTCTGATGTTCTGGCTTTAATGCATATTTTTAAACATGAAGGTGACAACCAAATGGCATTGCTGTAAATTTTTTATTTAAATTATTGTTTTGCAACCATTTCTTTAATAATTTTATTTAAAATAGACATTCAAATGAAGAGTCCTGAAAGATCACTTTGTTCAGAAGGACAATATCAACACTGCAAAAATATCTGCAATATAATTACATTGTCAATGTATTTTAAATTTTGCAGGTAATTGCAGTTTATCTTCACAGAAAAATAACCTAGATAAAAATAATTGTCAGATATAATCAGAGAATCTACTTAAGTATCTTGCTCAAATGTGGTAAATGCTTGTTTAGGGCTTGGTTTAGTGCTTGTGAAACACCAAGGAAGCGAAGCAAGATCCTTGCACTGGATAAGCATTCCAGCTTTTATCCTCCAGTTCACCAGAGACTGGTTGTTTCTATTTCTGGGACTTTCCTGCATAAACTGCTACTTATATTGGATGTGTAGCACTTTAGTGACATCCACAAATTATGTATCCTTTTCCCTTTGTACAGACTCCCAGCTTTGTGATGCAGGACAAGGCTTTTGTCTGGTTTGGGATCAATCACTGAGACTCTTTTGCTATAAAGCGATTGGAATTATTCATTAATCTTCCAGACCAGTAGGTTTGTCTTTCATGAAGTAAAATTGATTTCCTTATCTGAGCTTGTGAAGAAGTGGGATGTGCACCTTTCTTGATTTATAGCTCAGGATGGACAGTAATGGAGAAGCTTTGAGAGCAGCAGCTTTTGGGACCCCAGAACTGGCAGGTCTTAGTGCAACAGCCTGATATTTACTCGTGGGTGGGCTGCATATTGCACTAGATAGCACTATGAAAAGAGGATATTTAAATGTGGAGAGAATAAATCCTTGGGGAGCACTAGCTTTTCTACAGATTTGCTTTATTCATTCTCTTCTGGAGAGCTTCACGACAGTTTATAGTGCCCAACAAATCTCTTTGGTTGCAAGAGGGGCAGATTTATTTTACCATGTTTGAATCACCTGGGAGAAATAGAAGCAACTTTGAGCTGAATTACTGAGTAATTGACAGCTTCTTTTTCAAGGACCAGCAGACCCAGGAATAGAAAGCATTTCCATTAGAATCTTGCCTCTTTTCTGGCCAGATGGTAGCAAGGAGCATGGGAAATCTGATTAATATCCTGTGGTGGATTTTAGCAGCTCCCTGGTACTGGCCTTTCAAACACTCCAGGCCTTTTGAGAGTCTTCTGTTTGTAATATCAATACAGTTATACCTCAATCCCTTTGGGGCACTACAAAAAGGGGTCAAATCATGCTTCTTCTCTTTGATTTCACTGAAGATCTGTGGCATTTTCCTATCTAGAAGCTTACATTTCAGGAGCTTTGTTGTTTCTCATTCCTTTCCAATGTAGTCTGGGAATGACTATGCAGTCCTTACACAGCCACAAACACAGATTCTTGGATCAAAGCCTGAAGAAGAGGGTCTGTATTACTTTGGATTTAGACTTTAACCTTTTATCCACAATCTACTTTGCAGTAAAAATGCAAATCATTTAAGCCTAGGATATAATTATAGTTCCAGACCTAGACACCAGTTCCCTATGGCTGCTGAGTAATTTCTTATTTTGTCCATTTTTCTTTCCACTGAGAAGATACTAACAGTACTGCATTAATGTGCTGTGGACAGAAAAGAAACAGAGATAAATCAGCTTTGTATACCACAGTTATTCCCCGGTCTGCAAAATAATTACTTTGAAAGTCATTTTTCTTACGCTTTGCTCCTCCATTCAGAACTGCCTGCATTAATAACAAGGCTTTGCATCTCAATATTACTATAGCAGAGCATAATCTCTGCTACAGTAAAGTTTACCAGTCAGTGTCTGTGTAAAGATCCTTTTTGCAGGTTTCCCCCACATGGTTAGTTAGAGGAAGCTGTAGGGAGTGTAATTGCACTGGTATTTCACCAATAAACAGAGCAGGGAATATGTGCCACTAATGACAAAGTATCAACCCCCCCCCCCCCCCATAAGAGAAAAACTTAACACAGACCTTTGATGGTTCTAAATTCTATTCCTCATTTAAATTACATTGTCCTTTATCCCTTACAAACACTAGTGATTACAGTGAGAGAAATTCCACAGAGGTGTTACCCAGCAGGTGGTGTCACAGGCTTTGAGTGTTCCCAGCAGCTCGAATAAATATCTGAAATGTAAGTCAGACACTGGAAAACTAAAAGCTTTAAAAGTGGGTTCTAACACCGCTTGGAATCACAGCACTGGGATCTCTGACCCACAGACATGGCAATTTGGGATCTCCTGACACAGTGGTTTTGTAATTTCTGGTAGCATCAGCAGGATTTAGCTAAGCATGCAGGGAAGGAGTCTGAAATAAATACCCTCTGTGGTCAACACAGCTAGGATATGAAGGTCACCTCAGGGAAAAAAAAAATCAGTGTATGCCAAGGACAAAAGGCCAACACACAATATAACATATTATTATCATCCCAACCCACAGTGCTGTACACAGTTTACTGTAAACAAATGCTCAGAGAAACAAGAGAGATGGAGTGAAATCCCTCTTATCACAGTTGTTTGGAAAGAAAAGCAGCTGGGAACAACTGCATTCCACCAGGGAGAAATCTCAGTCTCCTATGAAATGGCTGACAACTGAGGAGTCAGACCAGGGCACAGGAGGAGAGCCATAAATAGATTTAACTTTTTACAGTCCATATTTACCTATCTCTTTGATAATTGTTATTTATCTCAATCTTCTTATTATCACAAAATGTACTATGTGTAGTTTTTAAAGTTATAAGCTGGTGATGTGCTAGACGGAGTTGGAAGGATTTGCTAAAACTCCAGTCAATGAACAAGACCTGAAAAGCATGAGGTTATAATCTGGATTATGTTTGCCTTCATTTACCACATTTTAACTGATTTTTAAGTTGTGGTAGGACTGGCTGCAGACTTGGTCCCTGCAGGACACACAAGGTACACAGCACATGAGGCGTGAACTCATTCAGCTCTGCAGACAGAGAAAGGCTGAAGCCACTTCAAAAGGCATTGCCCAAATTCCTCTGGGGGAGAATTGTATGGCTAATGAACCACACTAAGATTTCAGAGTGCTAACTGCTTAGTCTCAAAAAATCATCATTTGGTGAAGATCAGGATGAGTGAGAAGGGTGTTTTTGGCAGAACTTCTGAACAAAAGAACAGATCAGTTGGGAAGATATGACTTTGGTACTTCCCATTTGCTTTCTCAGTCTAACGAAATCAAGAAAAAATGAGGTATTAAATATAATTTCTATGGGGCTAAAGTGGAAGGTCTTTATTGTCCAATGCCAGCCTTGAAAGAGAAGGGAAATCCAACTAAGAGTGCAAGGTACATTTCTGCACAGAAAAAATCAATGAGCTATGGCAGTTGTCTGAAAACTTTATTAGTTCAATGAGTCACATTTATATAGACACTAATAATTATAATGTAAATAAGGCAGTCAGAGTAATGTAAAATAGCCCATCATATAATACTGAGTGTGTCAATGTTATTACCACAGTGTTACAATTACTGAAGTTTAATAGAGAAATAAAAGACACACACAGAAAGTAATTGAGATAAAAGAGGACAGTAAATTGGTATAGTACTGCAGAGAGTGATGAGCCACACTTAATTTCAGCAATTACAAACCTACAGAGCAAGTTCTACTTCTCTTATCCCAATGAATGATTGTGTTAAAACAAATAGTCCACACTCCTAATGGAATTCCCCTACTTCATAAAACTAGGTTTGTTAAACATCCCACCTGGATTTTCTGCAATGCTGTGCTGCCTTGTACTTGAGTGTTTCTTCTGCAGCATTATTTGCAGAGTGGCAAATTCCTTGAAGTGCTGTAGACTGTCTCTGCACTTTGAAGTGTCTGTCATGAGTGTGGCAGACATGCCATCAGCCTGCCTCAAAGCTAAGGACCTCCACAACTTTTTACAATAAATAAACCAGTTCTTTTTTGTGTTCCCCTTACTCTAAAAATACCTCTCCTTTACCATCCCTGAAGTTAGCTCATGTGTTCCTATCCTTTTGAGTAACTTCTTCAAAGGGAGGTAAAAAATTGATTGGCTGTCAAAACAGAATTTAAAAAGAAGAAAAGAAAAAAAAAAGGAGAAAATAATCCAGTAAAATACAGCAGTGTTCAAACTTCTACATGTCAAGGAGAAAAGATAGGGCAGATGTTTTGTATAACCAAAATAATTGTCATTGTAAGGAACAAGTCAAATCCAGAGAAATACTAAAACTGTAGCAAAAAATCCAGCCTGGTGGCACCTTGGCATGGTTTACATCAGACATTTCCTGGAGAATTTCTGTTGGAGAAGGACAGGGAGGGGCTCTGTGTCTAAGGAACAGAGGGCTACCTGATCCAGTTGGCTTTGGAAGTCAGCTGGATGAGATTTTATGATTAATCAGAAAATGCATAAAGTGTTGATATGGTAGGATACTGAGCAAAACTTTTGCTGAGCTGCTCCTTTGCTAAGCTCACATCCTGGGAGCTCTCCCACTTGTGTCTGTGTCTGTGACTTGTCTAACAGCCCCATAAAAACGCTCTGACCTTATTACACTACTGCTTTGTGATTAGTTACCTGCCCTTAAAATAGTACGAAAAATTAGGGTGACCTAATTTTCCACACGGCCACAACATCTAGCAATTAATTCTTCTATTCCCAAAACAATATTTCCTCCTGCTAGTTGCACAGGTGCTCCCTCTGTGGCTTCTTTTTCACACCATCTTCCTTAACCGCAGAGGACTGTAGAGGATCTCAGCCTGACTGCTCCAAGGAGCAGCAAAAAGTCTGAAAAGAAAGCATGAGATTCAGTGTCTCAGCTGGGAGCCAAGGGAAAAATAAATATGCAGGTATCCTGAGATGCTTCAATGCTTTTGATGAATGAAATTGTGCTGTGAATGAAATGCTTTCAAAGAGAGAAGGAAATCATTTTTTAAATGCTTGCAAGTTCAATTTAGTAATTAATGCTTTGCATAGATATTACTAAGGGAACAGTTAAAGATGGGTGAGACCAAAAATACCTGTTCTGAATTTGAATTTTCACAAGCAATTGGAAGCACAATTAAAAAGGATTATGTGCAAGTGATAACAGCTTGAGAATTCATTACAGTAGAACCTCAAAATCTTTTTATTTGAAGAACCTCTTCAGTATTGCATTTAATGACTTTTGCAGCATTCTTAGGATTTACAGTTTGAAACCTTTTGACTCTGGGAAAGATCAAAGTCTTGTGCCTGTTTAACAGTATCACCTATGAGTCTGAATAGAAAGAAAAAGTATGTGAAGCTGGGAGAGGGAATTACTGCTGAGACATAGCTATGCATTTTCCTGCCACTGTAGGAATGCACAGATTATCAGTCTGGGTCACTTTGTCTCTGGAAGAAATTCAAGAATTCACCTAGACGCCTTGTTTTTCCAGCTGCTTCTCTTCAAAGGTATCCAAGTGAGTTCTGCCAGCTTTCCACGAAAGAGCGGCATCTGCATCCTGACCCATAATACTCACAGGCTTTTACAGGCTGCTTCATGGAGATGAGGAGTCCTGTCTGATGAGGTGAAGAAGCAGTGTCAGTTGTTGTAGGGCTCCTCTAAAACTTGTGGCCAGGATGAGATATTTCAGGAGCACCAGAAGAACTCCTTGCTCTCATGAGAGGTGTCTTTATGTTTCTCTGTGTCAGCTTAACCAGAATGTGATAGCACCAGCTGCCACTGAGAAAGCCAGATCTGTCATATGAAAAACGATTAAGCACTTCTTCAAAAGCGTGCTTATATCTCTTTTGATACAGACCAATTCCTAGGATTTAATAGAGTAAAATAAAAAGTTGAAATATACTTCATATTAAAGCAGAGTCAAAATTTAAAAAAGGTATTAAAGTTTCTTAAATGAGCTATTTCAAGCTTGAGAGCACTTTCCAAATTGCATTTCAGATACTGAAAATCTAAATTTTTTTTCACTCTGGTTCATATTTAAAAGGGAGATAGAAACCTTGAAATGTTTCATATGATGGAAATCCTTTTTCCCCACTAGGTATACTTTTATCTTTTATTCCTCCCCCTGCCCCACCCCACTCCAAAAACCACCAAAAAGTATAAAAGGAATCCATGATGTTCGTCACTGAAGTGTTCATATAAAAATTAAAAGGAACTTCACCTTTTTATAATATAACTATGCATGAATTCCCTTTAAAGTCTGACCCAGTATCTGCTGACTTCAAAGAACAGACCTTTTTTGGATGAGACTAGTCACTGAAGAGTTTGGATGATATTAGTCACTGAAATGCAGATTCTGTGTTACCAGACTCTCTGCCTATATTATGAATTTTAGGTGAAGACGCAATTATTAGTTTGAGCCCACAACAAGCTTTACAAATTACCAAAGTATTATGAAGTTATAGTGGTATAGTATTTCTTAGGTGTTCAAATCTCTTCAAAATTCTCTCTCTGTTATTATGAATTATATATAAAAATATTGTTAGTTCATAATCAGGCTGCAAAATTTATGCATGAAAGAGCATTTATTTTTTTTTTTTGAGGAACCTTACACTAAGTTAAAAAAAAAAAACGAAATAAGAAAAATCTGTTTACTCACAAAATGAATGCATCAAACCTTCAGATTTAAAAGCAAATGTCATAAATGCAGAAACTTACAACACTTGCATAGACAAGAAATTTCCTCTAATCTACTGCCAGTTTTATCAGTGTTATGTTAAATGATCCTTTCCTGCATTTGCTTCATTGTGTCCTAATAGCATTTCTCTTTAATTCTGAATCGAAATTATGTTAGCATGACAAACACTAGAAGAGAATTCTGCTGGGAATTATGTATGAGGAACTTGGCAGAGCAGCTTTTAACAATACCTAATCCTGGAACCTTAGCCATCCATGACCTTCATTAACCAGAGAATCATCCCCAATTACTAAAAATGATTAAGCGCTGAATTTTACCTAAAAGCATGAAAAACAAAAGAAAACAAACACCAAAACTAAAGAAAAGCAGGGGAGAAAAGGAGAGAGGAAATTTATAGGGGAGAAAACACCTGTGCACTGTGGGACTGTGTCCTGACAGAGGGGTGGCTCTGCTGGAGCACCGAGTCAGAGCTGCCTGATGCTGCAGTCCTGCTGGCCCGTGCTTCCCTCAGGATGCTGGACAGGATGTGCACAGCTGCAATTCCCAAGCACGCCCTCCCCCTCTCCTTTCAGAGGAGGCTCAGAACAGATGAGGCTGGGGCTGTGTTTTCCTTGCCTGTGACAGATTTGCACAGTGTCATAAGCTTCTGTGCTTGGTTGTTTTCCTTCCATCAAAAGAAAGATGTTGCAGAACTGTTTAGAGTACAAATGAATCCCTACCCCATATGTTGCTATTTATATTTATATCCACTTAGGACACCCAGCAGACCTGGTTATGGAGCAGGTCCTCATTGTTTCCAGCTCCTCTTCTGCTCATAAACATTAAGTGCAAACAACTGGATATGGCCACGTCTGCACTTAAACTGCTTATTGTAATTTCACATCAGCTCCTACTCCATACCAATTTTCTAGGCAACATATTACAGTATCTGCTCATGTACTTTGTGCAGACTGTGTAGGAAGCAGCTTAATCTAAAACATCTGCGGCAAGATGAGATGATCACATAAACATAATTTCTTGCAGAGGTTCTGTCTATAAACTGCAATGAAGTATGTTTCCACTGCATCAGCACAATCCTACCTTTGCATTTACCTTTTATCATCCATATGGAGAACAAAGGAAAATAAAATACAAGAGGAAAAGTCAAATTCCCAGGCACATAAACACCATGTTCAGACAGAAACTGACAAAGCTCTGAAAATTATGTCCCTAATCTGAAAGCTGTTCAATAAACTACATTAATTACCACTGCTGAGTATCTGTTTATGTGCCTAAATTCCCAGTAAGCCATATGGAAAATTACTTTCTAATGTGGAATCACCAAAGCTTTTTGATAGCAAAAGCTCCACACACACACTAAACTGTTGCAGAGTGAGTCAATAATCAGTGAGCTGCATTTTCAGAGCCTAATGGATTCAATAGACACCTAAGGGATATCTCAGCTTCAGCAGCAGCATTGTGCTCCATCACATTACCCTGCAATAGAAACAACTCACAACACAGTCTCCTAAAAGAGGGTCTAAATTACCCTTCTAGCTGAGATTTACCCTTCAAGGTTGGAATCCATACCCAAGCAATTTCTGTTCAGTCCTGCCCTTCAGGCACTTTACCAAGAGATAGGAAAGGTGCTCCATATCAGGCATGTTTCAGCTCTGAAGGTACCTACATGCAGTTTTATCTGCACATAAAATACAGTACAGAAGCAGCTTGCCATCAACACACAAATAGCCTCTGTCAGCAAACATGATAATTACCAAAATTTGTGTTCCAAGACTTCCCATGTTAGTTCCTTAAAAAACTAAGCACATGAGCTGTTTTCTCATTACATCATTTTGAATATGAGAATGAATGCAAGTTCCAACAACAGTTTCAGGCACTGGAGAAGGGGGTACAATAAAGATTCACCTAATAGCTGAAAAATCTCACAAACAAAAGAAACCCTTTCACACAAGAAAGTGCTCTCTGAATGGAATATCTGCTAAACACTCAATGCATGCCCCTGGAAGACAGTGGAGCATTTAGATCCACTCTTAGCTTGTAAAATTTTATAAATAAAAATCTATTCAATTCTTGGGATTTGTAGCATTCTATTTGATCCTTTCAGTCCTGAGTGTTCTTCACCATCCTCACTGGAACATAAGCAGAAGAGTTATATACTTGTATTTCTAAATGCAGATGAGTACTTTTCCCTTTATTAGGATCCACCAAATTGGATTCAATAAGTAAACTACTCTTAACTCCAAAGTAACTATCATCTTGTAAGTCAGACTATCAGAGACTGGTGCAAATGCAAACATGTCAAATGGATAAGCAATCCATTGGCTTCTGTAATTTTTAAACAATATAAATTCTTTTTTGGGGGGCAATATCATAATTCCACGAAGACTATAGGAAGTAAACTATGCTGGCTTCAGCAGCTGAAGTAGCAAAGGGAGTAAGATAGAGAGGAAGCAAACTTGAGGGAAGAAGGTTCATTTCCAAACCTCAGAACTTGGTTCTATGCCCAAAATTAAACTGAAGACACAATACTGTCACCACTTGTGAATTCCCTTCTTCCAAATTTAGGAAGGCTGGGGTTAAAACCCATGGATGGTGGGAATGCCTGTGTTCCAGGTGGTTGTGCAGGAGGAGGAGCACTGCCCTGTGGTACTGGGCTCAGCCTCAGCTCCCAGGGAGATCAACACTCCTGTGCGTGGTGCCCGGGCAGAGCCGCCCTGGCAAGGAGGGGTTCCTGCACACGCAGGCACCAGCACGTCACACCACCACAGGCATAATCACTGCCTCTGCACCGGGGGAGAAAAATCTGTGAGAATAAAACCGAGGCCAAAAACTGCCTAGAGCCTAAACACTGGCAATGATTTCACTTTTCTATTTAGGATAGAAAGGAAGGTAGGAAGTCCTATTATGTGTAGGGAAGGAACAAAGTCCTTGAGGCTCATTGGTGAAGTCCGTGAATTGAAAAGTATTAATTTAACACAAGGGTAGTAAGTGGAATGATGGCATCTCTTCAAATGAATTCATAAATTACAAGGTATTTTGCATTTTTAAGGGAACATTTTTGTTGTTTATAAAGAAATTAAGAAAACCAGAAACCTCTGAGTAAGACGTTGTAATTGGATTCACAGGTTATCACTGAAAGCTTGTGTTAAATGAAGAAAATAACAGCTACAAAGGTTTTGAGCCTAAACTGAAAACTATAGCAAAGCCAGTTTAGTTCTTGGCAACTCTTCTAAGGACACATTGACTGATCTCTGCCCACATGAAAGAAGAAACTATACTTAGTGCCTTCAATAAATTGAAGCTTTGGATATTCCAAGAAGGTTCAGAGAATATAGGAGAAATGTAGATTCTTAAAAAATGCCAGGTATTTCCTTCTGCACAATACCTGTGCTCCACACAATGAATGCTGGAGGCTCACTGTATATGGAAGAGAAATCAGACTAGGAGAGCCCTTCTGGCCTTTAAATGGAGATATACCTCAACTACATTTTAGGGGACTTGGGAGCACAGGCATCTGGACAAAACAAGTTTTGCAAGAGTATTCTTTTGCATTATAGTTATATATTTAATAAGACCTCATACTTACCTTTACTGTAAATGAGTATCTGTATCACAGTACCAGGCTGTTTCCCACCTGCTTTTTCTTCCTTTTTACTTCATATTTCTTTTCCTTCATATTCTTTTCTCCAATTGCTTGTCCTTTTCCACCATAGTGTCCCCAGTGACATTCTTCCAGTCTTTACTTGCATATCACTGTTCATTTTGTTTCCTGTTTCTTTTCACCATCACCATGAAATAGATACCTATCATGAGGCATTTTGCTGCTCTCCTGCACTACTAAACTTATTTTATAGCTGAGAAATTGGCACAGGCAATAAATAATTTGCTGGTTTACTTGGGCACCTTTAAAGTATGTCTCACTGCTAAAACCAGAAAAGAGATCTCCCGCCTTACTGGACAAAGCCCTAATTTGAATGTTTTTCTTCTCTTTTACAAAACTGAAAGAACTTTATTACTTTTAAATTATTGCTTTATAAATTTTAAATGTAGCATACTCCCGCAGAAATAGACATCCCCCTTCTTCAGTGAGAGATCTGAAGAACGGCTTTGGGAGGCTTTCTCTCGTTCCCCATGGCCAGGCAGAGCTGTCAGAGTCTCTGCCAGGGTTCAAGTCACTCAGGGAGCACACTGGCACCACTGCCCCAAAATGGGAGTTCTGTTACAAAACTACACCCTAAATCCACTCCCACCTTTTTCATACACCAGTTGAGTTTCATTTCTGTGGTTTTCTTGTCTGCATTAACTTGTCATGCCGTGCCCCAAATTAGACATCGACCTGGCTTCCAATGCATTCTCTACAGAGGATGCAGAAGACACAGAAGTGTCTCATAGAACCCACTGATCATGCTGTGATTTATTAAGAAATAATGAAGAAACTGATTGGTATTAGTTTTAAAGCTTTGAATTGAACCCTTTGAAAATGGATATAATTGGGTTGCATGATATTATAAACTAGCAGATTTAAAGAAGACTTCTTTAACTTTGGATTATATTACAAAATATGCTGAAGATATTTATTTTAAAAAAATAAATCAGGCAGCCATTTCTCTGTTTGTAAAGGCAAGACAAGCAAGTTAACAACTTTAAAAAGCTGAACTATGACACACCTAGCCAGCTTCATAATCTATTTTGTGAATTAAGCAATTGTTCATATATATGATATCCTCACTACAAGTTCTAAATCATATTTATTCATTGTACAGCAATTCAAACTGGAAGAACCCCTGACTGAAACTATGGGGGCCCTAATCAAAACCATTTGTAGACCATTGGTACTCAAGTAATTTTATCAAGAATTTATCAATGGGAAAAGGAAATTATCAGATTATCTGGTATTATTTATTCCACCGCATTTTACCAGTTAATCAAATAATCGTTATTTTTTCATCTGAAACATTTATTGCTGAGAATTGACATGTGTGGGGTCTTGTTAAATAGGGTCTTGTTTCGTAGCAGTGACAGATTTTGTAGTGCACAAGGAACTGTCATGACTTTAAATTAAGCTTTCATGGAATCTAACTTTTCACTTGAGCCTGCACAGGGTCATGATTTTTTTTTATGCATGTATGAAATCACAAAAAGAAAGTAATTTTATTTTGTAAATGAGCATTTATTCCTCTTAAAGCAAATGGTTGACCTTGTTCATTACCACAATTACTGACCTAGACAGAATTAAATGAACTCTGAATTTAAATATTCTGTAAACAGCAATGAATAAGGGCACATAACAGCAATTTAAAATGCATCCATTTTGGTGGAGTGAGTATTATAAAAGAGAGACTTACTTCATATTAGAAATAATTTCCTGCCCAACTCAGCATCTTTGCATTATCTCCTGTGCTTATTTAGTTTTCATATCATTAACACTGCAGCTTTGCCAGATCATTTTAAATGATAACATCAGCTTCTGTCAGCCAAGAAACTTATTTGACATAATTGCTTCTCATATTTGAACTTTTTGAAAATTAATGTCTATTTGGCACATTTCTGAGGTGATACTGAGGACTTTCTAGACATCCAGAATTAAAATGCACATCCAGAAGAGGCACTGGTAAGCAACTCCACCAGCAAATGAAGGTTCCTAACTCAGCTGGTGACACTGACCAACACTAAGCCACCAAGTCCATCCAGGGGACTTCTGAATTCTGTGGAGATAGTCAGGTTCTGTTAAACTGGAGGCTGGGAACACTGAGGGTTTCTGGAATAAAAGATGAGGAAGAAGGTTCATCGAGCATTTAGAAGCCCTCAGAAACAACAGCTACTGAATAAAACTATTATTATATTACAGTATTGCTATTATGGGACACTAACAGGGATGTGCACTGATTCTTTCTCACCTTCCCTGAACCACGTTGTGGCTGTACAATCATGGCCAAATGCATCCTGTAGGCAAGTCTGAGTATCTGCTGCTGAAACCTGCCTGTTCCAGCCCAGTTTGAGGGCCATGCTGCTCACTGTACATCCCATAAATTCTGGTTTACAATATCCACTGGCCAGAATCAGGAAATCTAAACATCCCTTCCTGCTTTTGCCGCAGGGCAGGTGCAGTTCAGGCTGCTGCTGTAGCAGTGTGTAGTCCAGGTCCTGAAACCCAGCTGCTCTGCATTAGTATCAAGGCAGGCTCTTGTTTGGGCACTGTAATCAATGCAAATGCATCCTGGGTAGTTCTGAAAATAGCCATGGATGTGTGGGAGTACAGAGACATTAAAAGCACCCTTCTTAAAGGCATCTGTAAATTAACTAAGATAAATACAATCAAAATCTAACCTAGAGATTCTCTCTGGGAAGATTTGCCTATGAATGTATTTCATGTTTAGGTCTGCTGAATCCACTACAGAAATTGCATAACTTTATTTTGGGACCTTATCAGGTGGTCCAAATTTCCTCGCAGCTCAGTTGTTGATTCTATAAAATGATTTACATGCTTTAGACATCTTGATGAGAAGCCCAAAGGCAAAAGCTAATGTTCCTAGGCTTTCTATAAACATTAACAGAGAGTGGGGACAGTTACAGGACATGGTTCATAATAACAGCTAAATTACGTTCAAAAGGAGCATGAACATTCCCTCTCCCTTCATGACTCTCAAAATTTTATTTAGATGGCACAGTCTAATACTTAGGAAAGACAGAGGCCTTATGTTATCCCTGAAGTTTCAGAGATGTCCCAGGTACTACAACAGCACTCAAAATATGGTAGCACAAGCCTAGAGCCTTTTATAACTGGCTTATGTTGCTTTTGTACAGGTGGAATCCCAACCTGGCTCCCTCAATCCTGACATCTTCCTGAAATTCTTCTGGAGTTGGTGATCTGAAGAGTCCTGAAACATTGCAACATCTTCAGAATGGTTTGCAGCAGGAACCCCAGGGGCACAGACCCACTGCAGAGAACCTGGTAGGGAATTTCCATGGGCCATAAATGATCCTCACTCTCTCAACAAACAAAAATCAAGGTCCAACCAACTCAGCCACAGAAGAGGTCTGTTGCTCATAATTTAGGGAGCAGGAAAATGCTCCACTGACAATACTTTATGACCTTTGAAAGGACAAATGTCTCTGATCCCAGACCTTCTAGCTGTTTTATATGATAAATTCCTTGACAGATTGCTCTGGAAATTTGGTGCTTGGAAAGCCAGGGCTCTTGTTTTGGAGAATCCTTTGGGTATGACAGTGTCTCTGCTTTTCTAAGCCGGTCTCATTTTATCCAGCATTAAGAAAGGGTCTAATATATTTCATGGCACTGTGTGGCATAATTGCTAGTGGCCTTTTTCCTCTGACTCTTTCAAAATGAAGAATGTTACTCCCATACATCCTCACAGGCTGTGCATCATTAATGACCATCCAGACTACAGCTGTGTATTTATTTCCATGCATGGTTTCATGCTGTCTCTCTGAAGTCTTTGCTTTTTAAAGTCATTCAGTCTTCTCCTGAAAATGTGAATAAGAGACCAGGTGATTTGGTCCCAAAAATAATCACATTCTGCAAGAAGTCTCCATGCTGTTTTTTTATACACAACTCTTACCTTTAAGGACAGAAGTACTTTTTTTAAATCCAAGTGTTAAAGCAAGTCAAAGACAGGAAGGTGATTCAGGCATGCACTCACATTAGGATGAGATAACTCAATGCTTTCATACTGCAGGATAGTTATTTCATTATCTTTTGCTTGCAAAGGGAAGCAGCAGCTCTGATTAAACACTATTTTATCTGTGCTCTTTGTAAGCATAACTCAGTGAAGATGATGGTGTGATATGGCTGAGTTTTGAAGGCTTGTGCTAAAGAGCCATATATCTTTAAGGCTTGTACCTTACATGGATTCTCTCCTAATTAAGAACACCTGTAGAGGCCTGACCAGACCCTGTGGTTTGCAGCAAAACTGCCGAAGGGCTCTGAAAAGGCAGAAACTTTGTGTTGTCTTTTAACCTAAATTATAACAGGGTTCAAGCCTGTGCCAAGCAGAGTAAAACTATATAATTTATGAGCCATGAGGGCAGCTCTGGGCCCCTCTGAGGTGATTTTTATCAGTGCAGTAGCATAAACAGTTCTCCTTTACTTGAACATTGGGAAGAGGGAGCAGTGGAAGGCCTGCAGTATAAAGGGGATCCAGCCTGTGCCAGGACCTCTGTAGCCCACGGATAGCCAGGTAAGTGTGTTTGCACTGCTCTGCTTTTTGAACAACAGCTGAGAAAATTGTGCAGAGTGCTGAGGCTGAGCATGGGCTATATGCTGTGGGACTGCAGGAGCTGCACTTCAAGGCCAATGATTCGCTTTTTGCTGTTAAAATTTTAAGCTTGTTACAGAGTATCTACTTTGATTCATTGTCTGCCTTTGTCTTGGAAGGCTCAGTTGTGCCAAACCTCACCAGTGGTGTAATAGAACTACCCACAGTATTACAAACTGCACTTGGCTGTAATGATGGGTTTGGGGCCTTGCTCTCTCTGCGTTTTGAAGTTGTATTCCTAAGAGCAAACAGGTGTTACTTAAGGACTGCTCCTTGAATCAAGTGCAAAACTATTAGATAGAAGGAGAACATGTAAAGAATTAATTTTTTTGCTATGTATTAATATGTAATTATGTATAAACCATAAATGTTAGTTTGTCAAAATGACAGTATAGAACAGAACTCAATCTATTCATGTTGCCTCTCAGGGTTTGAGGGGCTTTAGGACATTTAGATAATAAGATATTACCGCAGCTTGCGTTCTTTTCAGCAAATAGTACGCACAAAGTGGGAATAGCCTAAAAATATCAGTTAACTGGAAACAGAACTAAGGCAGTGTCCAGCTGACCCACCTCCAGAAACAACAGACAGGCTCCAGGGACTTCTGGCTTTTGTTTCTGTCTCAGAAGGTTTGGGTTGTGTGGTGTGGAGGTTGGGAGGGAGGAAGGGGGGGTTTTGTTTGGTTTAAACAGACATTTTTAATCTAATCTTTATAGGAAAAGGGACACCTTGAAAATCATAGTGCTATGTTTCCTTATTGCATATCTCCAGCAAGAATAAAGCCTTTGTTGGTATTGGTTCCTGATGATTACAACAGCTACAGTTGGTGTCTTAATTAAAAAAAAACAAAAAAAAAAACCAAAAAAAAAACCAAAACCCCTTTGAAGTTGCTCTAATTTTTATTTTCTCTGTGATGTTACATGCAGAGTGCTGCAGAAGGAGAGCTGGGGAGGTACATTTCAGGCTCAGCTTGCCAGCTGCAACAAAAGGGGACTTGTTATCTAAAAGCTTTTTCTTGATGAAAAGCTAGAGCTCTGCCCTTGTTAAGCACTGTCAGTTGGTGCAGCTCTCCTGTGCTGCCCAGTCATACCCCATTAAGTCTGGGATAAGAAGCATTTCTTGCTAAAAGATTAAGAGGGAGACTCCTAGAAATGTTTTACAATGTTATATAAGAACAGAGTCTGGTTGTAGGCTGTCCTTGGACTTGGAACAACCAGGGTCACAGTTCCAGCCTGAACATGAGCTCAGTGCTCTCATCTTGAAGTTGGTCTAAACTTTAGGCCATTATAGTCTATGATTACCTCTGTAGTTTAGATTGGCACAGTCTCAAAGGAAGGTATTTCCCTGCATCTGGAAAAAAGTGGATGCAGCCAATGGCCTTCTAAAGCACACTGCAAGAAAACTCTACAACAGCTTGAGGCATCATGTGTAGGTTGTTTAATTTCTTCAGCATAATTATCCTTCTAATAGGTGTGTGCTAGTACCATAATCCTCCTTTCAGGATTCCACTAGAAGACTTCATGCTTGGCTAGTTCAGGCCAATGACTTCCATGGGATCTGTACTGTTCTTTTTTTGCAAATTTAATGTAATGGGTTTGTACTTTAAACAGAAGATCAAGGTCAGATTTCTCTTGTAGGACTGAGCATCAAAAAAAGTTAATAGTTCTTAATTATCAACTTGCAATATATGAAGTAGTTTATTAAGTGATGCTGATATCATTGCTCACAGTGTGATTGAATAATATCATAACGTTATACAAACAACATATCTTCAAAATATGCATTATAGACAGAGCCCAGCAGGTTGTGTATAAGGGTTTTGTATAGGTTGCTTTGTATAGGTCTTCATTAACCAGGCAAATCTGCTGGTCCGTTCCCAGGGCAGGTGTGGCTCAGGAGTATTCCATACTCATCCAGCTGTCTACTGTCTGCCTGGACACTGCTTATTTCAGGATTACTGGGTTTTTACTCACATCATTTTTGCCTGACAGCTGTGGTGGGCCTAGTGTTGAGAAACACATAGATCTCTCTAAATAGCCTCTTCTCAGCTGATTTTCTGTACTATTTGCCTTTAAGACTCAGTGGTATTCAGAGAATTGATTCGGAGCCATTCATAACTAAGGTAACTATCTACTGATCTCTACCAAGATGTTCTGAGCATTTTACACTTGAACAAAGCCTCTTCAAAAGGCTCTGTGTGCCTGAAGTCAGATCACTGTGTGGAGCAGTTCTTGTCATGGGACTGGACATTGGAAGTCAGCCAAAATCTTTCACTTCCTTCCAAAGCTTCTGTTGGGTGTCCTCTGTCTTGATTTGGTGCTGGGGGCACTGTGTGTATCTTGTTGCCGTGCCTGTTCCCCAGATCAAACAGAATTAGCAGCTCATCAAAATGAGCAAACAAGCTCAGAGAGCCGATAGGAGACCTCCCACCAGGATATGTGCTGTAGAGAGCATTCATTCCGTAATGTGAATGGGCTGCACTCAAATGAGAAGATAGTGTCTGTCTCAGATGAGTGCAGTGTGTTGCCGAGTGCAGAGATAAGCCTGCTCTGGAGCAAAGCAGGGCATGTGAGGCGGCTGCTGAAACACTGCTGGGAGCAGACATCAGGCAGGTATCTTCACCCAAGCAAGGTCCCTGCAAGCAAAAGTAGTGCCATGACCTAAAAGGCCAAGAAGCCATGCTGAAAATAGATGGATCTGTGAATCATCAGCCTGAACCAGCCTACACTCTGAGGCAGGAAGGGCAGTGGGAAACCTGAGAGTTGGGTGCTTTGCACTCCTTGTCTGTAAGGCCTTCAGGGGAGGGGATCACTTTCTGGGATGGTGGAAGATCACACAGGAAGCTTAACAGTCAGTTTGAACAATTCCAATTACTGTCCAACCACACTCCAGTCAGTTCTAGTGGCATAGCAGGTGGGAACAGTACAGCAGGGAGTTTGGGGAGGTCCATGAGAAAATGTCTGTTTTACTAGAAAAGAAGCACAGCAAAAATTGTAATCCTTAACTTCACTATCATCACCACCATCTGCACTCTAGAGAGCACCTGGAAAAGCATATTCGCTCATCCCATCACTTCTGGTGGACTTGGCAGCATTAGATGCGTGGTTGAATTCAATCTTAAATGTCTTTTCCAACTTAAATGATTCTAGAAGGTGATCTGGATACTTCTATAAAGATAATCCTATCTAGCTACACAACTGGCCACAATCACAGCAGGTAAGAGTGGAAGATCAGGAAATGGCAGCATGGTTACCAGAGAAGGCTCAGTGTATCTTCTGTTGGATTTTTGTACCCGATTTAATCCTTAAAGAAATGAGATTAAATACAGCAGGGGTTTTTAGCTAAGATAATTTCCTGGATGGCAGAAGGAAAAGCACCATTAGGAAGGTGCATGAAATCAGGACAGGCTGCTAGAACACAGCAATGTCTACTGTTGATGCTGCTGCTCACTGAGCCTCTAAGGCAAAGGGAGATCTGTAGGATATCAGAGGATAACTGGGATTATATATGTTCCCAGCCTCAAAATCTGGGGAAAGAAGACAGGAAATATTTGGGGTTATGGAGGGAGGCAAACCTACTTTGTACAGGAATGGCATGTTTGAAGAATAAGCCAAAAATGGTGTTATCAGGTGTGGAATACATAGCACCAGGAGGCATAGCTTTGTATAGCTTTGTACAGCTTTGGGTTTTCTTCAAAAGAAAACAATGGATAGCTGTCTTCTGGGTAACAGGAGAGGGGGAAATGGTGCCACAAGGACTAAAAATAATCAAATCCAAAGTATGAATTCTGGCCATGCCCATTGAATTCTCAATAAGCCAGAAATAATCAGGGCTTAGGTGACAATCTTATTTAGGGGACAGGGTTTGCTTATGCTCTAAGAACTGGCTTCAAATGTAGCTGTGTGATTGCACTGAAAGGCCTAGGAAAATTGAGAAAAACTAATTGTACTCTCTGTAAAACTTCTGTTATACTCAAGACAAATATTTAAATTTTGAAAAAGTTCTACAGATGTCTTCCCTCCTTTACTTGGGCGTTTCTTTTATAAAGATGCTACAACCCTTTCTCTTCATCACAATAGCAATAGAAGCTTAACCCTGCAAACTTTCTTTACTCATTTTCCCTTTCAGCTCACCATAAAATTCCATGTGTGTGATGTAGCTAGTGTGTTTTATGGGATCAGAGCCACACCTTGCTAGTAACTTTAATCTCTCAAACTCTTTGAAACACTGTGGTCTATGTTCCTTGGATGTTTCCATTGATGAACATTGCTTATTCACGCTCAGCTTCAGCACAGCTCAGCTGGAACTGCTGTGGTTTTTTTCCCATTATGCAAGTGAAATGTCAGTGTGCTTCACTAAATGTTAGTATGGTTTATGATTTCTTTTTAATCTGTGCTAATTTGGGGGCTACTTGGCATTAATACATAGCTTGAAAAAGAGAATTAGTGACTCAAATATTGTTGCCAGGTTTCAGTGGTTTACTTTTACCCATACGAAGCATGAAGCAATTAATTCAAGGTCTTATGTATGGCAAAACAAAACAACCTCTCAGATGTGGCTTACATTTGTTTGAGAAAAACTTTCATTGGAAATGAGGAGTTTGAAAGAAAGAAGAAGAGAATATTTATAAACAATAACTGTATGACAACATGCTTCTGTGTAAGAAAAGGCTAAAGTTAGCATTTGCCAGACTGAGCTGTGTTGTGGGTATTCTCAAGCAGAGGTAAACCATTTGATGAGTGAAATGAAAGATCTTGCACAAGTTGTCTACAGTCCTTACATGTGTGTTTTTATAACAGCTTTCTAAGAACTATTTTTTTTTCCAATGAGATATTTTTCTCCATTTGAGAACATTTGATAGACATGTCTCAGGTGAAAATTTGTCCTTGAAACTGGTGCCAGGTATTGTACAGATGAATTACATGCAAACAGGGGCTCTACAGCCTATGGCCACCCACACTGAAAGTGACTGTCCCTTTAGTGGGGATAGAAAGCCACAGAGCACCTGCTCTGCTGGGAACATCTGATGAGCCATAGCAGTGTGAAGGGCTAAACTGGAATGCTGGGGGTTTTCTCGTGCTGCAAAATGGAACAAACTCACTGCAAAACAATAGAAAAGAAAACAAGATCTAATTTTATTTTTTTTTTAGTTCTGTGGCATCTAAATATGTTGTGTATTTATAATTATGCAAGCCAGAATAACCCAACTACAGAAAAATGTCCAAAAGGTTGGATTACACAGGACAGCAATTATTTGCATACCTGGGTCAGGTACTGTAGGGGGATAGAATATAAGAAAATAAAGATAGTGTAGAAAGTAATCTTACCCCTAAGGAGTTGCAGCTGGGCCCATTATCAAAGGTCAGGAACAGGCCTGACTTTACCATGCCACAGCTGTACCCAATGAGAAGAAGATGCTATAAAAGAGTGGGGTGGCTGGGTGAGAAGGGAACTGGAGTCAGTGGCTGCTTTGTGAAGAAGAGTCAGTGCTCTGAGAGCTGCCTGCAAGAAACACCAAGAAGGTTTGGAACCCCTGCAATAAGATGGTAACAGGTACCATACCTTACCATACCTTAGGCTTCCTCCCCTTCTTTTGTGAAATCCCTAAACTTTGCCTGAGACCGTGCTGACAGATGAAGGGTGAGTTCTGTAAATCTTCCTGAACCAAATCACATCAGCCTCAAGTGTATTTTTAGTAGGTTAAGAGGCCCTGACAAAGTGCAGATAGATTGGCCAATGACCAGTGCAAAAAGCCAAGGCTGGGTGGTCACATAGAAACTCTGGAAAAGTTTTCCTCTCTGCTTGATGCCATTCCTTGCTGAAAATCAGGATGAGCTCTGTGTGACAACATATAAAACAACAGATCACCAAATTACTTGAAATAAACAAAAGTTTTGATGACACAGGTTACTTTAAAAAAATACCTGTGCCTTCAATGCAAGTGCAGCTCTCACATACTCTATCTGTCCAGGTGCATATTCCAACCTCATAAGAGACTGAAGGGGGATTGGGTTTTTCTTCTTAGAAATTTGTGGGAATTAAGACAAAATGTTTGAACAATATCCTTGTTCTTACTGTAACATTTCTTAATGGTAATAGTTGAGAGGAATCTTAGCAGAGTGTTGTCAGAAGTGTAAAATGAATCCAGGTAAAATAGCTTTTGCAAAGAAGGTAGCAAATGTTTTTGGATTTCCTGCCATGAGGCATGCTTTCAAATCTTTGTAGGGGAAATCAAAGAGACTGGAAGGAAAGAACCACCAGCCAAATACTTTTGGTGTTTATAACAGGTGTGCAGAAGGTACATAATTGGCTACAGCCTTTACAAGTTTCATCAGAATGCAAAGACAAGGACCTAAAATTACTAATGTTTTTAGAATTATATAGCCTCATCTGTCACAGTTTCGGAGACATTGGACACTTTTAACCATTTTGGTGGGAGAGCTTTTAAATGTAGTGAAGTTCCCCAAAGTTGTTGTATGAGCAGGGAAGAGAGTTCCTATAGTGAGTGCAAGAGAAGTTGCCCATGGATATGTTTGGTGTTGCCCAGGCTGGTCCTGATGAGGTTTAAGAAAAGCTGCAGGGGCTTCTACCAAGAAGCACAGTGTGCCACAAGAAACATGGGAAAGTAGAGTAGAAGTAGCTGAGGATGTGAGTCTGAGGGTAAGAATATGGCTTCTGTTCTCCCAACAGGATTGTTCTATGCTGATAATGGAGTAATTTTTAAACCAGCTTTTTGCAACAGCTCACTAAAGAGCTGTTCTCCTCTCCTAGCTGTTCTACTATCATTTAACAAAGTGAAATTTCACTTTTCTTCTTCTGCATGAAGCAATAGACCTGGCTTTCTTATAGTCTACCTGCACCACACTTTCTTCTTTAATATACGTCACCCAAAGCTCATCTGTGTGGTTCCCCAAAACCCCTTGCCTACCTTCATGTCACCTATTATCATAATCTAATTTGAAATGTTTGGTCTCTGTAGTTAAACTTTATTTTTATCCCCTTAGGGATCTTATCTGTCCTACACTTGTGGCCCCATTTCCTCTTCTGGTGAGCCCCTGGAGTGCTTTATGCCTTTCCATGGAACTGTTTACAAGCTGCTTTTGAGGGCACAGCTGTCACTATAAGACTAAAACTGAATCCAAAATCAACTAAATATAGCTGCTCCACAGGGAACCATCTTTACTGATAAGGCCAATAAATTACAGGAAAAAATAGAGATCTAGAACATAAGTCCTGTACAGCCAAGACCTGAACAATGGCTAAAACAAAACAAGGTTCAGTACAGCCAGGGAAAAACCCAACGATGTGCAAACAAAGCAGCACAGTTCAGGCAGCCTTGCCTTCCCTCCTGCCTAGGTGAGATGCAGTCTGGGCTTTTCCTTGCTGCCCAAAAGGCAGGATTACTGCTGTGTGCACACTGGGGGTCACAAGGAAGTCAGGGCTAGAGTCAGTAACGTGCCACACCAAATCCACCACTAGCTGTGCCAATAATGGGCATGCAACAAAGCAATCCCACAACTCCTTAATTCTTGATTTGAAACTGGGGTCCTGTGATGAAGAAAACTCTATAGTTTCCCCCTGTTTAATGGGATTTGATGGAGGCAGGAGAACAGTAAATGAAGAGGCAGCTTTATTTCTATAGCTGCCATTTTCAAACAGTTTGGAAATGAAAGCCCTGAAATGACTCTGGTGAGTTGTGGAAGTCCAAAGAACAGAAAAGGGACTGTAATAAAGGTGCTAGGGAAGAACAATAAGCTTCAAGATGCTATGAGGCCCACAGTTCCAATACTGACTCGGGATAGCAGAGATTTAATTACTATGTTTAACTTTATAAGTAGGCACTCGTTTATTTGCATATTGTTGATATTAGGGTAAGATTTAGAAGATAAGAGCTGTACCCATTGTGCCGTTCTCTCTTTGTTAGGTTGCAGAGTGAGAAGGATGCTGGGGTTGGATATCATTTTACATTCCTCTTAATGAGCATAGAGATAACTCATATATTTTTAAGTCATGAATATAATGGAAATAAGATTTTTCCACCGAAAAAACAAAAAAAAAGACAGCAGGAGAACTTGCAGACTCATTTTCTACAGTTTTGCATGAGACCTGGCTAGTACAAGGGTTGTTCCCAAAATTATAAGTCAAGTACATTTCTGCTTGACCTTCTGCTTTAAAACCAAAAATCTTTTTCCTCCTCTTCCTGAATTTCATACAATGTTATGTATTGTTAAGGTTGGAAAGGACCTTTAAGATCATCAAGTCCAACTATTATAGAAAAATAATATTCAAGAATTTAGGGAAAATGGACAGGCTGCTCCCATATTCAGTGTCTGCCCTGATCCAGAATTAGCTCCACTAGGAATGTCTGTCTCTTCCCCTTTCTAGTTTGAAGAGCTGTCAATAGAGCCAATAAGTGCTAGGAACTCTAAGAAAACTGGGCACAATCAGCAAGTGTAAACCTATACCACAGCCAGATACTTAGATGCTGGGGCAGGAGGGTCCAAATGGCATTTGTGAGCTTCTATCCAAAGCTTTTAACTTGGCCAAACTTGGATGGATTTTTTCTTCTCTTGAAACAGCACAGGATCCATTCTTGACATATTTCTCTCATTCTGTTTTGTACATACAGTCTGCTCTGTGAGACAGAAAATTGTTGCCATAATTCTTGGTAAATAGCTAGAACTGGCAAAGCCTTACACACATACTCATCCACGCTCTTAAAAATAAAAGTCCAAACTCAACCATGTACTGGGCATGGAATGTTCAAGCCCAAATGATAAATAATTATGTGCCTTGTGAGAGAGGAGTGATGAGCAAGCACATTAATACATTTTAATACAGAAGCTTCGACACTAGCCATTTCAGATTAGGCTTTATCTGTTGTGTTCACTTACCTGTTATGAGGCTGGTTAAATGAGAGGGACAAATGAGATTTTATTCTTGGAATATTTGCATCTCAGCATCTGAAATGCAGGATGCTTTAAAGAGTGTTTAGTATATACTGGAAAATAGTACAAAACAAGATGTCTGTTTCTCTGTAACTTCATATCAAATATTATTAATCTTGTGAAATAGTAATAATAAGATTTTATGTCCTTTGTTTTGGTTCATCAACATTAATAAAATGTATATAGGTCAAACTAGATTTTCACTGACAATTGCATAACCTTATAGAGTTGCTAGTGGCTTAAAATAAGCAATTATCCTCCTAGCCTCTTTTTTTCCCCCCTATTAATGAAGACCTAGGAAAAAAGCAAGTTTTCAGCATATTCTTGGCTGGACTTTTAGAGATGACAAGTTAAAAGTAGCAAAAACTCTTAACATTAGTAAAGGAAGCTATTAATCTACCAGGCCACAGAATTTATCCAATGAGTGAGCTGAATATAAAGGTGAAAGAAATCTGGTGTACTAGATCCTCTGAAATGTGGCAGGTACTCTGAAATGTGGTGCTGCTGGAAATGGTGCAAAGGTAGTGGAGATGATGAATAATCAGACATTATTAAGGTACAATTTCTTTGTGTTTTAGAAGTGAAAACACAGAGGCAGGAATCAGTTGAACTACTGTACTGGGTAAATATTTCTGTGCAGGTTAATCAATAATTGTTTTTCCTAATGGAGTCTCCAGAGGTAATCCTGCTGGTCTGCACAGCACCCTGTGCACAGTAACAGTGAGTCTCAACGGGGCCAGCACACCTTGTGCCCATTTGAAGCCTCCAGGTTTTTGTGTTGCTCAGAGAACATGGCTTCTTATACAGCCTGGCCCATCATGAGATTACAAAAACTCACCCCATTACAGTTTGGGAAGTGAATTTTCTGCAGAAATGAAAACAGGATGTAAACTAGCACATGTTCTGCAGTACAAAATGTGCTTCCACTGAAAATCCCCTGTGGGAGTGTACACAGATTTGGGCCAGAGGGAATCTTGATAGATGGAGCAGTTAGTTCCCCTTTCTCTTTCCAGCTTCTCTGTAGGAGAGCAAAGCTTTGAAGGGTTATCTATCATAGCAGATGCAGTGGGGAGGAAAGGAGATGTGGAAGAGATGTTTATTGTAAGAACTGAGTGAACATACAGATTATCTCTAGCACTACAGCATCCCATTTCCTGTATTCAAATATTTATTAACATTACAGCTGAGCCACAGATGTTCAGTTGAAATGTTGGTGTAAGGAAATTAGAAGGCTGGAGTCAATAATCTCCCAGTTTACAAGTTTTAGGGAAATAATCAAGGATAGTGGAGAATGGAGACAAAATTGGGCCAGTACAAAAGAGAGCATGGGAGTTGCACCCAGACAACAATCCTACATGTGACTTGAACCTTGCTATTACTTCAGCTAGTGGTACTGACATGAAGATCACAAAAGACGTAGCAACATGGTCATGGCTCTGAGAGAAAACAGATTTCTGCAGCAGGAAGGGAATCATGATCTTCAGGGGTGGCACTGATGGTCAAGGGAAGGACAGAGAGCAAAGCACAACAGAAAAAGGAGAGAGCACAGGTGTAAGTGACCTGATGATGGTAAAAGCAGCACTCTAGGCGCACACTAGTCTACATAACTAAACACAGCAGTGGAAGAAATCTTACCAGTGACCCACTGAAGGAGCAAAAGTCTTCTTCAGAGCCTGAAACAACTACAAAAAACAGAGAAGCTAAAAGTAATGTGTTGGCATGTGTGAAATCTTGAATTGTTCCTTCATTTTCCACCCCCATCAGTCAGATTCCTTTTCTTCTGGTCTTGCTTGCCCTCTCTCCTCTTCCCAGTAGAATTCTTTTGTGGTCATAAATAATTAGTCAAGTTTCCTTAGTATCAATTCTTTCATTATCTGATCTTCTTTTAATCTTGCAGCTGGGAAATTATAGCATGGCAGGATATCATATGTGTAGGGCTTCTTCTTGTCATGGTTTGAGGGGCTTGAAGTTTTTTATGGGCTTGGTTTTTAGGTTGGTTTTTTTTTAATACAAGGCACATGCAGATTATCTTGTCTCACATTAGTTCTGCTTGGTCCAAACCAAAATATTCAGCACTAGATAGAGTAGCCTGCTCTGAACACTGATGCATACAACTGGCTTTTGATTCACTGTCAGTGTAACTGAGGAGAACAAGCTCCTCTCCAGAGATGGATATTTACATCATTAGCATCTAGACAAGCCAGCTGAGATCAGCTCACTCTTTCTCTAAATACTATGCTCTATACAAAGCAGGACCATAAAACCTTTGCAATATGAAGATTAAAGACAATCAGCCCTTAATTAATGTGTTGGGGAGCAGGCTGCAAGTTGAAAATCTGAAATATGAGAAAGCAAGTCTTTGTTCACAGACTGGCTGAACTGAGGTTTCAGCACACAGCAAAATTACAATCTTTTACAAATAGCCGTCTGCCACATGAGTCACAGTAATATCTACACTGACACTTTTTATCTGGCCATGTAGTCAGGTAATGCAGCTTAGACAGAATTTCTGTGGAAAAAAAAACATACTGTGTCTTGGAAGAAATCTGCTTCCATTTAGAAACACTGATAGCATCAAGGAAACTGAATTGACAAATTGTTTTATTGACTTTTCAATGTAAAACTCAAATGAGAACTTAGAGTCCTAGAGCATTAGAGAAATAAATTCTGGTGGGTTTTTTTACTGAAACATGGGATGCATTGTGGCAGCACCTCAAGCACAGGCTCTGAAGCTTCCCAAGATAGAGTATGAGTTTATGGTCAGAACAGGTGTACAGGGAGAACTGAAAGTCATCTCTTAAGCTGAAAACTCCTAAGTAGATGAAGTTCATTTCACTGCTTCTCTCTGCAGTGAACAAGGCACACACCATTTTACACTCCACGTTACCAACTTGGGGCCTTTAGAGAAATGGCGTGTGCAACAGACTGGGTAGTGAAAATCCAGCACATTTAGTTGGGGAACAGGTGGGCAGAAACTTCAGTCCATAGGCTTTGAAGAGTTCCATGCATGCTTCATTTCATGCAGATAAATCATCTTGTTTACTTCACTGAGTACCTCCTATGTAAAGCTCTGTAAATCTGTGTGTGCAAGTAAAATGCCTTCTGCTGATCCTGCAGGGACTGTCTGCCCCTGTTATAGGGCAAAGCTGCCTGCAAGCCTGCATCACTGCCTTTAATCCTCTGTGTGTGTGCGCATTGTTTTGTGACAGCACTGCAGCCCTGTGAGCATTCCAAAGCATTTATCCACTTCGGAGAACACTGTACTGCTGACCTAATGGTAAGCACACAGAAATGTGGAGAAATGAGCTGCTGAACTACAGGTTAAAAGATTTAATAAACAGGAATTTTCACAGTCAAGTTGCAATAAATATTGTGGGTCTTCAGTAACAGCAGATTGAATTTTACTGTGGTGTGAAACCTAACTGCAGTGTATTTTAAAATATCATGAGGTACCATCAGCAGTAATTCTTGCTAAAGTTGCACTGGAAGAGGTGAATAAAGTTTAGTAATTGGGCCTTTACTCGAAATGTAAACATATGATTTAACAGATTGATGGAACAGATTATAGACATAAATAAACCTGGATCATGTTACTTGTTTAGAATATTCACTGAGGCTAACAAATGCTGCATGAAGAAAAAGAAATTGCCTAGGATTCCACTGTCAGCAGTTTAAAATGCATTCACTGCTAATCTTGTGACAAGCATACAACCAACCCCAGCTGGACCTGGGGCTCTCAATTGTGTTGGCATTGTGATTGTTGGAAACTGAATTCCAGGCCCATCTCCCTGCTGCTGCCATGCCATAAAGGGGCAATTTTTATATCAAACTCATATAGCATTTGTCATCCTCTAGATGTTCAAGAATTTTAGCAAGTGATGTGTCAGTTTAGAACGTCAGGATGAATAAGGAATGAGCTGGGAAAGAAATAAACTTTAAAATGCCTTCTAGCTTTTTGACTCCAAAGGACTTGAAGCAAGGAAACAACAACAATCACACCCTGTTTTGTCACTTAGTCATGTCAAGTGCCAGTAGCCATTTCCATTCCTTCAGCCTTTCTGTCCATATTCCCAGCTGTTCCCATCATTAATTAAACCAAACATGCTGGCTCTATTTAGAATCTCTGTAGTTATAATTCAGCTCTTAATACCAGTAATTAATCATACCTTCTTGAAATTCATCTCTCCACTGGAAATGGCATTGCTAACCAGACTTTGCTTTTAATTTTTGCTCTTGTCTCTTTCTATATCTATTTGATTTGTTTTATGAGTAGCAATACTTTATGGATATGGGCTGAAAAGTAAAAGTAATTTTAAGTGTCAGGCAGAAGAATTTAATTAAAGGAACTGAATTTTCAAACTTAACTAGTGATGGATCGTAAGGGTTTTGTGGCTTTTTTGTTGTTTGAAGTATTAAGATGCTCCATAATATTTGGTTCATTTCTCTGTTTCACAGATAAAGTTTTATCAAGAAAAGGTAAGAGATCAAATAGTTTACAAAAGTAAAATTACCAACTGTGTTTAGAATTGCTATTATCTGTACAGCAAAGTGGGAAACTCTGAGGGACTAGTTTTTAAATTAACTACCTGAGCCATGTGATCTAGCAAAGCCTCCAAAATATGAAAAGTATGCTTAATCTGGTAATGACTTTTTTGATCTCTTACTACCAAAGCAACATAATTAGTGTTGATTTCTGGAAAGTTTCTCCCTGAAATCCCCTTAACTTTACTCTCAATAACACGCACAAATCCTCCCTTAAACCTGTATAGCAAATGTTAAGGCTGAGATTTTTGAGTCCAGTAAAGCTCAGATGCCCAATGCCTACTAAAACCTAGTTGCAACAAATGGACTTTCACAAAAGGCCTAGCCCAACATGCTGTTTTCACGTACTTCAATTGAAGACACATTTTGACTTGACTGTGGCTGTAACTGCAATGACAGGAAGCAGTGATGTTTAAAATAGAACTCAATAATTTATTGCCAGCAGTACATCTTCCTGACACCTTGAAGTTCCTCTTGTCCTGCACCCCTCATCTGCTGCAGCAAAAGGATCAATGCAGAGAGTGGCACCTCCAGCCTTGTGCCCATCTCCCTGCAACTGAGGTTAAGTTCTTCTCAAACTACAGTGAACTTGGCAGGGGGCAGCTTTCCATACTCAGCATCAGAATATCTCCTGTTGTACCATACTTCTATCTAGGCCTGCCAAGGGTAGGGGTTTTAGGTTGGGATGGGGTTTTTGCACTCAGCTTGGCAGTCATGGTGTGTTATTGGTACTGCAGAGAAGAGATAACAATGGTTAGTCAGTGTTTGAACACCTCAGGCATGTCAATAACTCACATCATTAGCTTGCTTCTCTAGCTGGTGTGGGGGAAAGGTTTCTCTTGTAGTCTTTATCCAGGCTCTGTTGTGTAGTGCTGTGATACTGATGCCTCTTACTTAACTTATTCTGCCATTCCTAGTTTTTCTATGGTGGAATTTTTCGGAGTTGGTTTCCTTTTTTTTTTTTTTTTCCTTAGTGATGCTGGCTTGCTCTCAGCTTTATTGATAGCCTCTAATTAGCTGTAGGTTTTCACTAGCTTTATATGGACCTACAGTTAGCTTGGACTCTTAGCATCATAATTCAAAGTATTCTACCCTTAGCTCTCCTAATAGCTTCTCGTAAATGAGTTCATGTATATGTCACTTAATAATTATACATAATATATATTGAGTAAACCTGGTAGTATAGCCACTCACAGCTTCTTCTAGACTCTTCAATTAAAATAGCTTTATTCTTTGTAATTTTGAGGGTGTGGTTTGGAGGTTTTGAGTTGGGTTTTTGGTTTCGGTTATGTTTCAGTTTTGTTGGTTTGGGTTTTTTAAATGATCCTGCTAATCTGTTGTTGTTAAATCCAGATGATGCTGGTACACATGACAGCCACTGAATGTTAGTGATGCTATTTCTCTGTTCTTACTTTACTTTGTTTCAGTCCAACACTACAATAAGCTGGTGGTTTTCCCACTTACGATCACAGATGCAGAGAGTTAAGGCAATACCTCCATATTTTCCCTCTGCACTTGGGTCCAACTTGCAGGTACTTTCACACAGTTAATGGTGCCCAGTTCTAAGCTGAATGCTTATCTTCAACCCAGCATTCAGGGCAACTGTTTTAAAGCCTCCAGCACCAAAGAAATCATGTGCATGTTTGTGTGTGACCATCACGTGTTTGCTGTCTGGCAACGCATCCATATGTCATATTACATCAGTTTTGGTGTTTAAACATCCCACATAAACTCTCACCTAACAATGGTCATGAGCTGTGGAGCTCCCATCCATAGCTAAGATCAACACATCTCATAGCTGAAGAGTTACTCAGATTTTGTTTGGACCCATCTCAAGAAAGTCCATGCTGCTAAGAGAAATTTTCCACCTTTTTTCTGCTGCCACTCCCCCAGAGCATTTACAGTGTTTGCTTACCTTGGGGCTCAGGAGGGAAGCAGTCTTTCCAGCCAAGCTGCTGTGTTAGCCTTTAATCGGTTGTTGGGAGGAGCCATAGTTAAAACTTTTACTTTTTTCCTAGATTGATGACTTCCTGACTTTCCTTGTTTCTTGCTTACAATCCCAAATGCATGGTTTTGGATCCACTGAAAGGTACAGAGGGCTTTGGAGGCCCACGTAGCAAAGATTAAGGACACTTCAGCGGACCTCAACTTAGAAACTAAAGAGAATAGCAAAGGTTAATCAGGAGACTGCTTTTATCAAAAGTTTTCTAGTCTGTACTGGTGAAAGTCTGAAACATGTAAACTGATCAATAGCTTTAAAAGCCAGGTGTATCCTCTTGCTTTAAAGCTTTTTCCAAAACAGTCCTTCCCAAAAGCAAAGGATAACTTTGGAAACTGCAGACAAGCTTCCTAGAGTCCCATCCAGTCTGTAGCAGAGTTAGTACTTATTCTATCTTCTTTCTGTTTAGGACATGCTAGAAGGAGATTGAGAGCCTAAAGAAGTTAAATTTCTGCTGAACTGTCAGCATAATTTTCTATTCTCCAACAAGGCACTTTTACTGCCTGTCTTGGACCATGACACTGATTTTGCTCCAGCTGGTTTAGCATGACAGGCAAGACTTTCTCAATGACAGATATTGGGGCTTACTATAAGAAAATACATACTTCATAAAATAAAGATGATAATCATAAACTTGGGGAAACAGCTGTGGGGGATAATGAAAGATTTCTAAGTGAGTGGAAGAAAATGTCTTTTCCACTGGAAGATATTTTCACTTTTTACCAGAAATTACTGAACTCTTCCCAATCTGTAACCAGAGTAGCCCCAACTCAAATCCATTGCCTGAACCATCCTCTCTGTCCCCTATATCCAGTCGCAGCCAAAGGCAGTGAGGAACAGCTACTAGACCAGTCCTACAGAGGCACATTTGCTCAGCTGCTCTGCCTTCAGCCCCAGTACTGCCCTCAGAACCTCTGCACTATGTTCCAGTATATAACACAGATAAGGCAGTAAATCATCACACTGCCTCATCTTCAAGTGAAGGCTTTTCCAGTTTAGGACCATTGATTGCTTTGTCCCAAATGTTTGTTTCCTTTGTCCCTTTTTTCCTAACTCAAAAGTTGGAAACATTGTCAGGAATCCATTCCTTCAGAAAAGAACAAGATAAGGTAATATACAGTACTACTAAATCTAGTGACCTCCATAAACTTCCTAAGAACACATGCAGTTTGCAGAAATGCTTTTTAATTCAGCTTATTAAAGAGCATGTAAAAGACAGATAATGCTTAAATTGTGTGTATACATTGGTGTAGATTTTAAGGATGGAAGAGAGCATAAAAAATTCTTAAACTATACAAATATTTTAACTAGGCTTTACAAACTGCTTTCACTTTGGACCTGGGCCCAGAGTGTAACCATATTATGATTTCTTGGCATGAAACTACAGCTCTGATGGTTTCATTCTTCTGTGAATGACTAACACTTTACCAAAAACTTTGTTTAAACGCAGAAGAATGGGTGACCTTCAAACAAATAATTTTTCAGTACCTGAGAACCTGGCTAGGAACAGTGCAGGAAGCACATGGGGCTGGGCATTGTACCTTGAACACCATGCCTTCCTTTTATCCTGCCCCTCATGCCATCCTCAGGCCCCATCTGATTGGTGTCACTGCAGGGAAGTATCTCCACCTTGCTCTGTGTGAGAACAAAGGGCTTCTCTACGTGTTTGCAAACCAGTTTACTTCTTGCAGCCTTTCAAAGTGGTTCACCAGGTGGTGCTTTTCTTGCCAAAAGGGAGGCTTAGCTCAGCTCTTGGGTTCCTGTTGACTTCCAGACTCACTGGGAACTGGATGCCCTCACCCAGAGTTCTGAGTAAAGCAAAAAGATGCAGCCTTGGTTACTAAATATTTGTTATCTACCATCACCCTTTAGCTGCTTATTGGTAAAATAGGTAAGTGGTTGTAATAGGTACATGCCTGGGGGAATTCCAAACAGGAAAGGAAACATTTCCATATGTAGGTGAGTTGTTTCCCTGCTCACAAAAGCCTAGGTTTCAAATATGCTGCTAGCATGGAGTTTTGATATTCATGTTGCTGCTTTCTGAATAGGAATGAAATAGGCTTTGCACTACAGTGGGGAAGAGTGTCTGGTCTGGAGAGAAAAGCAAATATATTGGAATTAACACCTACACAATTCAGAAAATGCATTGCCTTCAAACCATCAATAGCTTTGTGCATTGGCAGCTTCTCTGTCAAAGAATTGGCTGTTACAGGGACAGCCAGCTCAAACCAGAGAGCTGCTGGATGAGAGGAGGTGGCATCCTCCTCTCCCTGAGAATCTGCTGAAGCCCCAGATTTCAGATGATTGGCATCAGCACTCTGCTTTGACTCCTCTATATGCAATGAGGTCCTCAGTTGCCTTCCTTCAATGCTAATTAACCAAATTCATATGCAAAGCTGCTGAGTGAAGCAGCCCTAGGTATAGGGTCTGTGGAGATGACTTTGCCCTCAGAAAATAGTCCAGATTTTAATCAGACTGTGTGAGCTAAAGCTACTCTGTGGCTTTAGGTGGCCATTGATAATGACCTTGGTGGAAGTCTCTCCTAACAGCTTGGGCTCTTGCTCAATCTCACTTCTTCACCTGGTGGGCATCCACATGAAAAAACAGAGAACACTTACAATTTTGTGATCCTTCAACACCAGCCTACCTGGTTGTGAAATGCAGAGGATGGCAAAAGCTGCACTTGATAATAAGTCTATTAACTATTAAATGCATACCCTGCAGCATGATGTTCTTTCCAATAAAACAGGCAGCAACAAAACCAGATTGCACTGGATAGGGAGTGTTCAACAGCCCAAACTGGATTTTGGCAGGATGAACATCACAAACAGTAACAGGCCCCCTCTTGTATAAAAAAAAAAATACATTAAATTGTTAATGCCACTATTTAATCAGAGCTTTGATCTTGATTCTAAGAAATGAAACCTCAAGCCAGTAGTTGAAATCTCTACAGCCAGCACAGGCATTGGTTTAATACTGACACAGAATAAGCGTCATGCTGCTGTCTGCTGCTAGCTCTCCCACTCTCCTTGGCCTAAGCCTACCTACTTAATCTAAAAAATCTAGGAGGTTTGGATTTTATTGATCACCAAAGACCCTCAGAGTTTTTTAATGCCTTCATTCAAAAACAGCTGAGAAGCTTCCATTCTCCAAGAAAGGATGTCCCATGGCAGATCCTAGCCATCGCTTCCCTTGCTTCCCAAGCAAATCTGAAATTATTACAACAAAGTTTGCTTTGGTATTAATTTCCTTAATTAATTAATTAACAGAGCTCTGTTTGGAGCTCTCATTCTTTCAGTGAAATATTACGTGTCAAATCCTACATGTTCCAAATCTTACCTTTATGAAAACAAATGAATTCTCTTGCTACTACTTATGTGAGAGCATGTAGAATCTGGAGGTTCTCTGACCATCCTGCAGACAGGTAAAAAATGGCTTCCAGGACTGCACTTTTAGGGTATGTGGGGCTCTGTTAAACAGCCTGTACAGAACTCAGCTGGTAAATGCAAGCTGAGTTACAAGGGCAAATGAGTGACAGCAATGAAAGGAAATATTCAACAAGTTGAGGCATTGAAAATGACTGAGATTACAGCAACAGTTAAGTACTGTGTGTCTTCAGTATTCAGGCCTTAAGTAACAGCTTTGCTTTTGCTGCAAAGGATTCCCTGCATAGCTCCTGGTTTTCTTCCTGAGCATTCTGAAATATATCTGTATCTCAAGTCTGCTTTGTGGTGTATTTCAGAAAAAGGACTGTATCAAGGGAGATCTAAAGAAGTATAAAATCAGGCCACTGCTTATGTTTATTATGTGAGAGGCATTTAGGGCATTTCTTCCCTGGAATCCACCCTCATTAGTGATGTTTTCTCAAATTACTTTGGCTACTTTAGGTGTCTCTTTAACAGAAGATGTGTCTATTTTTACTTGCCCTGCATTCACATGTGTTTCATTCTTATCAGCAAATATCCATTCATTGGTCCTATCTAACTCTTTTACATCTATCTGCATTAAAATGTGTGTCACTCATTAACTCAGGGTTTGTACATAAATTAGTCTCCTGTATGTCCTGTAGCAGTGTTATTCTTTCTGCTTATTGCATCACCTAAAAATAAAATTACATTTCATTTCTGGCAGATATCTGAATTCACATCCCTTAACTATTTCTTAGTTCAATCAGTCAATTTTTGCAATTAGATTGTGTTTGAAGTCCTGTGAGTTTGACAGAGTATTTGTATTCAGAACATTCTGTTTACAAACTTGATGGTGTGGGGGGTTATTTGTTTGTTTGTTATTTGTGCAAGAAATAAAATGTTTCTGACTATTTTGTAATAGCTTTGAAAATTATTTAGATAGAAAACTCACAGGTCCACAAATCTGGACTGTATTAGCCTTAACCTTGTAATGAAGACCAGCATCTAGAAGACAGCTCATATTTAAATATGAATTTTTAGTAATCTACTTGTTGTTGTATTCTGTCCTAGAAATCTATTTGAGAGATCATCTTTGATCAGTTCTTCTAAGTGCTCCATAATCATGATGATTTTTTACTTCTCGAGTACTAAAATATTCTCTATGTAGGTATGTTCACACTGGCTTTTCACACAATTTAAAAATCTTTCCACACATAATATAATTTCTTGTAATAAAATAAGATATTCATGGCAAAGCATTATATTATACAGAGAATGCACTATTGCAAATATGAAAGGTAACCTCAGTCATCTAAATTAAGTCTTGAAAGTTAATGCTGATCTATAATCTTTGCCCAGGAGAAATGTAATAAGTCTTCACAAACAGTTGCATCAGATTTCTAGAATTTTATCTAAGTAAGTAACTCTACCCCAGCTGAATGATTAAATCCTTAGCACTCGAATATGGGTTTGTAATGGGGAGCATTTAATTTGTTTCAGTTCCCTGTACAAATAATTCTAATCTACAGCTCACTTGCCCTGGTTTGAATAATGTTCGTATTTAACACAGTAAAATGCATGCGTCTAAACTTGGCTTGCAGTGCTGAAACAGCTTGTTTAGACAGACAGATATTTGATGGATATTTAGTATCTCAGATATGTTTATCACACTAATTCTGTTTATAATACTAACTCTATTTAGTTAGATGTGCAGTTTTTCCAGCAGATACACAAAGACTATTAGTATAATGTCTGAGCAAACTACCTGTAATTAGTTCCTGTCAAAACTGACGTAAAAGCAACAGGAAAGAAATTACCTCTCGTAATTCTTTGATAGTTGATGTTCTATTGTCTGACGCTAGGGAAAAAAAAAAAAGGAAATAATTTATTACTGCTATCATCTTATTTCTGTAGCATAGAAATTGCCTCAGAATTACATAACCATGTCCTTTGCACAGTTAGGTGCCCTTTGTTTGTAAATCATCTCAGGGGAATCCACAAAGCCACTACTGGCAGTCAGAGGTGGGAATTTTACGTAGTTTTCATGCTAAGCTTTTTCCCAAAAGTGCCCTGTTTCATGGTCAGTTCCTGGCAACAGTATCATGTAAACATCCTCCACGTGTTTTAGACCTCCTTCTCCATAAAATATTGTCCCAGTAGTCTTCTGTGGCACTGCTGTGGATGGAGAGGCTTAGGGAATGTTTTACATTTGTTAAGAGTAAAATCTCTAGTCTCTTTTCCCTCCCTGTGAAGACAGAGCCCATCTCCAGGACAGGCAGTAAGTATAGTGGGTATCTTATTTCTTTTTGTTATCCTAGCTGATCAGACAGTGTGTTACCAGACAATGAAATGGAGAAACATAAAAAACTTCTACAGAATTCTTAAGAAAGTTGCAGATGAAGAATGAGTATTTGAGTTTGCTCCAAAATCTTTCAGGACGCAGGTGTAAGCCCAAGGATTAAAAATTGGCTTACTTTATAAATTTGGAGTTACAAGAAATCAATTAGCTTGTCCTGTCCCATAGACTGTGAAATATCAGGGAGAGCAAAGAGAGAGAAGTAATCCTTCAGTTTGTAAAGAGAAGCAATAAATGTGAAAATTCAGGCTCAGACTTTTAGACTAAAATTTGTTGTGGGCATAAAATACTCTTCCAGGAAATTGGTTTTCAACTGGGAAACAAGCTATCAGATGTAATAGTGATATATGGGACCATCTCTTGTATGAATTCAAAAGCGCTGTAACTTCTGCAACATCCTCACTTGGGAGTGCTGGGTGCTAAAGCTCAAAGCAGAGCTTTATGAGATGAAAGCATGTTGCACTCCAAATGCATTTAGCAGCTGGATGAACAGCACAATTATGGCTCCCAGTATGTGCCATTTACTTTGCAAACAGGGAGATTGATAAGTAAAGATCTGCTGGATTATTGCAAAAAAAAAAAAGAGTAGGCATGTATGGAATAAGAGAAAAATATATGTGGATCAGCTATTGTGTTTGAGCAGTAATGAATGAGAGAAATATGCTGTCAGTGTGTTCATCACCAGCCTTTAATGACACACCATGACTATTTTCCCATCATTCATGTGTAGAGTGTTTAAGGCATGTGCTCAGGAGCAGCTCCAAAAGAAACAAGCAAACTACATCACTTCCTCCTGAACTATTCTCTAGGGTTGGTTTAGACACGAAACAGATCAGCAGTAATGTGAAAGTGGTGGAGCAGAAGATTACATACTTGTCCAAATGGATTCATCAAATACCTGCATTTAAAAAGGTTTATAATAAATTGGTTACATTCTAATGAGGCAAGGAATCTTTTGAAGTGTGCATAAAAGTGATTCTTTTCTTCTTTTTTTTTTTTTGTTAGATTAAAAAATGTGTTATAGAATTAAAAATTTAGTTTGCTAGTGATGCATCATCTGTAGCTAAAATCAAGCAAAGGTAAGGGCTGCCACCTCAAGTCAGATACCAAATCTAGAGGTTGCAATATCATAGTGTCCCCCTAAAACAACTTTCAGAGGGAAAGGGTTCAGGGAGCAGAAGAGATAGTCTTCACAAATGCACTCTACAAAATGCAGCATTTGATTTAAGGTCTGATCTTGGATAAACTGCAGGTAAACTGAGTTATACAATTAAATCAGACTGGCAGGTTGCATATGCACATGAAGTTCCAGGTTGCATGAGAAGCTGTGTGAAAACAGGATCAGACTGGGTCTTGAATTGCTTGAAAAGAAAGGGTGTTTTACATCACAGCAGGTTAAAACTTTATCTGGGCTTCTGAAGCACCATTGGCATAATCTGATTACTATCCAGGCAGGTGATGGCTGCTCCTGGATAGGCCTAAAGGAAATGAACATTGAAAGTATAAAAGAGTGCTCAGTGGAAGGGGAGAGGAATTCTGAAGTTATTTGGGACTGAATGAATACTACAAAATAATCAATGCTGATAAATTTTAAGAAGTGTCTTGCCTGTTCAGATTTCTTAAGGTTTTAAGTACTGCTTAACCTTTCACTCTATCAAACTTGTTCTTATATCCACTGCCCTTATGATTTCTAACTTGGTCCAAGACATAATTGAGGGAGGTGTTGGGGCAGGGGGAGTGCTGTATTGGGTTGATTGGTTTGGGGTTTTTAGTATTTCTTGTTATTATGTTCTTTCACATCATTTGATATATTCTCATTATTCCCTTTAATTCTATGAAGCTCCCATTTTGACACTAACATCTCATTCTAGGTGTTAAAGCACTGGCTATTCAATTCTCTCAAAGTAAAGCCATGAGTTGTACTCTTTCCTTCTAAAGGAAATTATGATTTACTGGCAGAGAGCCAGGGTGAAACTGACTGTCAAAAACTCTGTATTGTGCTTCCAGTTGTGCATCTCTCCTGGTTTGTAACTTACTGGGATTTTCTTGTGCTTCTAATTTCAAGCTCCAAGCTTATGCATTGCAATGCTTATCTTAATTCCTGCAAGCATAGTCTGATTACTTGCATTCATTTACAAGCCTTGTTCCTCAGACCAGTAGAAATTCTCTTGCTAATTAATTGTGTCTAACTGAAACACTAAGTGGGCTTTTAGGTCCATACAGGAAAACTAATAAAAACCAAACACATCAAATTTTTTGAATACCAAATACATGAAATGGTTTCTAGGTTTTGCATTTCTCATCACTAAGTCACTTTTAGTCCCCCTGCATAGGGTTTGAGTAACCCCAGGAATGACACTGTGCCATTCTTTTTTTATGTCATCATTTCTGATACAGTTAATGTTAAATTGAAAAACTTAATGTTCAGAACATGATTCTTTAGACATCATTGAAAGAGAGCTCTATAAGAATATTTTTTTTTATGTCCTGTCAGTTAAGGCTCAGTTTTCCATTCTGATCAAGGTGAAAAGACAACATTTCTGAGGTTTTATGCAGGTTGAAGGGACTGTCTGCTCACAGCTATGACTTTGCAAGGGCACCCCTTTCTTTGTACAAAATAAATATGACACATTTAGGGAACCTCAGCTTCCTGCATGTAAGCTGCAGTAAAATACCACAGATTTACAGATAAAAGCCAATCCTGCAGAAAACCCTCATACAACTGCACAAATCTGCAATAACTGCATGGGAGGAGTCTGAAGGCTTTCAGTGAGAATGGGATCAATATGCCAAATAATTTATTCTCTCAAAAAAGATTCTATCCAGGACTTGAAGATTCCTAGGAAGCACAAAAGTATCACTGGCCAGATCATCTCTCACCAGTAGATATTCATGGGGATCTCCATGTATGTCACACTTGCATTTTAAGACTGTTAGAGAGTTTGTCACTGCTGAGGTAATTGCTAAAGGAACTTCTTAAGACTCTTCCCTAGAGCTGTACCAGTTAGAGAAATCTGGAATCTTAATCTGCTCAAAGCCTGAATGTGGGAAGAGTGGCTTGTGAATGACAAATAGTTAGAACTGCTTTCCAAGAGCTTCAGGGACAGTACTATACAGCCTGGAAATTGCTGAAACTGAGGATAAAAAAATCTAAATCTCTCATAACCTTTGTCCTTTGGAAAATTGGTTAAGTATGTCAGAAGAGATACTTTACTTTCTCAAATGCTTCCTTTTAGGCATTCTTCCAGGCCAGCAATGGCTTTTGAATTTTCCCTAAAATACTACTTCAGAGCATTGGCCATCCACCTGTGTAAAAGGGAAGGGAGCAGAAGGCTTTTTGGCACTGCCAATTCCTTTAGGCATCTGACTCAAGTGACACAGGTATATTGCAGATTAGTTTCCATTTTCCATTTCAGGTCAAACCTTATATTTTCTTATATTAAGGCACTGAACATATAATTATGAGCTTTTTCTACCTCTTTAATTTTGTCTGATCCTGACCCTTTGATTTTAATTACCCTGAGATGATCTTGAACTACATTTTAAAACCCTCTGTGAAGCAGACCCATGCTGTACATCTTAACTGTATTTCCCAATGTGAGGACTCCTGCTGTCCAGTCTTCAGCTATATTTGAACTGCATCCCAAAACTGAGGTTTGTAGTGAACACACACCTTCACTTACACCTCCCACCCCCACCAAGCCTTTCTCTAGAGCAGTACCTCCAATTCTAGTTCAGATGTGGGGTAGCTGGTAGTTATCCCTTCAATCTTCTCAGGAGAGAATTAAGGGCAAGGCAGTGCATCTGCTTAGGAATATTAGTTGTTCAATTTGTGCCTTTCTTTTATTCTGACTTTTAAAAGTGTACCCACCAGTATAAACAGATGGGGCTCAAAAGAGCAATTAGATTAGCAGAATTTCAAAACCCATGGCTTTTTATGACTGTATCTGTCTTGTCTTGGCCAAGAAAAAACATTATTATAATTCCATCTGCATAAAAGATGCTTACCACCTCCTCAACAATTTGTTCACTGTTATCTCTATTGAGCACTCCCATACCCTTCTCTGGTTTCTTATCACTGGTTGCTAACTGAGGAAAACAGCAAGAGGCAGGACTAACAGGGAGAGTTAAATTAGCCCACTTCCACACTTTACCTCCAGTAAATCTGCACGTGAATAAAAGTCCTCAGTAACCAGAAGAGATAATAGAAGAAAAACCATAGTTCAAGAGAAGCAAATCTCTGGCTGACTTCTCAGATGAAGGACTTTGCAGGTGTTCCCTGCAATGCTGTTCTAAGTCCATATCCTCTTACTGTAGACCTAATACTACTCATTCCATGTAGCTTTGGCATAATTATTGGCTTAACCTTAAACCATCCTCTCTCACAAAAAGAAAGCGCCGTGCCTCTGCATAGATGAGGTGTCAACTCTCCACAGCAAAGCACTGCTCCTGTTTCTGCAAGGAGAAACCTCATGCAGATACTGGAATTAAGCTGGTCTAAAAATACATCCAGCATCTTCTCTTTAACAGAGAATGACAGATCACTGCTGGGATTAAAAATGCAGCTTTACTGCCTGAAAGGGTTTTTTCTTATTCCTGTATTTCATTCTGTGTTCAAAAATTCGCCTGGAAAACTCTAAGCTTAGAGCTGATTGTACAAATAAATGTTCTGAATAAGGAAATAGAAGAAAATATCATCATTAATTTTATCTAACATGAGGAATCCTAAAACAAACCAGTTACTCCCACAAGAGATATCACACTCTGGAAAGAACATGGTAATTTATGCTTGACAACACAAAGCATAATGCGTTGTATTTTCCAGATTTATACCAGGTAAATCATGAGCTTATCTTTTACTTTAAATTTATTGATCATTAAAATTATCTGGTAAACCCCCAGCCTTCTAATAAAAACAGCGTGATCATAAGAGGAGTGTCAATCATTCGAGACAGGGTCTATGAACAGGCTGAGTGCTGTGCACCTAATTAGGTTTGGCTGAGCTAACTGCACTCTGAGCATATCTTCCCCTGCTTCAGCTGCAAAACCATCCTCAAGGCACAGCTAGTTTCCTATTCCCACTGTGCTGCCTTAATCTAGTAAACTTCCACCTCTGACCTCAATAAATATTTTATTTTCTTCATAGCAAGATGCTTGCTT
Organism: Zonotrichia leucophrys gambelii; assembly: GCF_028769735.1. Classification (NCBI taxonomy): domain Eukaryota; kingdom Metazoa; phylum Chordata; class Aves; order Passeriformes; family Passerellidae; genus Zonotrichia; species Zonotrichia leucophrys. The sequence goes on from NC_088177.1 coordinate 17,254,534, forward strand.
TGTTCATCTGCAAGATTACTCACCCTGATTCCATCTCTGCATTAAATGTTTTTAGATTTGGGCATATCTATGAAGACAGATACACAGATACAGAATAGATAGAGAGGGATACATATGTGAACATATGATATATGTAGGATAATATCATATGAACATTAGCAAAGAGGCAAGGCAGACATTGGAATAGCAATGCTGCAGACTTTTCTGCAACAGCTTCTGGCAGTTGGAAGCAATCAAACACAAACACCTTGCTGCTTAGAACAAAATCAGAAATTTTCTGTGCTGGCTACAAGGAACTAAAAGCTAAAACAATTTTCATGAAGGAGTGAGAGGGAAGGGAAGCTTTCTTCCTGTGCAAAGATTTCTATGTGAAAGAAAGCAAGCCATGACTCTTAATGATAGGTGAGCATTACTGCTTCATTGTAGATGTTAGGCTTATCTTTTATATTTTTCTCTGCCATTTTCAAAAAAAAACCTCTATTGAAACTGAACCTTGAGAACCAAAACTAATATTGGAGTTTATTTCAGAGCTGTCTGAAGTGAGCATATTGATTTTTGTAGGTTTTGTATCAGCTTCTTGGTATACTGCATTTCTCATTCAGCCATGTAATATTTGGGATAATATTTTTCTGCATACCACAGGGTCCTAAATGCTGCTATCAGCTAGAGAAGCAAACACTGTCATCTTGGTCCATACTGAATTGAGTGTGTGTGAAGCCTTTCCTTAAAAAAGCAGATATGTTATTTTGGTGGTTGTTACGGTGTCACGTACCTGGCAGACATCAAAGTGCTGGTTTGGTTTTTGTGGGGTTTTGTTGTTTGGGGTTTTTTTTTTTAAATGTGCATGCAGTGTACCTAAAGAAATAACACGGCTTTCAAAATACTTGTATTCTAGCATCTAGGATTTCTCAGGAAATGGCAGAATTTGCTACATGTCTAAACCCTTAGTTTAGCTGAAAATATTCATCATCCCCCTTCATCTACCCCACCACTCACACACCAGCCTGGTATCGTGGCACATTCTGCCTTCCATAACAGATTTGGTGCATGGTCACAACCACATTTTTCAGTAATGACTGTGACCTGCAAAGGACATGATTCAGCAAGAGTAACCACTCACTAACAGCACATTTACATTCCTATTGATTTGACAGGAGCTACTACGCAACTGAGTGAGGTAAATACTTACTTGCCTGTGTAAAGGCAGTAAAATGCTTTAAACTCTTGAATCAGAGCCTGGTAAAGGATAAGTACCGTGTTCCTTTGTAAATCTGTTTGATCATCGTTTTCAGAGGAAAAAATTAAACTAAGTGTACTTCCTTTGGTTCATTAGGTGTCCACTGAAAATGGTTGTTTCAGGGTAATAGAAACCTTTAGAAATCTTTTTCCTCTTGGAACTTCACCAGCCACAAGCACAATGGCGGGCGGAGGGAGGAAAGTCTTACATCCCATTGTCTCCACAGGACTCCCTGTTCCCTACTGAACACCAGTGTCAATTTTTCCGAACAGCTTTGTCTTTCTGCCAAAGATAATGGACGTGTTTGAAGTGTGTGGGTAACGATTAAAACCTTGTCACTCGCATATGGGTTTTTAGGTATTTCAGTAATCATTCCTTCCCTGTAGTTTGTGGATGCTTTGCAGCACTTAAGACTAAATTGTACTAAATCCTAGCTTCAAATATCTCAACAAAGTAGTAGAGCTATAGGTATCAAAATCGCGTACATCACAATTTATATTTTTTTTTAAATCATTGTGGAATTAAGATCTCTAAAAAAGCTCTATCTGTCAGCTTTTTTGTTTTCTGGGAGTATGGTTTTGCTCCTCCTAGAACGTGGCAAAGTGAGACTAAAGGAAAAAAATGTCTGCCTCCTTTCTGAGCTTAACAACATTATTTTTTCCAAAAACAGAAGAGAGTTCAAAACCAAAAAAATATTATTGCTAAATTTTAATCCCTTGAAAATAAGGTCAGGCTAAAGCAAACAAAGTCCATTGAGGAGAAGTTGGTTTTTTTAAGGCATTAACTTCAGTGGGGCTGTGAAAGTCTGCTTCAGTGTAGGTTCGCTATGCAAATGTCAAATAGGAATGTGTTCTCAAGGTCTCTCCCTGCATGGTAGTTGAGGGATAAAACTTAATTCTGGGCAGATCGTTCCTCACCAGTATCTCAGGACCAAATGCACACATATAGCATGTCCTCTGTGTCACCAGGGCTTGGCTGGCTGAGAGAGACACTGTGTGACAGTAGTCAGTAGTGAGAGACTTGAAGGGCCTGCAGTGAGCAGAATGACTGGGCAGGGAGGAGAAATAGTTACCTGAAGGCTCACATTTGAGCCCTTATCAGCAACAGATTTTTCTCATTGATCCCTCTGTGTCTGTTACTATTCAGTTACAATTCCACCTTGGCAAGCACTGCCACAGAGTAACCACCAGCATGAGTTTAAGTACTGTGTTTCCTGTCCTTCAAACAACCTTGCACTTGGCCTTGCTGAGCCTCATGAAGTTCTCATGGGCCAAGCTCTCCAGCCTGTCCGGGTCCCTCTGGATGGCATCCCTTCCTTCCAGTGTGCCAAGAACACCACACAGCTCAGTGCTGTTGGTAAATTTGCTGAGGGTGCACTCAACCCCACTGTCTGTGTCACTGATGCTAAAAAGTGCCAATCCCAACACCAGCCCCTGAGGAACATCACTCATCTCTGGTCTCCACGGGGACATTGAGCTGTTGGCTGTGAGTATGACCATCTGACCAATCCATTACCCACCAAGTATCCATCCACCAAATCCATGTCTTCCCACTTCAGGGACAAGCATGTCACTGAGGGACAGTGCCAAGTGCTTTGCACAGCTCCAGGTAGATGATGTCAGTAGCTCTTCTCTTATCCATCACCAACTAACCCCATGCCAGCAGGGGTTGACTTGCCCTTTGTGAAGCCATGTCCTCAGGCCGTCATCACTCTCCTCCTTATTTTCCATATGCCTTAGCATAGTTCTCAGGAGAATCTGCTCCAGGATCTTGCCAGGCACTCAGGTGAGTCTGACTGACACGTAGATTATGTTCTTTTGAAGAATACACTGACAGAAAAGGACATGGAAATACTGCCCCAGAAGAAACAGAACTGCTGGCCTGGTTTCCTGCAACTGGAAGCCAGAAGGTCCCTTTGGGGGCTCCACCCAGGTGAGACCGTACACTGAAGTCATGTTAGGAAAAAGGAGGTTGGTTGCTTGTGCAGATTCTTGAAAATATAAACTACCTTATAAAGAATCATCTCATGGTTAGTGGTAGTACAAGATGGATGGTTGGACTGGATGATCTCAAAGGCCTCTTCTGACCTTGATAATTCCGTGATTTTATCATCTCTGAAAAGCTTTCTGTGGCAATTCCCACTGTTATCTGTCACACTTCAGGAAAGCAGATTTTCTGAGGACAAGAGAGCAGAGTTGTGTGTTGTCTTTAGAGAGCATTATAACCTATAATCCAAGGTGGCTGGGTGACTTCACTGGTGGCTCCAGCCAAAGGGCTGAACATGAGCCATACCAAGGCAGAAAGCTCTGGGATATGTCAGGAAGACACAACTATTATGGTGCAATGAAGAGACAGAGATGTTTGGGGGGCAATTCCATCTGTCTCTGCCAAACTCCTGAAGTCCTGTTCTTTCCTCCTCACTCAGCTTTCTCAATGACTGCTGATCAGGTTATATTAAAACTAAGAGTGGACTTACGCAGTCCTTAACAAAGGACTCTGTCCTTTGGCCTCAGGAGATCACTGAGTTTGGAAACAAATGCAGTTTGTGTGCTGTTTTTCTGTACAACACAAGTGGCATTAAAAAATGGAAAGCATTGCAGTAATATTGATCCACCAAACTCTTCCCTAAAAATATCACTTTTTTCTGTGTTTCAAATTACAGTTAAATTACCAGCAATAACTCCTGAAAAACCATCTATTGCTGCTTGGCTGTTCACAGTAACTGGGGCTTGTACACTGCAAACCTCTCAGTGCTCAACAGTCAAAGGTTTCGTGCAGCAATTTGAAGTGTCCTCTTGTGAAAACAGCAGCTCAGGTTTTATAACTAGAGCACTACCATAATATTGTTTTTACTAGCTCAAGGTTCAGTTTCAATACAATAATAAATAACAAAACCCTCTTCAAACAGCTCCTTAAAAATACAGTAGTTTAAAAAAGAAACTGCATAGACAGCAACTCTTCCTGTTTAGGGAAGTGACTAAAGGCCATGCAGTCTCTCCCTCCTGTACAGGATGAAGAGGAGAAAGAGAGAAATTACAAGAATCAGCTACTGCTGTCCTGAATGATGGAGCTGGCACCCAATATCGTGTAAGTGGCCTGATCTGATCTGTAGTGTGTGCATGCTGCTCTCATGAAGGGGATGCCTGCAGGACTTCCAGGCACTGGCAGTTCATTTTCTGATTCACTGTCTTTAGAAGATGCATACCCAGTCTATTTTTCATCTAATTAGTGATAGCTGTGATATTGTTAATGTCTTCTGAGACAGTGGGGCCAAAATTTGTATACTTCTCCAACAGTAAGAAAAGCACATTACCTTAAAACTAAAACCCCCTGGAAAAACAGGAACAAATTCTGGTCATTCTTACGCTATCAATTTGACATATTCCATAAAATAAATAATGTTATCCCAGAATCACACTGTCCAAAATCAGTGCTTTTCTGTCATCTGAGATAAATTTGAGTAAAACTCTGTCAGCTGGCTTTGGGTTGAGAATTTCCTAAAATCTGGCAATAAGCCAGCCCATCTTATGTTCATGTGAGCTGGAGAGCCCCAAGTAGTCTCTCTTCAAGTACCTGGCTTAAAATATACTCATTTCAAGCTTCCTTGCAAATCATTAGTAAGTATTGACTTTAGTTTTAGTTTCTGTTTATCTTTAAGAAGTAATGTCTTGAAGCTCCTGTGTACCAATTCCTTCTTTCCATTCTATCCAAAGGATATTCTGTCGTGCTTTGGAGCCTTGTTCTCAGAATTTTAGTAAACTGAAAATCTGACACATTATAGGCCTTCAAACTTCAGACTGCACTTGCAATTAATCCAGTGGATTTCTCGCATACATCTAACAATTAACAGAAAACTAATTTGAAAATGTAAATGACTACAGCTACAAAATATATTATACACAGCTACATTTATGCTAAACTCTCAGCAAAAAATAGAGAATGGTGATTCTCTGAAGTAAATGCTGCTCCAAGTAAGGTTATGATTCTATGAACTGTTTTAAGGTACTGGATGTAGGTAACTACGTCAGTAGCCTGATAGGCAAAAGCTGCTTTGAGATTGCTTTCAGCGAGAGCCACCACCCACTCACTTTAACGGATGAACAGGGGAAGCAACTTCATGGGTAATTTTTTTTCTTCTAAGAAACAACTAACAAACTGGAGCAGGAGAGAACTCTTCAGGAATCATACAGATACACCCTTCATACATTTAGAGAAAGCCACCTGTTGGAAGCAGTTCCATGAGCAGATAGTTGGTGAGAGATGGCAGCATGGTTAAATGAAAAAATAAATATCAGTTCACTCACAAGTCCTTTAATTTTGCCCCATCTGTCCAAAAGGCAGTAGTATTTGGGGTTTGTTTCAATTAATATTTAGCCTTGAATTACATCACTGCATGCTTGTGGTGTATTTTGGTATGCATTCAATAATGTAAATATTTTATAAAGAACAAACTGTATTTGCTGTTCAACATTTTATTTTGAACATTCTTGGGATGCTCTCCTTAACCAAGAAAAGGCATGTACTCATGTTTTTTCTTGGAGAAGTGCACAATAATTTCATTAGAGCTACTACAGAAAATCATTAAGAGTTTACTCTTTGTGTATATGAAAATGATTTTTCATTTGTATTTATGAAGAGGGGGGTTAAGAAATACGAGGCAAGGTTATCTGAGAGGAGTAGAAAGGCACTAACAGTGTGAGTGAAAGCAATTGTTTTCAAATGTAACTTTTTCTTTTTTTCTTTTCAATTTCACTGTTGACAAAACTGGCATTGAGTTTTGTCTCTGAGTGATTTTTCTTTCCTTGAGCTTGTGAGTTCATTTCCTTGCATGACATATCCATGGAGGGACAGACTGGATGCCAGTCCAACACCTCAGCAAAGTTAGTCCAGCCTAATCATTGCAGAAATGCTTTATTTTCTCTCTGCTTGCTTATTGGCATTGCCACCCTTGAGTCTCCTCAGGGCTCTCAGTGCTCTACAACATGGCAAATGCATCACCTGATGGGTCAGCAGACACATGACCACATCCCCTCTGTCACGAGCAGTCTCCTTGGTCCCATGCTTGAGAAAATGCTCCAAAACTTCTGTTCCCATCTAAGCAATAACAGGAAGTATTCACCACTGAGAGTCTGTCCTGCTGCTGCTGTACTTGCTCTCAGAGGAGTTTGCTGGTTTACTGAAGGAGGTATCAAGTGAGGTTGCTAAGTCATGCAGATCAGAAATAGTTATGTAACATTTACATTTCTCTGTTCTCTTCCCAGTTCTACTGTCCCACATCCCCATGGTCTGTCTCTCCCTGTAATTCCACTGATACTCATCTCTGGTTTTCACATTTCTTGTCATTTAGACCATATTTAGGTGTCTCCATGATTCATCTTCTTGTGTATCAGCTAAAGTTTACTCCCTTCTTCAGAGATCTTTATGCTTAATTTTACACTCCTTCTTGCATTATTAAACCCAAAAATTATCATCCAACTGTGCAAAGGATCAGGGCAGCAACATGGAAAATAAAGCTGCAACACCTAAAAGCACTGTCAAACGGCTGTACTTGAAAGTTTGGAAATTGGGGTGTTCCCTAACATCATTTGCACTCTTCCTTCTGCCTCTTTATTTATTTTCTCTAGAAATCATGAAATACAGGTGTAAAAATCACAAATGTAAACAATGGGGGAAATTCATCAAAGTTTAGGTGCATACCAGCATTTCAAATCAAAGGTCATGTAGTTTTAACAGTGCCCTAAAGGCCAGCAGGTCCCTTCAGTTCCCAGTTCTGAATTACCAGGCATGGAAGGATAAATACAGCTGACCTTAAGTTAATTCTTTCCCTAAACTGTGGGTCAGCCTTCGATATTTTTGATTTTGAGAGCCTTTCTCTTGATTTTAGATTTTGTTACCGGTACAGTTTGTTTAAAGAAAAGCCAACAAAACACCCATTTAGTAATTTGCTTCATTTCTGCAAACAATACCTGTTTGTTTTCCCTGCCACTGCATGTTCTTGTCCCACCTGTTCTCTGTAGGTGTCTCTGAGGTTTTGGATCTGTGCTAAAGATGGGATGAGGCTGTATGACATCCATTCAAATTCATATTGGCTTCCCTTTCCACTGCCAAATTTCACAGAGGAGCATTGGCCCAGAGGTGCCCCAAACAGGCAGCCAGCAGCTTAAGGATGTCTTGGCTTCCTGATTCTTCCTGCTGATAATGGCAGAATTACAGGAGTTCAAAATTTGTCATTTCCACTCCCATGTGTGACAGAGGTGAAAGAAATGGGGAACTTCACCCTAGCTGCCTACTAAAATCCAGCTTTAGCAGAGCTGTGCTTCCATTACTCAGCTAAATCTAGGTCAAATATAAAAATACCAATTCACCAAATTAGTGGTTAAAATTTGACAGGGACTGACAATAAAAAGATGCTGACCTTTGATTTCTTATTTTAAGCTCCTCATTGATTTCTTCAAATAATGTCAGGGCCAGTCTCATTAATTTTTTTCCATTCTATTTGAAAAGAGGGTGTAAAACAAATTCCTCAGCTTGTAAAGAGATTACATTAAAGCCAATATTTTCTCTTTGGTCAGGTGAGTCAGTTTTGGAATCAGTCGTTTGCTTTTATAAGTGAAAGCCTTTACAGGAATTTCTACCCCACCCAGGCAGCTAGCACAGCTTTGTTTAATGTTTTGAACCCTGCCTGTCTCCAACAGATAATATCCATATTTATTGATACAGAGGTCTTGTGTGAACATGACCAGAAATTCTTTGTGCTCTGCAATCTCACCCCACTCGTGCTGCAGGAAGCAGCTGACTGGCCTTTCCCACCCACCACTTCCTTTGGAATGAAGATGATATCTCCCCACAACCACTGCCTACAGACAAGATGCCACAAGCAAACAGGTGTTTTCAGCAGGCAGGAAGGGAGAAAAATAAATAAACCTGAGACTGCAGGAGAGGAAGAAGGCTGTGACCCACTTTCTAATATCGTCCAAGTCAAATTTTATCCCAGACCTGCAACCAGCAAATCCTGCCTGTCTCAGATCCAGTGAAAGGGCTTTTGACTGCCTTAGAGAGTAGGACTAGACAGTTATGTTTAAAACAAACAATAACTAAACAAAGGTAGAGTCACTTAACAAAGTCAATTTGCCAGCAAGCTTTCCTGTGGATAAGTATGCCAGTGTTTGCTAGCCTTGCAAAATTAGCCAAAGGTCATATTGGCTGTTTCCCAAATTGCAGACAAACTTTTGAGTGCACCAAAGCCTTCAGTTGCTGCTGCAGCATCACACCCTTCCGCTTATGTCCTTTAATGTTTATGTAACCTTAAGTCTAGAGCCAGTGAAAAAGGGTTTATATTTTTTCTAAAAATGTCAGCACATGTTTAAAAACAAAACAAAAAAGCCCAGCCCTTCCCCACAAAGAGACCAATTCAAAAACTTCTAAAACAATGATCTTTAAAACCTATATCTTGTTTTGGCATGTTAAAAAATAACAAATAACAAACAAAAAATTCCTAGATTTCTGTTTGAACTGACTTCCCGTTGGTACTTACACTGATATTGTATTTAAAATTATGCAGATGGTATCACTGATTAATTAAATTATCACTGATTTTGACACTTTTGCTTCAAAACCTGTACAAATGCTCATATATGTTCAGATACTGTCTGAACACAGGGGTATCTACATGTCATAAGAGAAGGAGGATAAGAATGGTTTCTAGAAACAAAACAAAAAAGCTCAGATGGATTTCTCTTTTCTTCCCCCTCTTACAACTAAAGTAACTTTCAAATTATACTTACTAGGTCATGCAAAGCTAGCCAGATCTACTTTGATTTACCATTGGAATTCACACAGTTGAAACCAATTAGAGCTAATTAAAGGAACCTGCCAAGCGAAGGCTTCAGAGAGAGCACCCAGTTTGGCAAGTGGGTGGGAAAAAAAGGCATATATAGTTTCTGCTAAAAGTCCCATTTTTATATATATGGCCATGGAGTAAAATAAACTTGGGCTTTAAATTCACTGCAAACAAACTAAGCAGTCCTGAGGCAGTGAAATCCCCCAGAGGACATCACTTCCTATTTCCAAGCACAAGCTTTAATCACAGAATCACTACCTGCTTGTTTAAGTTCCCCGATGCTTAAACACTTCCCTTCTGTCCTTGCCATAAGCAAAGTCTCTGCTGCTTCAGCACCAGCCTCAGTGCCTGGAGATGAGCTCAGCCCAAAGTGCCAGGCAGTGAAAGTACAGGTAAATCTGTAAACACAACAACCAGCGATGGTCTGGCAGAAAATGCACCAGTAAATTCAGAGCAGGAGAGACAATGGTCAGCAGGTCATATTTGAGACACAGAGTAGGAAATGATGATTTCTGTATGATTCCCTGGTATTTCACTTCAGAGCTCTTGCCAGTGTACTTGTGAGCAAGCTTCCTGCAGCAAAGCTCTTCCACTCCTGAGGAACTGGGTAAAATCCTTCTGCTTGGCAAGTCTGCATTGACAACCCCTGTGCCCTGTTAGCCATTTTCTCCTCAAGGTTAATTCTGCCACTGAATTTCTCTAGCAAACTGAACAATACTTGTTGGTCTTTGTCACAGAAAAAATGGCATTTCTGACTTTGTTTCAGGTTCCCAGAATGAATGAAAGGCAGGGACAGAAACTACAAAAAATGTTTTAAAGAGCAGGAAAGAAAATTTAACATGTGTCACAAACCCAGCTATGTTAACATTCAAATGCCTTAATTTCTCATTAAATCTTGGACAAGATGATTTAAAATAAAAGGAGGAAATTGATGTTTCAAGCCATTACCTTGGCTTTTTCATGAGACATCAGTACTTCAAAACTAAGAAAATTAAGCTGGACTCTTCAACCAAAAAAAAGCTGAATTTGCCAATAAGTTCATTGTGGCAGCAAGTAGTGACATTTTTCTCCCACTTACATAACAAGATTTGTGTACGCCTTCAACTACCAGCTTTCTACATTAATTTCTCCCAGTTAAAATATTTTTCAGTATTACTGTTCCAGTTCTCCAAGGAATACTCACAAGACCCTTACTTCTGTTTACAGTCAGAGGCACTATCACAATATAAGAACTAAATCTGTGCACAGAATTATGGAGTAGCTTTGGGTTTTGACTGGATTTTTTGGGTTGGTTGAGTTTTGTTTTAATAATTTGTCTAAACCAACTACTTCTTTTGTACACATACACATGTCAACCTTCTACCACCTCACCTGCAATTGGGTTGTTGCAAGGAGGGACAGGAAATCAGTGATTGAGATCTGTATATAAATATATAAAATTCCCTTCCTCAGCCCAAAATATGAGAGTGAGTCCTACTCAGCAAGGAAGTGCCCTGTGAGAGGAGAGGGAAAAAAACCCGAAGCCAGTTCTGTTCTAAAAGTATGGTAACATATTCCTTTTGAAGCTTGAAAAGTCAGTCTGGGTTTGTTGCATACATTGGTGTTTTCTCAAGCTCTCAGCACTGTTGCAGTGCAGCTGCCCTGCTCTGCTGTTCCCCCTTCCCTGCAGCACAGAAAGTTGTTCCACAGGCTCCACAGGGAAACACACTCCTCAGCCTTTTTTCATGGTAAATGCCTGATCTAATAATTTTTGGTGTGGGTTTCTGAACCTATTTTATAGAAAGTCCTACTCTGTTTTCCTCAAATACTTCAGCGCAGTTCTTGCTCTAAAATGTATGGTGAAAACTGCTAAGAAGCCTAAATGCAAGATACAATGTACAACTATAGGAAAAATATTCTAGATACAAGCAGGCTTTTCAATGTATCAGGAGGAAGCCAGGAGCAGAGTGACTAAGAAGGTTCTAACCTAACTCAAACTACAAATGAGACTCATTTGTTAGCAGGAAATGTTAGCAGAGTGCTGGCAGGCCTGCTAATGGCCCCTTCTGGATTTAAAATGAACAGATACATGTTAGAGTGGGGAACAGCTGGAGGGGAGGAGAACCCACTAACAGAGATCTATTTATTGGTACACCTGGGCTGGGTGAGTTTCTGGTAAGTTGCTGTGTAGAACCACTATTTCATTTTATTAGAGTTCTTGAATTTTTTAAAGGAGATTTTACATTACTTGAATTTTACTCAGAAAGGCTAACAAACCCCATATGCTCTATTTATTACTGAGTACAATTCCCTGAATAAACTCTGATGGAAAAAGAAAACTTAATTTTAAAATTTCTTTTTCCACTCAGTGGATCTATTTCTAGAGCAAACAGCAATACAAATCAGCCGTGTATATTGATGAATAGTGGCACTGTGATAAATGTCTAATAATTATTGTCTTAATCAGATCTGTATTTTAATTGCTGTGCTAAAATTCTGAGAGATAAGGGACCTGCTTCAAGGTAAAAATCATTCAAATCAACATACAAAATGATCTGGTGCAATGCTTTGGTATACTACCTCATAATCACTTTATATCAGCTCCTAAAACTTGATGTGAGCCACTGACTTTGGACTAGTATGGTTTATAGTCTAGTGATGGATTTGGTAAGACATAGAGCAAAAAATGAGGGAGGAATTATGGGGTTTTTTTTTCCCCAAAAGTAAGTACTAAACAGAGAGAAAGATGTTGGAGGAGATATGAAATTATAAATTCTGTCACTGAGACATGAACTTCTTGGGTAGAGACTAATCAGAAAAGATTCAGCATCACATAGCAAAAAATGGGTGTAGTGTAATGCACACAGCTGATGTGCTTAGGTCATTTGAGAGGTCTACAAGTCTTTGTTTGCTAGAGTAGCTGCATTATAATGGACATTTATCATATCTAGAGAAGTTTACTCTGGTTTTCTCTTGCACCATGACTTCAGTTTAATGCTTACGTGGTTTTTAGACTCTTACAGGTAACAGCTTTCTTTTAGTTGCTAAACAAATAGAAGTAATCCTTTACAAGGAAAAATCATGTAACTTTGAGAGGCGTTTGGAGGAGGTAACCATGGGGGATGCCCCGGACTTCAGACATTACTAGGATAGGATAGAACAGGACTCTGGCTCTGCCAGGTCAGACTTAAGGTAGTGTTGGTGTGAATCATCTGGTTTAACAAAGGAACATTTTCAGAAATAATTAGGTTAGTTCCATTCACTAATATAAGAATCTAAAAGCAAAATGTGTGCATCCTTGAAAATATAGAAAATAGAGGGAAGGTCGGCTTGTTTCTAGATACATTCTAGATACATTGCAGGCTTCTTCCAGATTGAAGCCTGCAATGGGAACACTATCTATTTTTTGGAGGAAAATGTCGTGAAAATTGTATGCAAATTTCTCCAAGAGAAAAATGAAACAGCCTAAAACTTATCTGAAACGTTCCTATAACTGTGCTTCAGCCTTTGGACGTGCTTTCTATAAATAACCATTACAAAACATGCTGGTCTATTTCAAACATTGATTTGTTGTGAAAGAGACTACTATATTGCAGGTCTTACGTTACAAACCAAAATGTCCCCTGATCCTCGCCGTTGAGCTAGTGAAGGCTTTGGTTTATCTAAGGTTTGGTTTAGGGGTTTTATTTAGCTCTATAGTTATTGCCTAGGAATGGTGCGTGTCGTGACGAGGGGCTCCACCTCGCCATGGGGAGACCTTCACTGCCTGCACAGACTTTAGTGGCCTGAGCGAGCCGGACAGGAGTTTGTGGGGTGAAATAAACGAGGGTTAGTGCCCACCTCGGCCCCGAAAGGTACCCCCATAGGAAGGTACCTCCATAGGAAGGTACGAATACCCCGTTGTTGCTGACGGACCGTCTCCCCAGGCGGCTGCAGAGGCAGCAGCTCGGCCCCGGCCCCGCGGGCCCCGCTCCCCTCGAGCAGCCCGGGCCGGGCTCCCTCGGCCGGGACATGGCTGCGCTGCCCCGGGCCCGCGGCGCTCCCTCCGGCGCTCCCGGGCCCGGCGGCCATGGCCGGGTCGTGCGCGGAGCCGCCGCAGCGAGGGGCGGGCGGGGAGGGCCGCTACGCCACTTTCGTAGCGCTGGAGGAAATGGCTGCGCATTGGGCAGCGCGGGCTGCGGGGCCGCGTGTGCAGGGCGAGCGCGGCGTAGCCGGCTCTGTGAATAGCGCCGGCGGAGCGGCAGGAGGAGGAGGAGGAGGCGCCGCGGCGGTTTGGTACCGAGCGGAGAGGGAGATGCACACGGCACTCGAGTGAGGTAGCTATAAAACCCCATTTGTTTACATGCCCTCCCCCACAGCCGCCCGGCGCCGCGGAGCGGGTGGCGGCCGGCCCGGGCCGCGCCGGGGCGGGGGGGCGGCGGTGCGGGCGAGGAGCCGCGGCGGGGACCGAGCGGCGGTAGCGGACAGCGGCTCGCCCGCGATGCGGAGCGGCGAGAGGGGCGCGCGGCGGCGCGGCCGCCTCATCACGTGGCGGCGGGGCGCGAGGCCGCGGGGTGCGCGCGGGGGGCCGGGGGGCGGCGGGCGGGGGGGCCGCGCCCGGGCTCCCCCCGAGGCGGCGGAGCGCGAGGCGCCGCCGCGGCCCTGGCGCATCCCCCCACCCCCTTTCTTCCTCTGCTCGTGAGGCGACCATGCGGCAGGTAAATCCTCCCCGCCCCCGCGCCCCGAACGGGGGCCCGGGACGTGGCCGCGGCGCTGCGGCTGCCCGGGCTGCTCGGGCGGACAGAGAAAGGGGGCGGCGGGCGTCGGGGGCTGCGGCTGCGGCGGGCCCCGTGTCCCGGCGGGTTCGAGCCGCCCGGTGCCCGCTCTCCGCTTCCCTCCGGCTGCCTTCCTGCCGGGAGTGCGGCTTTGGGCGCGCCCGGCCCTGCCGAGCTCGCTCTCGGTGCGGCCACGTGGAGGCCGCGGGTGCGGGGGGAAGGAGCCGGAGCCGGCCCTGGCCGCCCGGCGTGGGCGCTGCGGGTGTGCGGGGCGGCAGCGCCGTGCGGGGCCCCCAGGACTTGGCGGTGTTTGGGGACAGCCTGGGACGGCGGGTGATGAACAAGCCAGGCCATTAAATCTTGCAGGGCTTACGGTTGGGATTTAGCGCTAACCGCTGCGGAAAAAAATCACTCGGGCTATAACCTGCACGTAACCTTAAATAAGGTTAAGGGCCGAAGGGACAGGAGGCTTTGTCGCTGTGCTCTACAGACACAGAAATGATGAGCAAAAAACATTGATTTCCTGTTCTCAACCATCTCTGCTGCTTATGCTGCGTCCTTTGGAAACACTTAACATTGAAACTGCAGAATAAAATTGCTCTTTAAAATCTCTACCTATCTTTGTCGTTTTTGGGCCTCTTTGTAGAAATGTTCATGCCTGCTAGTTGATAAGACACTGAACAAGAGTCGCCCGAGTAGAAATACTTCTGGTTTCTAGCAGTCCTAACGCTGTATGTGTGTAAGTAGCAATCATAATGTGTTTTTTTTTATTAAGGTAGGATCTTGTACCATAACACCAAGGGAGCCTGTGATAACCTCGAGCCTGATACAGAGCTGAGAAATGCACACTGGAAGACCTGGTTAGTTTTCAGACCAGCGGAAGCAGTTGTCATCTAGTTAACAAAAGTAATCCTGGCATGTTCCAGTGGGTATGTTCTTGTATCCCTTTGGGTAGTAGTAACTGACACAGTGACATAAAAATAGAAAACTTTCTATATCAAAAAGGTATTATATGTTTTTTTTAATTGGACGTTACCAGAGAATGCAAAATTTCCTCTGCTGAATAATGTGCTTTGCTTCAGATGTGCAGGGAAATAGGAATTGGGACTGAGGCATGCTATGTAACTCCAAAGTGAGGGACTGATGGTTACTCTGTAGGCAAATAGTCTGGCATGGTAATGTAGGACAAGAACTGGAAAAATCACCAAGGTCCCCAAGAACATTGACCAGCTAAATTTACTTTACCAGCTAAATTCTTGTGCTAATGGTTAAAGTAAAATTAGTGGTGGTGTCCTGCAGCATTTTTATTTTAGACTGCTTTTAACTCATACTTTAGAGTAAAAAAGTATGCAGCCATGCAACCTATTTCTAAAGGAGAATAGGCTCTAGATAGATGGACAGGCTGTGAATTAATTGTGTGTGTTTGATGAGATTAATGGTGGCAGTTCCATATTGCATTGTGTTAGTGTCCAGGGGTGGTTGCAGAGGGGTTGTTATACACTGTTACCTGTCTGGAACAGGCAATATGACTGGAGATTCTGGTTACATAAAAAAACCTCCAAAAATATGAGCATTGTGTCAATTAATATCTGTGTAGGTCTTTGTGCTTTCCAGGTTGGCTTACATAAAACCTGGGTATTAAGTTTGTAGCATATATCCAGTCAGTCATGAAATGTGCTATTACAGCAGAGCTGTGGTTTAAAGTTATTCAAATATGCTCACAAGCTTTGTCTTAATTGATGTTTTTCCCATTGCAGGAAAATATTTCATTAAATGGGATCATCAGGGTAATTCAGACATGTTCTAGAAGGTTTACGTGACATGAAAAAGCTCATGCTGACCATCATTACTTTGACAGTGAGATAAATATATATACATATATATATGTGTATGGCAAAATTAATGTATCCAGCATGGCATAGGTTTCCTTCCTGGTCTTTCACTAAGTAAGTCAAACAGCTTTAATTTACTCTTTCTATTCTTAATACATTTTCTGCAAAGCAGTGGCTGATTCAAGTCTGAAGAGACTTTTTAAGTAGTGCCCAGATCACACAGACTTCAAGATTGTATATAGTCCTAAAGGAAGTGTGTTTGGACTTGTTTGCCTTTGCTGTCCAGTTTCAATGTCGTTTGATCATGACTGTGCCTATTGTAAAGACTTATTCCTGTCTCTGTCACAGTTTTTACAGAAGTGGAAGTTTGTTTTGAATGTGTGATAGGCACTTGATAAATCGGGGATGAAGTAAATCAATTTGAGAGCATTTATGTGTTTTCATCAGATGGAATTGCTGATTAAAATTACAAAAGCTACTTAAAAGCCAAACTCCATTGAAGTTTTTCTGGAAGTTACAGTTTGGTCATTTACTGTAGTGAAACTTGGTGAAAGGATGGTGGCATCAGTACAGACTGATGGACAGACATAACTGCATGTGTCAGCAGTGAAAATGATACCAGAAAGAGAAAACCTCATTCCATTTGCTTCTCAGTTTGATGATCAGCGATGTCAGAACCCTTGGTATGTCACAGTGTATTATTTTTTAGGATGTTTTCAGAATTGTCAAATTATCTTCACTTTTTGTAACACATTTAAAAATGTCAGTAGAAGTTTCAGAGAAGGAAAGTTTAATGGCAGTTCTGTTCCTTGGGCAGGTATTTTTTCACAGGATTGAGCTTTAGGTGCGGGGTGAGTTCCTTAGGAAAAGTTATGCCTTTCGGGAAGCAATTTCTATTCTAATGTGAAGAAAATCTGTATAACTTCCTGGCTTGCTGTGGGAGTCCAACTTAATTTAGAGACCAATTATTTAAAACAATTTTATCATCTTAAAAGTATTATCTTTGAGGGTGGGCTACTGAAGTTATCTTAAATGAAACTAGTAATTTTATCTTGCTGATAAAGGCCTGAAGTAACACTTAATGCAGAAGGAATTAAGACTGCTCTTACATCATTCTTTAATTACATCTGAGATATTACTTGAAATACACCTAATAAGGTCTGGTAAGGAAATGTGTACCACTTAGGCAAAGCTAATAAACCCTTTTTTTCTAAATTTCAAAAACTGATTGAAATGCTGGAAACCATGTCCTGCCATGGTGTAACCTTCTAAAGGAGAGAAAGGTGTGTGCTGTGTCAGTCCCCCTGTTCACACTCTTTTAGTGCTATTGAGTCAGTGCCAGTGCTCCAGGCTTTTTGGATGTAATAAAAATCTGAGGGGTAAGGAAGCTAAAGAATAATTGTTTGAAGTCACTTTTGTTACCTCTGTGATAGTGCAAAGTCTGTACAGGTTTTAATACCCAGAAAGCTGGAAAGCAGCATAAAAGACTTGGAAGATGATGGTTTGCTGATGTCAGTGTGCAAAGCTTCTGAGAAGAAGGGGATGTTGGAATTACATGTAGGGTGTTGTACCCATGCTGGGGGACATGATTCATTAGACTGGAAATGTTCTCCTCTCACATGGTGCTGCCTCATCTCTCTTTGCATTTCCTGGCTGCTTTTTCCATTGCTGCAGAGCAGGAATGACTCAGCTGCTGGCCTTTCTCTCTCAGTGACCAGGAGCTTCATTCTCATCTGACTGTCACCTTCTCTGTAGCCTCATGAAGTCTGTGAGAGCAACCTGCCCCTCTTTTTGTTCTGTGTTGCCAGTCACAAGTCAGAATTAAGCAAAGTAGCACATCTGTACAAAATGTGGAATATTAACACAGGACCTAAAACTCAGAGTTTCTGGACTGTTAAGAGGCACAGGAAATTGTATAAGCATTCAATTTGGTGCTTAAGTGATAAGCACAATCCTGAATAAGTGTGAATAAGTCTGAATAATACCTTAACTGATAAAGACACACTTCTAAAGTCACCAAAGTAGCTGAACCAATCTTGCTTTGGGAGAAAGTCTTTGTAATACTGGAAGCTGCTGTCTAACTGATCATGTTTGAAAGTCATCAATCTACATTGTGGTTGGTTAGATAAAATGTATATGTGAGATGAAATGCTCTTCAGGTTAGGAATGAAAAAAGTTTCATGCAGAATTTGCATAGAATAGTAACTACAATAAACAGAGACTTTGTGCAATGTTTCTGCATGTAGGTTTTAAATGATTTAGAAATAGTTACCAATCGCAGCTCTGAGTAAAGACCACTGTAATTCATCATGAATTCCAGGCAGGGGTTGTCACACAATTTATACATAAAGATGCAGGTCTCTAGATTATCTGACTTACACTACATTCATAAATAGCTCCTTAGGGTGATGATTATTAATGGACAAAAGTAATACCTTGAATTCTCAAAGATAACTGTAAATGATAAAATATTTACACCTGGTGCTTTGATATCTATAAATAGTTACCCTTTAACCAAGCTAATTGCTGATAATAGCATGCAACCACATTGAGATTGGAGCAGCAAAGAAAAACAAAGGAAAAGTGTATGTAATCCTCAAGGTAGTCTCAGTAGACATTGTTCAACATGATTCTTCTTATGGATTTTTTTTGAGCAATATCTTTGTTAACATTGATTTGCATTTTAAATAAGATTGAGTGGCCCTGAATTCCATCTAGAATTGCTCATGATAGCCATATGTCATTTGTACAGCTGGCAGCTGAGTTCAGTCCCTAGTGATGTCCCAAGTGAGTGTTCCTGCAAGGGGGAGCAGTGAGCCAGGGCTGCTGCTCAGTCCTGCTTCATCCATACCTTGTACAGAGCAGTCCAGAAAAGCTGCTTCACTGCCAGTGGCAGACTGCACTCTGTGTTTCACATCGTGGTTGCATTACTTCCCAGGGCTCTGTGCAATTCCTCTAACCATTCCTGTCAAGGAAGGCCTCTTCCCACCAGGGCTCCACTGGCCTGATAAGCACTTTGATCCATGAAATGCAAACGGTGTCGTATAGGCCATATATATTGTCTGGGGCTGTTTGCAGAATATAGAAGCTTTTTTTTTTTGTGCTGACTTGAACATCCGTCTCTAGAAGACAGTTATCTCAGCCAAAAAGTATAGTTTCAAATTGTATTAACATATATTAAAACTTAAGAAATGCTACTTGGCTACAGTCCAAATAACGTGGTTGCCTTGCAATACGAGGTTTTTATGCTAAATATAAAATATTCCTATTTTTTTGATGTCTGTTACAACACATAAACAGGATAGAGTTCCATCCTTGCTGTTCTGAACTGTGCTTTGAGGCAATTGTCCAGCAGAGGCATTGCGATATATTAACAGGGTCCACTTGCTCCCAGACCATACATTCAGTAAATAAATACTCAGTAGCTGCAGCAGGATGTATATATAAAATTTTGCTTTTCATTGTATTATGCCCATAACTAGTTTTTTTTTCACTGAGTTGCTGTCTTTGTACTCCAGATAAGAGACTGAGTTCTGTAAAGTGTGTAATCTAAATTTATGCATCTGTGTCTTGCAGAGTATGAAAGAGAGTCACAGAAGTTCATTTTTGGTGGCTTTAGGCAAAAATTCTTACACTGGCTTTTGCTAACTATGTATGTTCAGTAGTAGGGAGAGGAATGTGAGGAGTTAATGCTGCCTCCTAAAAGAACAGATGAAGATGAGATGCTTTAATACCAATGCAGCAAGTATAGCAAATGATTGTTGTGTCAAGCTTGTATCAAGCTCTGTGATGCAAATTAATTGCAGTAAACAGTTACACTGAGTGACGCAAAATAATTTCCCAGTCTTTGAAGATGATACTTTGCCTTGTATTGTACTGTTGTTGAGTTCTTAAAACAGAAATAAAGTTGAGAAAGGCAAATTGCCACTTATTTGTGGAAAATCCTGAGAGATCCTATAAATAAACTAATTTACTGGAATTTTCTCCATCACCGTAGCTTAATTGTTAACAGTAAATCAGCAAAGACAAAGGATTAATTATATTTTATAAACAAAATATTCTCATAGTGAAACACCTGGAGGAGTACATTGTTCTACACATAAAAGGAATGTATATCTGCAGTGGGAAAACCCCACATTTTTTGCTGAGTTTTGCCCATATCCTATGAAAAGTGTCATACAGGGGTTCCTTGTATTCAATCAAGCAGTGATTGAACATTAGTGAAATACCAAAATAATGCCTCACGTTCTCTGCAGGTTTTTGTTCTGGACACGCAGTTACAATTTGCTTCAGTTTTACTTCCCTTGAGAATAAGCAATGCCAGACCCTTAATACTTCTGCCTCACAGATTACCAGTAATATTTGCTAGTGCTTCCTTGCCTCTCTCCTGTCTCTAATCTTGCGCTAAGAGTAATATTGGGTATTGAATACTGTGTCTTCATTATTCATCTTAAACTTGTGTCCCTTCTGAGCTAATACCTTGCTGAGAAAGGTTTATTGTTCATGGTGAATGATTTTTAAAGCCAGTCAGTATTTGTATCCGGTTGAATGGTTGCCTCCATCACCACACAAACCTGTAATGAGTAGCCAGGTAGAGCTTTCAGAATAATCCTAGTTAAAATAAATGATGGCAGGGAAATGGCATGAATTCTGTTGAGGTCTCACCTGGAATGTGGTGAAAATGACACTAACTGGGTCAGCTGGGTATTTTGTTGGTGGATTTGCCTGCTGAAATACATACTGCTGTTTTATTCCTGTGTCAGACTGGATAAGTGTTACTTCTGAATCTGCCAGGACACCTTCACAAACTCCTTTGTCTCCCACAATTACTGAACAGACACGTTTGGGAGTTCACTAACTCAGGATGTCACTGGTTCCAGTAGCTGCCTGCTGTCTTCAGAGTAGCAGTCCTCCTGGTTTGTTCTCTTGACTGAGTAACTTTGCTAAGAAGAATCTGAGTGGCTTGTTGGTAGAGCACCTTAGAAAAGTCTGTGATTTCGGTTCATTATTTAAAAGTACAGATTTAAAAATACAGATTTGATTCAATAGTATATAATTTGAAACCTCTTCATTCTAGGAATGGCCTTCACAGGCACTAACTTGGCATAGCGCATGTAAAAGTTTGCTTTAGTCTCGTGTTTTGAGTGGACTTCATAATTGACAGCTTTTCTAACTTTATTTTTCTGGTTTTTTTTCAAGTGAGATAAGTCATTGGTGTAGCAGTAGGCATACATAATTCCTTTTCTGATTGTAGCAGTGATGAAGAGGGGTTTATTATAAAGAGTCTAGGTATTAAACACTCATCAAAGACTTGCCTTTTATGCCTTCTAACATACCACAAGCACTACAACGTGGTGCAAGGATAGTGGTGTTAGTTATAAGAATAAAAGTACTGCAACTGGTTTTAACATTTTATTAGAAATACTGTTATATTCTGTTCTGAAGGGAAAGTTGGAGAAGTTATTTTCAAATGGCTTTCAATAGGGAACAATTACAATGTTATTTGAGTGCATTTTGAGGTGGCCAGTTGTTTTATTTGTGCTCTATCAGAATGTTCTGTGAGACTGCAGATCAACCAGATCAGTAACTGGTGCTCCCACCTAAAGCTGGGTGGGTTTTTTTTTTTGTGTGGACTGTGGTGTTTGTGCAGCTGTACAGTGAGCCAGATAGGAAAAGTAATCTGTCATGAAAATAATCTTTTTTTTTCTTTTTCTAGGCTTTTTTTCAGCAGAATCTAGTTGTACAGCTGCACAGTGAACAGATCAGCAAACAAATGTGCTGGTGTCCAAAAATGGTTTTGTGGGCTTGGGAACGAGAGAGTGAAGCAGTGGGGGCGGGCAGCACTTGCTGCTTTAAGTGCAACACCATCTTAAAATATTTGTTGAACTTTAGCTTTGGTTGTAACCAAAACAATTTGCTTACTTTCAGAAGAAAAATGAAGTATTAAAATGCAGCTGTAACTGGTTTATCTTTTCAAGTATTTCAATCTTACAAGTGCTGGTTGGTATCTTAATAGGATCTAATGGAACAGTATATTTAATACAGAATATTGGCACAAAAGCAAATTGGCTCTGTTATAAATTCTGTGCATTAATAGGTGTTTCATGGACTACATCCAATTTATATATGAAAGACTGCAAATTAATTCTTGGTGAACAGAACTAGCACTTACAGAACTTCCAAGTATTCTGAAGTTTTTATATTATCTTGAGCTCTGAGAAGGATCCTGTACTCAGCAATTTCTTACAAATAACTGACCCTTTGAAGAAGGCTCTCCAGTTTTCTTATGTTCAGAATAAATGCTCCTTTCTGGATAACTGAGCTGGTAGATGGCTACTGTATTAGTTCAAGATAATTTTATTATGCTTGGGACTTGGCTTTTCAAATACTTCACAGTTCAGATTTTTAGGAAGTATTCATGGTGTGTTCAGTTATGCATAAATGCTTTCAGTACTCTGTAAGTCTTATCTGGTATTAACTTGGCAAACAGGGCTTGGATCAGTTAGTTAATGCTCTGTTCTTACGAAGTGCCCCTCCTACTGGGCTATAGGTTTTCAAATGAATGAGGTTCACAGAAATCCACAAACCTGTTTCACTGAAATCCACAAACCTGTTTCACTGAAATTGAAGAAGGAAGAAAGTACAGGAGATGGGTGAGAACTGAAGTCAGAAATGGTTAATTTTAACTTTATTGATCTGTAGCATGTGTTTCTGTTTCCATTAGCAGAAGCTGCTGTTGGCTTAAGACTGATAAAACAAAACCAGATTGTTATTATTTAGTTAAAATGTGTTTATGACTTTCTTAAAATGTCTTTCAGTAACAACACTATATTAATTTCACATTAATTTTTTTTAAAAACTTACCTTAAAAATGTGTGCTAAATTAATAGGATTTTGTATTCTATTATTTGTTTAAAATGTGAAATTTTAAAAATGTAGAGTTAGGTTCATTTGGATTTTCAGATTCCAGACTTTTTTTTTAACTGAATATTTTTATGAAGTAATGCACTGTTCAGGATGGGGGGAAGCTGCATACCTCACTCCTGCACATACATTGGAGTGAATACCTGCAGTATAGAACGCTGTTAAATTTCTAGGACTTGTAAGAAAAACTGTCTTTGTGTAGTCAATAATTATTTCAAGGAATATTTCTCTTTTTAAGAAATTGGCATTTCTCATAGAGCTGTTGCTCTGAGAAGTTCCTAATAGAAATGAATTACACAAGTGCTGAACTTGCCCTGCCTCACAGTGAGAATGCCTTAGTTTGGTAAGAATATTGTTTTGTCCTTATTTTTAGCACCCCTTGGCTTAGCTGGAGCATGTGTTTGGTGTGGAACTCGTAGCTCTCCATGAAATCTTGCTAAGGCACTTTACTCTCTGTGGCATTCAAGCTGACTAACTTAGAAGAGTCAAAGATGTTTTTCGTAGATGAGCAGAATGTTCTTCAGAGAAAACAAGGATAAGAAAGTTGAATAACAAGGGAATGAAACAGAAATTACTTGGGAAGGAGCGTGGGAAGGGAAGAAATCACTGCATTTATATTACAAATATTTCAGGTTATTAAAATTGTTGGCAGTACACAACGAAAAGGGTTAGGGGGGAAGAAAGTTGGGCACTTAAAATATTCTTGTCAGCATTGTACACAGAAAAAATGCTGTACTGCGTGGGCTGCAAGTACTGGAATAACAGATGTGGCTTTCATTTCAGTTTGAATTTTGTATGACAGCATTATTTGAATCCAAGTTTATTGTTTCAAAGTAAAGCCTAACTCTTGAACTAGTTCTCTAGTCTCAGTGAAACAGTTGGTAATAAATAAACAAAGATGTTCCCACAAATTATATTCCAGGCTTTAAGGCATAAAGTGCTATGTAAAAAGAACAGTTGAAATAGATAGTAAGAACTGTGGATAAATTTCAGAAATCCAAAGGACATTGAATGAAAGAAAGATTTTTAAAAGAAACAAAACCAAACCCAACTCTGATCACGGGTGCCTTTGCTTAAGCAGCTGAAACACGCTAGGCAGAGAGTGGTTTGCACGGAGATGTGCTGAGTTTTCCATGGCACTGCCCATGTGCTTGCGCCTGAAGGCTCTGTGTGTATGGGAGCTCAATCAGTTCTCCATGGCTGGGGATGATCCCTTGCACTGCTTTGTGGGGAGGGGATGGGTGCCCTGGGCACCATCGTGTGCCCTCCTGAAATGCCCTCTGGTGGGACACCCTCCGTCTCTGCCCCCTGCAAACAAACACGTTCTAATTGTGCAGCTTGGCTGGGGGGCTCTCCCGCTGCAGAAGGACTCTGCTCGTTCTCCCTGCAGCTCAGGGAGGTGCAGCAGGTGCTGCTGGTTCAGCCCTGCCCTTTGGGGGTGCCCTATTTCACTGTCCCACAGCTCGGAGCTGCTTTCCCTCCTGTGCCCCTCAGAGCTGTGCAGGGCAGGCAGCAGGGAATCAAACACTGAACACAACCGGGCTAAGGCTGACTGCAGGAATAGGCAGGGTCTTTTTCAGCTTTGCTGTAGCCTTGTCCTCAGGCTGCCCTTGCATATTCTCTTGGGGGATTTGAGAGTCTTAATGTTCCTATAATGAGATCAGCTATATGCAGTTTTGTGCCACTGTAGTGTACAGAACTTGGATTTCAGCTTTCCAGTGTTATACATATGAGTGCTGCCTGACAGGTTAAACATGACAGGTATTTACAGTTGCCTAGAGAATAATGAAGCTCATTTAAAAAGAAAGAAAGAATTAATTCTTTCTGGTTGTTCTTTTGGAAACTTTTTATTATGGGAACATTTGTTTTTTAAGTATCTGTTCCAGAACAAGATATGCAGTGGAAGATGCAGAATATTTTACAGTAGAAGATCAAAAATACTGTGCTTGGGTTATTACTGATTTAACCGAAAACAGACAAGTAATTGATTCTGAAACTGCTCTGAGACTACTCAGCTCTTCAGCAATGAGACAGTCATAGGTTACAAACTATTTTAACCACTAGGGCATGGAGAAAAGGTACCATTGAAAGCTAAACACCACAATTAGGGATGCATGACTAAAGTTTCCAAGTAATGTATTAGTAGTATTGTATGAGACAGTCACATGGAAAAGATCATGAGGTTGTGAAAAGGATTATGAGCATGCTTTAGTCATGAATTTCCTGGTAGAGATATTTTAGTCTGGATCATGCTTGTTTAAATGAGAATAATTTAACTTTGCTCATTCTGATTGTATTACCAGATTGTGGCAAAGGGGGAGAAAAGGTTTCTTGCCTACAAAAGTAGTATTACTTTATATATATATATTAATATATGAAAATAGTATTTCAGTAAATTTGGGGAGTGACCTTGCCATACTGAACTACTTGAAAAAGTTTATCATAGCCCTGAAATCAGTTACTGGAATGTAGAGGACTGAACTGGAGATAAACTATGGTTATTCCAGACTGATAATTGACCAGTTGTTTATAAAAATAAGCCACTAATGTGCAGTGAGTAGCCACTGACCTATCTGACATCCATAGAATCAATTTTGATGCAGATGCCTGCATTTTACATTTAAAAACAAGCCCAGATATTCTTCTGGGCTTATGTTTTTAAATGGGACAGCATTGCAAAAGAGAGTTTTGCTTTTTTAAAAAAAATTGTAAGTTTTTGAAGCTCCAGTGAAAAAGTGAACTTTCATATTTGGGATTTGTAGAGATTAACAAGAGAAAGACTTTTCCCCAGTCTTCTGTGTTGACACATTTATTTACCATATAAAGTCCTTAGAAGGCAGCTCCTTCCTTTTCTCTGCTGACCTGTTACAACTATAGGAGCTGCCAACAGATATTTTGAGAAAGTAAAACGGACTTCAAATGTTTGTAGTTTGCTGCAGAGCACTTTCCTGGCCAGTTTCACAAAGCACACTTCAGTGAGCAGCGGTGGGGGCTTGGGAAGGACAAGCAGATTTCTCGTGTCCCATGTGAGAGTCAGTGGCACCTCGGGATGTGCTGAGCAGGTCACTGTGTCTGGGAGCGGAGGGCCCGTGGCAGCTCCAGTCAAGGTGCACGTCAGGAACTAAAACCACTGGCAGTGGTAAGAGCTTTAAGCACAGCTGGCCTGTGTCCTGTCCCCTCACATTCCTGCATTTGCTGCAGGGTAAAATGGTGGCTTGTTTTCAGTTCTGGACACAAGAAAAGCTTTTGCAGTGTCCTTCATAACCTGCTGTTGAATTGTAAGTTTTTTACATGTAACACTGAATTGAAAACCACATTGTCCCAATGATATAATTTCTAAAATTCAGCCCTAAGTGCTTTCAGCTCAACAGTTGTCAGCATTAACAGTATTTTTTGAGTTGCATAAGCAGATGTTTTCCATATAACCCTACTTTTAAATGGCTGTCCACATAGATTTTTGAAGTCAGTAAACCAATGTAAGTGAAGAGTACTAAAAATATGAACATATAAGCAATACATTAGTTAATGGCAGCTTATTTGTACATTGATAATGGATGATTTCAAAACAGGGAATTGTGCAGTGTGTGTTTAGTGGAGGCATTTCAGCAGCACAAAAAGAGAGCAAATGGTGTGTGGGTTTTCAGCTGTATTACCTGCCTGTCACCCCTGTGAACAGGAAATTACAGCATTGTTATTTTAAAATAATTTTCATTCTTTTGTAGCTTGTGTTTTGTCAAGATTTTCAATATTATAGGTTATCGTAAGTATAGGTGCCTCTGAAAATATGCACAAAAATATTCTGATATGACTGACTGTAAATGTTGTTAATCTTTTTCTTATCATCACCTTCTGTCAGTATGGTTTGTAAAACCACATCTCTAAAATACACAGTCTGTCTCAATGTTGGATAAAAAAAGCACATTAACACAATTTCTGCAGTAAAAGTACTGCAATTGCTATTCTTTTATTGCCAATATCTAAAAAGCGTTGTGAGTGATTCAGTTGGCATCAGTACCAAACTGATAGGCCATATAAATTGACATTGAGATTGCTTTGCAGCTAAGTGCATCCCTTTGTGTTTCTTGTAGGAAACAGAGATGAAGGTACACATGCACACAAAATTTTGCATCATTTGTTTGCTGACATTTATTTTTCATCAGTGCAATCATTGCCATGGAGATGGACACAACAACGGTCCCAAAAAGGATCGTGTGCACGACCATAATGACTATCAGATCTCAAATGAATCATACTTCCAGAATGGAGGAACAGAATCTATGCCCAGTAAATTTTCAACGTTGGAAGCAGAAAATGAACAAAAATACTACATTGAAAAGATTTTTGATCGCTATGGTGAAAATGGAAGATTATCTTTTTTTGGCCTGGAAAAACTGTTAATAAGCCTTGGTTTGGGAGAGGTAAAAGTAGTGATGATAAATCATGATGATATTGGCCACGATCATGTTTCTCACTTGTATGCTTTGGAAGTACAGGAAGGAAAGCATTTTCATCCTCATAACCATGCTCACAGCCACTCAGATTCAGAAAACCAGACCACGGTGGGTGCGTCTGCAAAGAGAAACCACAGATGTGACACTGAGAGAGAGGCGGCGGTGCCCTCGCTGAAGGAGGAGGGCAAGCACGTGCACAACCAGAGCCGCCGGCACCCGCACCACCAGCACCCGCGCGCGCACCGGCACGAGCACAACGGCACGCGCCACTCGCGCCACGACGCCGGCGGGCACGGCGACCCCGCCGAGCAGAGCCACGAGCCCGCCACGGACACCAACACCACGCAGGAGCAGCCCGAGCGCAAGCAGCGCAAGCAGAAGAAGAAGCAGAAGAAGATCAGCGAGACGTCGGGAGACGCCACGTGGGATTACGCCGCGGAGCACGACGGCGGCGATCAGTACGAGCACAACCGCGTGCACAAACACGACCACGTCCACGACGCCTCTCACCTGCACGTGCACCACCACGAGCACGGCGGTGACCGCTCCGCCGGCCACGGCCACCAGGACGGCAGCGCAGGCACCGCCCCCGGGCACCGCCACACCAGCAAGCGAGAGGCCTCGCACAAGCAGATCAGCGTGAGGAAACACGCCCTCCCTGCGGCACGCGGGCACAAGGACCACAGCGAGGATGAGCACAAGCACGAAGAGGTGAGTGTGACATGGAGAGCTGGTACGTTTGCTTTCAGTGCTGTCACACAATAACTGAAGGTGCATGCCCACAAATAAATGGGGATGTTTGGGACCATAGCCTAATACAGTGTATGAATTTGATTTATAAAGCTTTTCCCTTTCCCAATATTCCAGAATACTACCACCACACACACCTTTTTGGACTTCGTTCTGAATCTGAGATCACTAACATTTTTGAAAACTGCAGACACTCATTCCTAAAATACCTGTATCTTTTCAGCACACTTCTGATATCTTTGTCCTGAGAGATTAAGAAGCAATTGCAGGTGTAGCTTCAGTAGCACTGTGCTCGGTGGAAGCTCTTCTGTTCTGTCCTTCAGCATTCATTAGTTCTGCCAGCACCATAAATCCCTTCCCCTTACAGTTAAGTACCGATGTAGGACCTTGGAAAGTCACATTTTTAAACCAGAAGGATGAAGGGAATGCTGAGTTCAACGTTTCAAACTGTCTTAAAAAGTGAAACTCAAAACACAGAAGGTTGGTAGGTAAACAGAAGTGTTGAAAAACCAATTTTGGATTTGCATATTTCCACTCTTCACCTGTTGCTTTTTCTTCATTGCTTGTACTGTGTAAAGAATATGGAAAATGCTTTTCAGTGACATTTATCAAAAGTTATGTAGATGTTGAGAGACTCAAGTGTGCAGTGCAGATATTTTTACTGTTTCTTTCTCTCATAAACCACTTTGATCAGTTTAAGATACGTTTTAGCACTGGTAGAACATGTGAACCAAGTTTCTGCTTTGTTTGTGTTCTTAAATAATATCCTGCATTTTCCATACATGAAAATAGATGCTTTTATATTTAATTTGTTTGTGCAATTTGCTTGCAGTGCTTAAATGCTACACAGCTGCTACGGTACTATGGTCTGGAAGCCAGCTCCCTAATATCTCCTGAGCTCTTCGTGTACATCTGTCCTGCTTTGCTCTACCAGATTGAGAGAAGGCTCTGTATTGTACATTATGATGAGCTGGACGATCTTGCAAGAAATAAAAATGCATCAATTGAGAATAAAGATAAAACAGGTGCATCAGGTAGGTGTCTTTTTTTCTTAGTGGGACTGAGGTCCATATGTTTCTCTCAAAGTTGGAAAGTTGCAGTGTTACTTTGGCACTAAATTTCTTAATAAATTTGACTTGGACCTGTTAATTCAGAATTAGAGAACAACACTGTCATTACAGTTCATTCACTGGAAAATGAGACTTTAGGTCTTACTATTTTTATATTTTAGCAGTGCTACAGGGCTGTAGAATTGACATGCATAATTTTTCGTGAACTTAAAAAATAGGCATAAGCAAGTACAAGAGCATTTAAATTGTCATTTCTGGTACTTCCCTTTTCTGACTGTTTCTCTCTAAGCACATGAAAAGTGTTCCATCAAAATCTTCTGTTGCCAGTTTTATTTTTTTTTTTGTGTGTACCCTGAGTAAAACTGAGTAGACTTCTTATCTCATCACCATAGTTCTAAGTTAACATATTTTTACTACTGTTAAAGCAGTTACTTTAAGGGTAGAATCCACTGTTGTTATTTCATAACTGAATGTACTTTTAAATATGCCTGCCTCTGCTATCTTTCATAAATTATAAGGGAACTGTTGATGTTTAGTTGCATTAAAATATTAAAAATCTAAAAAATCTTGGATATAATGTTGGTATTTTGAAAATGAAAGTATTGGTAATGTGAGGATTGATTAGTACATAGGTGCATATTAGCATCATTAGAAATAAAGCTTGAAATAACTGCATTCTCATAGATGTTAATAACTGCTGGGAAGAATGCATTGCTGGTTATCTTTCTTACCAATTGCAGATTCATTAAAATAATTAACTTCTTGTAGATAAATCTCCTCTAGTGACACATCTGCTGCCTTGTTAGCTGCTCAGAGATTGCTGTAGAGCAGATACAGTGCGTGTTCTGTAGGACAGCAAATTGCTTTGTGCTGCGCTCTCAGTGCAGTAAGAGCTGACCCCTGCCTGATTACCAAGAGCATTGCTAGAGCAACTCTAAGCATTTTCTGCCAATTAAAATGTTGAAACCCTATACAAAACTGTCATGTTGCACATGCTTTGGACCAGTTTAATTAGGAAGCTTCTACAGATGAGTGCTTCTTTTTAAAAGATTGCATTTTATTTTTCTGTAATGAGAAAGGGAGTTCATTAATAACTCAGTTTGAAGACCTTTAACGTTTTAAGAGACTTAATCTCCAAAATTACTGAAGCTTATTGTGAACATTTAACATGTTTTATGGCATCTGATACCTTGAGTATAAATAACACTTTTGCCAGTTAGCTGTAAAAATTTGGGTTCTAACTCATTGATTTGGCTCTCAAACAGTAACCTGCAGAAAAAGTCAGCTTGATTAGATAATGATAAATCATTCTTCATAACAATTTCCTGTATTCTCTTGTATTAATTACAGCAAGATTTCAGTTGATATAATAATAATTGTTCCTTCTTATGTAAGGAAGTTAATAAAAAAATAACAAGTCCTTATTGGAATGTGGGGGCTGTGGGAGGTGTAGGGCAAATGTCAGTCATAGAGTAACTTAATTTATAGCTTGTAGGACTGTATAGAAATGAAAGCATGTGCCCTAAGCCAATATAAACATTTTTAGATAGAAGTATTCACCAAAGTTAGGAGGATGCAGTTACTTTTAAACATGAGCTTTCTGTGGTTTACTTTAGTTTCAGTTTAAGCTTTCAATCAATCTTAACAGACCAGTGTTGCTTCTGTTCATTGATACCAGCCTGTAGGTTTCCATTACCTCTGCTAACTGTGGTTTTCTAAAGCAAGATAATTTAATTAACTGGTGGCCAAAATCTTAGGAAGCCATGTTAGATTTTCTTCCTGTAACTTACAGATAGTTCTGTGACATCTTCTGATGGAGGATGTTCAAGGGCTTCTCCATAGAACTGAGCTTTCACAGTGTGGCTGCTGGAGGAGGGGGCACTGTCACTACTGAGGCCCCTAAACCACTGAAAAGGAAAGGCACCCCCTGCTACTGAATGAAGCCAGTAGAAGTCACACAAGTAAACAGGGAGCATTTAGTTGATAGCTGGAGATGGCTTAGAGCTGCTGATGAGAAGTGTCTGAGATCAGTCCAAGCTGTAATTCTGTCTGTGCAGATGCCAGTGCTCCCTGGGGCTCAATCTCAGACGGGCACAGATTCCATGTTCTAATCCCATGTGCCTTACCTTAATCATGATGCCATCTTTAGGTCCTGTATCATCCACAGGAGTATTCCAGCCCCTCAGAGTTGTGTCGGCCAACCCTGCTGTGATAGATGAAACTTCAGCCTTTCCATTTTTCTCCATGTAAGGCTGTTGTTCACCACTGTGCCCACCCTGGGGCAGTGTCCTGCCCAAAGGCT
This sequence comes from Zonotrichia leucophrys gambelii, assembly GCF_028769735.1. Lineage (NCBI taxonomy): Eukaryota > Metazoa > Chordata > Aves > Passeriformes > Passerellidae > Zonotrichia > Zonotrichia leucophrys. The sequence goes on from NC_088177.1 coordinate 17,285,673, forward strand.
GTGTGATTTTTATCTGGGCTGCTTGTGCATGTGTGCTAGATTGAGCACTGAGGGACAGCTCCGTGTATGCTGGGTTTTCAGCACAGCCTCTCGGTCCAGGGGATCAGTCTGGGGACCTGTGGCAGTATTTTGGTCACCATGGTCCTGCTTCAACTTTACACCTACTTTTGTATTCCTGATTTCCAGCCTCAGTTTTTCAGTTCCTCATCTGGCAGCAGACTTTGCCTTGCCACCAGCTCTCTTTTCCTATGGTCTCAGTACTCATGTCTGTCAGTGCACACCTCATACTGGCAAAAGCTTTTTCCAGTCATTTTCTCCCAGTGGATGTGGTCTTGTACCCCTTGCATTTCAGCTGGGTTGTTTCCTTTTATGCAGTGTTGTGGAATGACAGCCACGGACTTAGTAAGAATGAATATCCCAAAATAAAATTTAAAGCAGCAGATGTTGTGAGCTTTGGTGTTGAACCAGACTGAGCCTGCAGCAGCCACACTTGTGTTGGCAAAGTCATATAAATCTGCTCCATAGTCGGTTTGGTACAGACAGAATTCTTGGGGTGTTTCACCCTCATGGTGATACTGAGCAGCTACAACACACTTCCTCTTTTCTTCTCCTCTCACACATACCCTGCCCCATTTCCCAGGATGTCTTCCCCTACTTGTGGGCCCTCAGAGACGCAAGGAAAGTCAGATTGTACTCTGAAATGTGGAAATGTTAGGGATTCTGAGTCAGGAGCTGTAACTTACCTTAAAGTTGGCAAAATGTGGTAGATATCCATTTTTGATTAAAAGTGGAGCTAGGAAAAACCCTGTAGAGGAAAATCAAAGCATCTGTACTAAAACTTAACGATAATACTTTATTAGAGTGAGATGCTGATTGAAAGAGCCATGTTTGTTTATAGGGTCTGTTTCTTCCTGTAATTGCTTCTTCTCAATGTCATGTAGAAATTTTCACATCTTCCCTCATTAACAGGAGTATGCTGGGTGTACCACATCCCATTATCATTTCTTCTAATGGCAACAGTAAAGATTCTCAGAAAAAATAAATGCTGCTATGTGGTGGTGGCAAGTTGCTTTTAGCTGTTCAAGCTCGTGTTGCAGCATTCGATTTGAGAGTTCCTCTGCCAAAGGTTGAGTCCTCTCATGAATAAAGGTGTATGTTTCAAAGCACCAGGTGAAATAAACAGTGCCAAACTAAACGTGTGACTCTAAACAGGGAGAAATACAGAATCCAGAAAAATTTTGCATCAGAACCATATTAAAAACAACTGTTACATACACATTAGTGCTTGTAGGGCCCTTGCAAGTTAAGTAGCAGAGATGGCTTTGTCCCAGTATAAAACCTTTAGTTTTTAGTTTCATGGAGGGCTACAAAGCTAAGCCTGGAACTAACAATCAGGAAGAATTGCTGGGCTCTTTCTAGCTAATTGTCTTCTGATGTCTCACTACATTATACTGTGCTGTGAATAAGCCTGTGTAGTTCTGGTTTGCTGTGGACTTAAGTACTGCCTTTATATTTTTCAGCACCTTCTTAATGAACAATCACACAGCTTAGGTTAAAGGAAAGTCACCTTCTTAAGAGATAGTTGAAAGTCATTAATCAGGCTTAGAAGTTTTCCAGATGTTGTTCTGATAACCTCTCTGTGTTCATTTCTTCCCACAGCCTGGTTTTGTGGTATCATCTCTATCACCGTCATTAGCCTGCTTTCCTTGCTAGGTGTGATCTTGGTTCCCATCATTAACCAATGGTGCTTCAAATTTCTTCTAACTTTCTTGGTAGCTCTGGCTGTAGGAACAATGAGTGGAGATGCACTGCTCCATCTCTTGCCACATGTAAGTATGGTCTCCTCACCTTTTATTCTTAATTGCAAATGAGTCTAGAATTTTCAAGGAATTGTTTGATAGTATCAATAAAGAAAGGTTCACTGATGCACCTGTAGATTGACTTGACTGTGAGGGACACCAACACTTCTGGAGACTTTCTGCTGACAGAAGGGAAGGAAATGTTGTTTCTCTGAACAAAAGGTGGGGAAAAGTAGTTGCATATTCATTGTTGAACTGACGTCACACTATTGTAAAACAACCAGGAGCCCAACAAGAGTATTTTAAAATTAGCAGTATTGCTGTCTCTTGTTTACTGATAGCTGTGTGTCAGTATCTAAAAGTATTTCCTGGGGATTAATCTGCCTGCTTGCTATATGTGAGGGAGAAAGTAACCTCTCATGTACTGAATCGAGCAATTCCCTAAGGAAGGTGAGCAGCTTTTAATTCATGGTGGTGTACTGTAATTCTTAAAAGGGGAAGTGTTTTCTAAAATTCTGTCACCTCCATTGTTTAGCACAAAGACTAATATTTACATGTTTTCTTTGTATACTTCTAATACGCATTTTTGGTTGTGGTTTTAGGGGTTTTTTTAAGTTCATATTTCAGATCAGAATTTAGTCTGTAATTGACTGTAACAGTTTAAAAAGTCATAAGGCTTGGTTGCTAATGGGAGACTAAGAATGGTAATTCCTTTTGATATTTCTGAGTGTTAGTCTCATTTTCTGCATTGTGACAGAAAAGCTGAAGCTACATAATCTACCTCCTCAAAAAAAAAATCCCAGAGAAATTTTTTTACTGATTAGGGTAATGAATTATCTATTGAAAAACTTATGTGGCAAAATGTGTTAATGTGAAGAAAAAGTAAAACAGGGTGGGGGTTTCTGTTGTCTCTTCTGGCCCAGTGCCACCTCAGTGTCATGTCTGCCCCAGTGGTGTCACTCTTGTCTCTCCCCCAGTCGCACGGAGGCCACAACCACAGCCACCACCATGGCCAAGGGCACGTGCACGAGCACAGGCACTCGCACCGGCACGGCCACGCGCACGCCGTGCACGCCGAGGGCTTCCTGGAGGAAAATGACCCCGTGCTCAAGGGGCTCTTGGCACTTGGAGGCATTTATGTTCTCTTCATCATTGAGCACTGTATAAGAATGTACAAACATTACAATAAACAGAAGGTAGGTGCTGAAATTGTTTGCTGTTCAAAAATGTGTTCCCTAAAGCTACCTTGTGAGTGCTGAGGAATTGTGCTTCCTCTGTGAACAAAGGCTGCTGCTGCTGTGTATTCTGTCTGATGTTATGTGAGGGATCCCTTTCCTAAAGAAGTTGCTTTTCTCAACAAGGGAACTTGGGAGAATAGTGTAGAAATCTGATGGAGGAAGCTGCATCTAAAGCTTCCTAGGTTTATTTGCAAAAACAGACGAAAGCATCAGGTAAGAAAGATCTGGTTATAGAACCAGAAATTGTCAGACAATTGACAAGAAATTTAGCAGTATGCTCTTACCTAACAATGCCAGTGTAACAGAGGTGTCCACGTTTTCCACATCAGAAAAATGCTAAAATTTTCAGATCTGCTTTCTGTAAATTGCCGGTCAAATTTTAACTTGTTTCTCAAAAAATGATTGGATTTTTAGTGGTGGGAGCACTCTGTATTTGTGGTGGGGGTATAAAATGAGAGCAAGTACCCTGGAGAGTGTGAGTGTGGATGAAAATTCAGTTTTAGCCTTTGCCTTTGTCATTCACCTCTGAGGAGAAAATTATTTTGGTGAAATCCAACTTGCTTCTCCCAAAATGACTGTGAAAACTTTTCAGCTTCTCTGTTTTCATGTCAGACTTGCTGTCTGAGCTGGACAGGCAGCAGCAGATTTTGTGTGTTGGAGGAGGCATTTCTTAGATCTTCTGATGAAAGGATGAAAACTGTTATATCATGCATAACTTCTTTGAGATGAATTAAATAATTAAATCTCGTAGGCTGCTCTGGCAAATCCTTGGGATCTGCTCTATGGGCTGCAGATAGAGAAAAGCTTGCTGCTTTCTTAAAGGGAAGTACAAGGAAGCTACAGGAATATAAATAAAACAAAGTTGAACAAATTAGAGGAGCTGTTCTTGCTGCAAGTTTGCTTTCTTGAACAAATCTAAAAGCTGCATTTCTGAGCTATAAGAGCAATCCTTGTCAGAATATCCCCTCTTACTAAAGTGAAATATATCTCTGTGTAAGAGTTTGGGAGTGAGATTCCATGGTAAGTAGCCAAGAACTCCCACTGGAATAGGGATTGTTGCTGAGCCTTATAAAGATCAATATTCAGAAGTAACATATTTCTGTCATACATGGTAAGAGAGAATGGCTTGATCTATTTAGGAGATTTTTGGACAGCATTTCAGTTCCTGTTATTTCCATCAATGTCCTGTCACAAACCAGATGTTACCTGTTTTCTGTTGCAGAGTAAGCAGAAATGGTGCAAAAAACCCCAGCTGGAAGAATCACCAATTGGAAGGAAACTCTCTGATCACAAATTAAATAACAGACCAGATGCTGACTGGCTTCAGCTGAAACCCCTTGCAGGTAGGCAGTTACTGTCAGAATTCTCTGACTGGGAGATCCGAAGTAGGAGCAGGTTACTGGGGCATGGTGTGTAGCATGTAACCTCTTGTACAGTTTTGCTGCTATTATGCAAATCATTGTTAATAAGACTTAATAGGCTTTTCCCTATTAAATCTTTTTTATTTTGTTTTCTTTAGATCTGAGAGCACTATGAACATTTCCTAATAAGCCATAGAGATGGTTCTCAGACTTCTGAAGCAGTCATGTTTTGGGTGGCTGTGGGCCTTTGGGAGTTTGTTTGTTTGCTGGCTTGTTTGTTTGTTTGTTTGTTTTCAGGGTGTTTCTGGTGTTTTGGTTAAGCTGTTACTGACTAGCTCAGCCCTGGCAAAAATGAGATCAAAAATGAACACCCACACAATAAATGGGGATATCTTCCACTTTAAAGAAGCCAACATCTGACCAGTTACAGATAAACAAAATCTGTTTCTTTCCACAAATACAGCCAAGTATCCTGAATACTCCTCAAGTATCCAAAACAACTTTTGCACACTGTTCCTTCATGACAGGCTGTGGATGCTCATTCTGTGTGTACCCAGAAGAAATGCTCTATCCCCCTTCTCACAGGGGGAGAGAGGGGCAAAGGCTTTGCTTCATAACCTTCCGATTCTTTTGCCTGCATGGCAGCAGAATTAATTTGTTGATGAAGAACTTATTTGCACAAATTAGGTTTATTTAATTTGATTGGTTTGTAGAAGAGAGGGTTAGGACTGCAGCCTTCTCCATGCAAACAATCTCAAATGGGCTTTGGGGCACTGACACAGAACATGGAAAGTTTTCAGCAGTGCAGGGGTTGGAACATAATTTGAAATGTCTGCATGACAGTGGAGGCTGAGCTGTGACCTGTATGGGCACATGCAGACAGAGGCAGGTGGGGTTTGCTAAACCATTCAGATCCCATCCAAAGCTCTAAGACATTATCATCATTCTGGCAACTCTCCTTTGCCAGTGTTGAACCATAAACTTTGTTAGTAGCAAAATTACAGGCATGAGTGTAGGCTGGGCTAAAACTGGCTTTGAGTGCTATGGATGCAGCGCTGCTGCCTTGCAGTGGAGAATTTTATAGATTGTACATGCACATTTGTGACAAAATGCCTCAATGACAGACTTAGTTTTCGGATTGAATGCTGACAACCAAGTTGCTAGAGTGGGATGTGTTAAAATACTTGTTTTGCTTTCCCAGAGCAGTTAACCCTTAGGCCAGGGGTGCAGGGGTTGCTGGTTAAACAGGAATTAACTCAGTGTCTCTCCCAACTGACTGGGTGCAGGAGCAGATGACTCAGTTTTGTCTGAAGACCGACTGAATGAAACTGAACTGACTGACTTGGACGGGCAGCTGGAGCCCCCTGCCAAGAACTACCTGCCTGCAGAAGAGGAGAACAACCTGCGCCACTCTCACAACGACGTCGCCCACGGCGCCCAAGAGCACGAGCTGCACGATTCCGAGTATGACAGCCATGGAGAAGATAAAATGATAGCTAGAAAACACAGTCACCACTGGCATCACAAACATTCCCATCATTCCCATGGCCACTGTCATTCTGGAAAAGACCTGAAAGATACTGGGATAGCTAATATTGCTTGGATGGTAATTATGGGAGATGGCATTCACAACTTTAGTGATGGCTTAGCAATCGGTAAGCAAAAGCACTGAGTATTTCTCAACAGTTTCTCCTTACCTTTAGTAACTCTGCTAATATTTGACTTATCAGTAATCACAGGTAAGGCTTCCAGTTAGCACCTGTGGTTACTGCCATTGTTCAGTCTCCTGCAGAGCGGAAATAAAAAGGCTGTCAATTGTAATAGTTTACCTTTTGTTAGCATTCTGTGCTATTTGCACTAAAATTAGTGTATCAGTAGCAGTGACAGTCACAGTCTCTGCCAAGGAGAGACTGGTGCATGCAAACCTTGGGATTTATGGAGCACAGTAACCCACCTTTCTTCTTCGGGTCTCAGTTGCCTTAGAATTATAAATAAATGCCTTTCAGCCTTATTTAGAATGATATTTACTAACAATAATAGTAATACTATTTATATTATTCTTAATACATAGAATTACACAGTACTTGCAAATAAAAATACACTGTGAGTCAGGTGACAAATAATATTTTAAAAGTATTACTCAGGATAATTTAATCTTTATTTAAGCAAAATATTATTTTGGCTCACAGTTAGTATAGATTTATTTCTAGCCAAGTGCAGAAGAAATTGGAAGTACCAAAAAGATTTTATTAGATTTATTAAATCAACTTGGAGTCACACAATGTTCTAAATGTGATTTGAATTGTAAAGTGTATTAATTTGGATATACAAGTCAGGATAATGGTGGGAGGACTGAAGGGCACACTTTGGATTTTTTACTAAGGTAGCTGCTTAAGAGTAAGGGTACACAGGGTTCTGAACTAATGGCAGAAGGGACACACCCATTTTGATGGATGGGGCATAAGCATTTGTCAGGGTCTCTAGTTAACAATGGAATCTACTACAGTTTCTCCATTTCCTTCTGACAACTTCTAAAGAAACTAAACTCCTTAAAAACTAACTTGTTGCTTCATTTTCACATAAAACAGGTAAGACATTTAGACAATGGCTTTTAAGGCCAAAAACAATTGCCATGCCTTCTGTTGAGAACTTCACAGTATTGAAATTCCATTTCTGAATATTTCTAGGTCAAGCCCAAACAGCTGAATTTGTGGTAAAATGTAGATTTTAGAAAAGCATGGTCATCTTTTTAATGTATCAAACTATGAGGAATCCAGAGGAAAGTTAAATTCCCCCTCTGTCTTCAGACTGTCTTTTCTTTCTGCTTTATGCAGCCTGTTTAGACTGCTCACTGCAGGCTCTTTTTGTGCTTTTCTCTGCTACAGTACAGAAATTTAATACCAGTTTTCTCATCTCAGAATTATTTAAGGTATGACATTAAAGTTGACTGAATTCAATTAGCTTATGCAAAAGTACTGAAAGATATTTATGGCAATGTTTTTACCCTTATTTTCCAGGTCTGGCTTACTAATATTGCTGATATGTTCTCTGAAAATAAGTACAAAGGAGCTAGAGAGGTTATGGGTTAAACATTAGTTTGGATTTCCAAGCTGGAAAGGAGAGAGCCAGACTCTTGCTCATGTACATTCCCAACTGCCCTCATGTACTGGAGAGTTCCTAAAAGTGGTGTTATTTATTGGCTTGCTGTCTTTATATCTCGTTTTTGGCCAGTTGTGTTCTCCTCTCCAGGGTGTGCCTTGCAGATAAATGAGTAATGAAGCCTGCAGTGGTAATGCACATCCAGGGTGCTTCCAGTATTTCCCATTTGTATACAGACAGGACACAGACATACTGAAAGATATTAGTGTGCATTCTAACAGAAGGGTGTCAGCTCTGCAAAGTCAATTGATTTTCTGACGTGAAAATAGTGAAATATAATTTTAATTTTTTTTTCCTTTTTTTTTTTCTAGGAGCAGCTTTTAGTGCTGGACTGACAGGAGGAATTAGTACATCTATAGCAGTATTTTGTCACGAGCTTCCCCATGAATTAGGTAACTAAGTGTAGAAACTGTGCTCCATCTATACAAAATCCTTATCTAAAAGTTGTTGTAATACTGTGATAAGCACAATGAAGTGCAGAAGCTGCAGAGGTGACCAGAACTTCAAAGGGTGAGGGAGAAATATTGCTTCAGAGTAGGTACTGCTACAGGATTATGTTGGTAGTGTCTAGTTACAGCACTTCTCTAAAGCTTTTTGAGCATGTTTTAAAAATATTCTTAGGAGCATACAGGGAGCATACATTTTACATAGCTCTACATTTTCTAGAGTTTCACACTACTCTGTGTGGCATTGTCTTACACAAAGTTAAGTCACGTAAGTAAACACAAGTTTACAAAAGTAAAATTCCATGTGGGGATCTTCAGAAGAGGCTTTGTTCCAACTGTGGCCAAGTTCAGCAGGTGTGGCCATTTAGGGTAAAGCCTGTAGGCACTGTTGCCAGTGCCATTGGTTCTTGTCCCCCTAATTGAAGCATTTCTTTTGGAGGCAGCTAACCATGGTGAAACCTGTTGTTTTCACATTGCATGAAAATTTTCTGCACCCTGAGAGTTTAAAAAGAGCAGCCAGAGAGAGGAGGAATTTTCTGGTTTTCCACTGATGTAAAGTTGTGCTAGGCAGACCTATATCTGTACTCATAGCTTGCTCACTTGAGAGCTGCTGGGTCTGAATGATCAAAAGTGAGGTAAAACAAGCACTTCAAAAACCTTAGAGGTGATGAGGGAAAGCATTTTATATAGGCAGCTCCTGAGCTATAGTAAATCATGGGCATAGGGGGGAAACAGTAGAGTAGGTGTTCATGGTTTGATCTGTGCTGTACAATCATTAGTTAAGTGAAGCTGCTGCAATAGATAAAGGATTGCAATGTATATTACAATGCTTAGAACTTGACAGCACAGCATGATGAAATGAACCTGGTATAAGGGGTGAGTAGTTTATACCTATTTTTTAATATTTTTTTAAAATTTTGATATGTTTTGATTCTAATTTTTGATTTTAGATTAGGCAGATAATTTCAGGCATGGATATAAGAACATTATGTAAGAATATTACATTAATTGTCCTGATTTCTGTATATCATCTTACACTTCTCATGATTACAAGAATTCAGTTTGAATGAAGTAAAACTATTAGAGCTGATTACAAGACTGAAGTCTTGATTTTTACATAATATCTACTTTAGCACCTAAATTAGCAGAGCTGTCCTGAATTCAGAATAAAACACATTACCCTGGCGTGCCTTTACCCAGAAAACTGATTCAGGGTGGATGTGAAGTCACTCTTTGTGAATGTAACTCTTCCTAGTGCTCAGATTCAAATTCATTGTCATCTTCTGTGGGGACAAATGCCTCATTTTTCTCTTCGTGGATTTGCATAATGAGGTGTGTATAGCTAAGAGGAATTTTCCCAGGTATTGATCCTAACTAAGCCTCTGGTTTTATGTGCCATGGAGAACTCCTGAGTGTGTGCACATGGGTGTGTTCTCTGTGGGAAGAGCAGACCCAGACTCCTGCATTCACCCTTGACAGTTAACCACTGCTGCCTTTGTGCCAATCAGTCAGCAGGATGAGCAGGCCCCTTCAGTCATGTTATTCAAGGGATGGCTGTGCCTGAGTACAGCTCTCCCAGGGGGATCAGTTCCCGTGGGGCTCATGAGCACCAGCAGCAGCAGCACTCTGTGCTGAGGGGTGTCTGGGCTGCTGGCAGCGGCACTGAGAGCCGTGCTGTCCCCGCAGGTGACTTTGCGGTGCTGCTGAAGGCGGGGATGACGGTGAAGCAGGCCATCGTGTACAACCTGCTGTCGGCCATGATGGCCTACATCGGCATGCTGATCGGCACGGCCGTGGGCCAGTACGCCAACAACATCACCCTCTGGATCTTCGCCGTCACCGCCGGCATGTTCCTCTACGTGGCCCTGGTCGACATGGTACGGCTCCTGAGCTGGGCTGGGCCTTCTGGGTGGGAACGTGGGGCTTTGGGGGTGCTGCACTGCAGTCTGCTGCTCAGGCTCAGTCTGCACTGAGACTTCATCCTCATCTATTCGGTCTGGAAAGTTGACTCTGAACTTTTACTATGAGCAGCTGCTGATGTGGTGAGTAGCTTTTAAAAAATTACCTGGTGGAAAAATGCTGCTGCTTCCAGAACACACACTGTGTTAGGTGCATTATCCTAAGTGTGTGTGCACCATAGATCAGACCCTTCAGTGCTGCTGTGCACATGTTACCTGCCTATATTCAGTCTTGATTTCTCTCCTCTAAGCTGCTTCAGAGCTTCATGTAAATAAGGCAGTTGTCTCACTTCTTGTCTTTACCAGCCCAAAGGTGATGAGATGGTTTTGTACTTTTGGGGTACTTGTCATGCTCTCCACTTCATTATGGAGACTTTAATTTGTAAATATATTGTTGTTATAAAGTCAGTCTAACCTATTAATAGGTGAATGAATCCTTTTCGAGGCCTACTAAATTGTTAGATAGAATGTCTGGGGTAGAGTGATCCTTCTTGCAACTTCAGGTGTTCTGTAGTAGCCTATAATGCCTGATATATCACTCTCTTGTCAGCTCTGTGTCTGATAGTTATTTCCTGTCCTTTGAGTGAAGATGTCATGGATAAAGGAAAGGAAGGCAGTACTTTCATTCCTTCATTGCTTTTTCTTTCCCTCGGCCATCATAGTAGTAACCAAACAGTCAAAGTCCCATTAGTGGAAAGCTTCTGCAAGAGACACTTGAAACAGAACCAGTTTTGTCTTGGTGTTTGCATAATCAGCCTTGTTCTCAAAGACCTCTTTACCTGGCACGCAATAAGAATAGATTTTGATTCCTCCCTGGCTGTAAGCAGAGGTTCACAGAGGTGTGGTTTTCTATCCATTCCCTACACCACCCCATATTTAAAAGGGATGTGTATGTGAGTATGAGTAAGTGTCTCAAATGACAAATGACTGGCTAGGTTAATCAAAGTCATATGTTTATTTGAGCATGACTTGAATTCTTTTAAAATTAAAAGAGCAGAACTTGAAGAATATTGGGCTGAACCCTATCTTGAGGAACTTAATGTTCAATTACATGGATACTCCAGTGAAAGTTCAAGGAAAGGCATTTTTAGTTTGTTTTGTAAATACATTACATAATCGTGTTTTTATTGAACGTAGTTGTTCAGTAGAGTTTAAACTGTATCTTAGTGTATTGGTTTTATATCTGAACCTGGAGTGTTTATCCTTGACAATATAATATTGTAAACTTCTCAATGTATAAATTGAAAAGAGGTGAAATAACTTCCTCAATTGCTCTGTATCTTTTAGCTTCCAGAAATGCTTCATGGAGATGGAGATAATGAAGAGCATGGTTACTGTCCTGTGGGGCAGTTTATTCTTCAGAATCTAGGCCTGCTTCTTGGATTTGCCATCATGCTGGTGATTGCCCTCTATGAAGACAAAATAGTGCTTGACATCCAGTTTTGACCTGATGCTGGTAATCACTGTGGTTCCAATCTGTTGCTGTCTGGCTTTGAGTCTGCACTGTGTGGCTGTGTGCCCACTGCTCAGAGGACACGTGGTGCTTGCACTGCTTACACAAGGACAGGAGATCCCCTTCTGCCTAGGGGCTTCTGCTTTTCTCTGATCCCATCAGATGAGCTTACCCAACACAACTCCTAAACTCCAGTGGGCGACGTTTAGGAAACCCTAAATCTGAGAGATAAGGGCCAAGGTCAGGGTGCTGTATAGGAAGCACTGCTTGCTTAAGAAAGAAAAAGTACAGGAAAATATCTCATTTGGGAAAATACCATTCCATTAGTGCACTTGGACAGAACCCAGATGTTGCAGCTGAAACTCACACCTGTACAAGGAACCCAAGGAAACTTTTAGTGCCACATGAGGCTTGAGTAGCTCACAGCTCTATGTATGTATAGATCTGTGTAGATATAGACAGAGGTGCACACATATATGTGTGTGTGCACCTCTGTGTATATATATGTGTATTAATCCTGTGCTGATTTTTCTGCGTAGTGGTGACTTGAAGTATTCTGTCTTACAGCAGGACATGACTGGAAACCACTGTGCTGGCTTAAATTTTTAAAATAAAGCCCCAAGCCTAAACACTGTTTAAATTCTTACAAGCCGTGTTAAGCTGCACTCCACCATTGCAAAGCTCCTGTGTAAGAAGGCAGGCTGTTGCTGTGTACTCTGCAAAGTGTAACTTCTGTCGAGGGTCAGTTTGATGATGTTTTTCCCCAGCTGAGATTTATTTGATGTTTGTTCCTTTATATTAGTAGGAAAATGCAAAATGCAGTAGAATTAGTGTTAGCTTGGGGAAATCCCTGACCTTGGAGTTATTGAGCTGTTTCTGGTTCTTTCTTGCAGACGCTAAACATGTATTGTGTGCCACTTGCAGCATAAACTACTGAAGAATTGTGGCTGTGAATTTGTGCAAACTCTTTTAACCAGAGAATCCATGTGGGAATTTCTCCATTTTTTAAAATTATTATTTTGGACTATTTTCTCCTCTTCATGTTAAACCAAGGTGCAAGATGCTAGTTGCTGAAGCTGGACACAAGGGTTAAATTATGCTCTGTGGATGTTGTACTGGTAGGGTATTTACGATACTGTAACAGCGCATCAAATCTGTTCCTTCAATGCCTTGATATCAGACATTGTGACACCAGCCATTTCTGGCAGTAAAGAATATGTAAGAAGATTTCTACTTCCAGTATAAAGGAGTTCATTTCTATGATATTTTTTTACAATTTTGGTATTTAAATTAGATTATTAAAAAGCAGATGTGGTAGAACCATGGTATGTGTCATTTAGAAGAATAGACTGAAAATTTGGGCCTTAACTTGCTGGGACCAGCTGTCCTAGATCAGATTGTGCTGACAGGCATTTATTGCCAGACATGAGTTAGTTCTTCTTGTACCCATCTCCTTAAAAAAAAAAATAAATTGTAAGTTTGTGGGGAGTGCAAGTTGATTCTGTAGTACCAGTCCTAAGCATGGTAGTAGCTTTTTTTCCAAACATCCAGTTTGTCTCTCTACTGTGTATGCCAGGTAAAAGCTGTACTTTGACTGTGTGCCGTAAGTTTAAAGTTCCGGTCTGCTTGGTGCCAGTGTAGCTGCTAAAAACACTTAATCCTGACGCCTTTAATGAGAGCCAGTGGGTCTCTGCATTCCATTTCAACTTCCCCTGTTTCCTGTGGCCCTTTCCTTTGGAAGCTTCATTGGTCAGTCTAGCTTTTACTGAGAGCAGCTCATGTGTTTTAAAGGTATCAGTTGGTTGCCAGTATTTCTTCCTAATGCAGTATCAGGAAACAGTATTAAGGGTCCATTTCAAAGAAGGGTGCAGTTTCTTCAGTGAAGAAGCCAAAAGCCCAGAGTTCAGGCATGTGGCCATTTGATGTTCTGAACTCAGGTTTTCTTTTTTCCTCTTTAAACATATTTAGTGTAGAACCCTAATTAGCAAACACACTGTTGTTAGCTTCAGATTGCTGAATTTCTGCAGTGTAAAACTCCTGGATGACATTTTTGCATAGTGCCCATGTTAAGTCAATGAGACAAAACTTCCTGGATACCTTCTGAAGAGCTGAGTTTAAACAATCTCTCTTTCCTTTGTATTAAACTGACTGACTTAAGTTTTTTTCTTTTCTGTTAATTCTGAAATATAAGGGGGTCATTATGCAGCTGATGTTTTGTCAAATGATTTTTTTTTAAGATTTATTTCTCTTAATTCTTTTCAAATGAAGATTTCTGTATTTCCAGTAGTATATTTACTGTTGTGTTAGTTGGAATGTGGTTATAGCTCAATACACTGCCTCTGTAGGAAAATAGTTAACTTCCTTCCAAGACCATCTTCAGACAAGGGAAAAACATGGTCGTTGAAGGTAGGTACTATATTTTTCATGGAATATAGATTGTTTACTTTTATTTTCTAGTATTTATTGCAAGTGTAACAGAGCAGTGTAGCAGCTGTGACTTCTCTATGTTTCCACCAGTATTGAATTCCAGATGATTCTAATGTACACTTCTGAGTCATGTTACAGACAATCTGAATTCCACTACATTTCTACTTGGCTTCAACATTCCATTTGGCTTGAATCCAGAGTCTCATTTAACTTGTATTTGTTGGAGGGCATAAATGTTACTTGTATATTTTACAATGCTGTCACTGTGTGACATCCCATATGAATTCTGATGTAAATCACATTGCACTCAATCCGCTGTGATTATGCTTAGAAAATGTTGTAGTTGCTAGATGCAGTGTGATTTTTTTTATTATTTTTTTCTTTCCTCTCCCCATTAACAACTGAGTCTATGGTTTTAAATGTGATAATGGTCCAATAAGATAACTTGCTGAGCTATTGTTTTTTTTTGTTATAACTAAATCATTTTTAAAAAATTTTATAAAGCTGGAAATTATCAAATGCTGTTTTGTTCATTGTCAACAGTGTTGTGTTCATTTTATGTATGTTCCTTATACATAAGGAGCCTTCAGAAAATAAAAAAAAAATATTCAAGGAGCAGATATTTTTGTTGAGTTTCTTAAGGTTTGATTGCTTTTGTGTTTTAGTATTCCTTTCAGTTCAGCAGACAACATTACAAGCCTCTAAAAGAAATTCTGAAAAGGAAGGTGTCAAAATACTTGGTTTAACAGGGCTGCTTAAACAATTAAAAACCAACATAAATGCTCTGTCCTACATTTATGTCTAGGGAGTCAGGTGGGAGCAATACTAAAAACAAAACAGTGGATTGGGGGATTCCATGGAAAGTTACCATGATTGTCTGGCTGATCCTGTAGTCATTGGACTGCTCAGGGAACAGGTCCATAGCCTCTTCTGGAGAAAGCTGCCCATCCTGGGAAATTCTCACTCCCATCCTTCAAAAACATGGTCTGCCCAGAGCAGAGTTTAGTACCTGCAAACCCTCCTCACTATTCTTGTTTCATTCACTGTGGCACTGCTGCCTCTGAAGCAGCAGAATCCCCTCTGTTACTGCAGTAAAAGTTTTTGGCTTAGAACTAATAAAAACCAGTTGCCTACAGATGTGCCTTTTTTTATTCCTGAACTGTGGTGGCACTACTGTACCACACTGGACTAGAAGTGGCCAAGGGTTGAAAACTGTTAAAAGCTGGAGGAAGTAGATCTGTAAACTGACTATGCAGTCACAAAATGTTTCCTCAGACAGACAGAAAAAATAGACCCTCCCCAAAAAAGGCCTTAAAACATTCTTAAGTGGAAAAGTAATTTCACTGGAATAGAGATACAACACAATAAAGTACAGTGAAAACTCAGGAGGGAATGTGAGCATACTAACATGGATATACACTAGAAAATCAGGGTAAGGTGTGTGTGGCTTTGCATCATACCTGTGTAAGAATGTCATCAAATAGCAGCTGTGTTCCTGACTGACCCTTGGTAACAGCATTTGTGCTCATTCCAAAGATCTCTGGGAAAGGATTCTGTGCAAGTGTCTTTGTATATTCAGTACAGCTTCAGTACTGAGAAAAGGTGGGGAGAAAAAACCTCTAGAGCAAAAAAAAAAATTATGTAGAAGCAGCCAACCATCCCACAAGAGGCCACAAGCTGTACTTCAAAACCACTACAGGCTTTCTTGGAGTGATTAATAAAGTGTGTTAACTAAGATATAAATTAGACAAAGATATAATTCCTGAAAAATTCTGGAAGCTGGCAAAAATTCTGTTAAAATGACATACCAAGGGTAAGGGGCTGCTGCCCCTCTCTGAGCCCACTGCCTGCCAAGTGCCTGAAGGTGTTTTGCTGAGACTGACACAACTCCTGTCTGATAAATTAAGCTGATTATGGTGGCCTTTCTGCCTCCAGTAAACATAATGAACTATTTCTCTTATGCCTATTTTAAAATGCTTTTAACTTCACTGGGCTGTGTTTCTCACTTACTGTCCCCTGAGTGCTGACTCACACAGAGTCAATTTAGATGGCAGTAATTGGGTGGTGTTTACATAATGTCCCTTTCTTAGAAGTCACTGAAACAAGGCCTGAGAGAAGATAAGATTAAGCCACCAAGCAAACAGTGACTGAGTAAACACTGAGGCACATCAGTTTCAGTAAAGATACACCTATTAAAGAAAATAAAAAAAGCTGTTGGTAATTCTGTTGTTCCGACATCTCCTTCAGGAGAGGCAAAATAAACACCACTTGGATCAAGTACATCATTGACATTTGTAATGAATTCCGAGGAAAATAACATCTTCAGAACACTTGTCAGTGCCTCTGGCACCGTAACTGCATTCCCCATCACAGTGAGGAGCACTGTGGCAGCTCCTGCAGGAGAACAGGACAGAGATCTGAGCAGCAGCGCCGCACTTCCCTATCACTGGGCAGCCCTATCACTGGCACTGTAATTCACTTGGAAGGCAGCCAGAATTCTCACTGGAAACTTTAAAAGCTGTTAATTACTTCTGCTAGCTCATGCTTGAACCATTTCATCTCCAGCCCTTCAAATACTTTTTAATAATCATCCCTCAAGTCACCCAGCCATTGCTGCTTTTGAAGAGTAATAGCACCAAAAATTTCCATAGTAATACAGTTGAAACTCCCTGGATACAAGTTTATGGAAAACTTTTCTAAAAATATCTCTACTTGTTCGACATCTTTCTAAAGTAAATGTCTGCTATCACAAGGCCATAGCTGGGCTCATAGTTTATTTATTTTTTTAGAAAATCAAACATGCTTGAATTCTTGAGGTTGGGAGAAGCTGGACTCCTCTTAAATGCATAAAAAGAAAAAATTATGAGTGATAAAAAAAAATTACTTGCAGGAAGGGCATGAGTAGGTGATGCACTGAGGATTGGGATAAAGCAAACCAGTCCAAAAAAGTATCAGTAAATGTTTACTACATACAAATCATTATCTTTCAGGGCAAAAAAATGTTCTCTCCATGCTAGGAACTACATTTGTCATTTGTTCAGAACATTTGGTCATGTAATAGGAGGGCATCCCCCTCACAACCCCCCACCCCCCACTCTCCTTCAGGAAAGAAACACCTCTGTGCAGCTGCTTGAGCCACTTGCCTGCTCATCGCGTTATTGCTGGAATGTGCCTGTTTAAGCACATCAGTAACCAAAATCACTGCAGGCTGACAGTGACAGCAACACCCCAGTTCCTGCCCATCCATAACTTGAGCAGCCTTTGGCCATGCTGGGCTGCTTGGGAAGCTGGACCATGAAGAAGGACCATGTATTGCTGGGAAATTGCTGAGAGGCTGCTGTGGCAAACAGGAAACGCCCTTTGCCAGAGCCCCTCTGCTGCATCCCAGCTGGTTTCACTCTGCCAGGGGCTGCTCTTGCCCCTGGCGCTGAATAAATCCCAGCCAGCCAGCAGGGGTGGCAGTAGGATATTTTGCACCTTGCAGGAACAGCTCATTTCTTTTCTCCTGTCCTGCACAGCAGAGCTGAGCCACTCAGAGCCCAACTTCTTCCTGCTCCCACACTGTGTGAGTCAGGGAAAACCTTTTCCTGGCAACCAAAGGCCTTCAGCAGGAGGTCTTTAAATGGTCATGAGCATCATTTCCAGAGTCTCTTGAAATCTCTAAACAATTTTATTTTTATAGCTATTTATTCGTGTAGAATTAATTAATATGCATTAGGTACAATGTATGTATGAGACTATGCACCCATACATTTTTTAACACCACTGTGTTATAAAATATTGTTCATATTATATTTCAGCTTTTTTTTTTTATCTTTACCAAGTTTTATTTCTGGCCAAAGACATCAGGTACAAATGTTTGATTTGGTTTTCAGTTGAAACCATCTAGCTAAATACAGTCTCATTTAGATAATCTACATTAATTATAGAAAAATAATGCAAATTAATGTAGAATGTGATTGCAAACACACATTCAATTATTGAAACAGTGGATAGGTTTTCCCAGTGTTACCTTTTTCTTAAAAAAAAAAAACACCTAGAGAGCCTTTTATTAATGCCACAGCAACAAGTTTCAATTGATTAAGTATGAGAAAAGCAAGAAAATAAAAAATAAATGCACTCCACTATTGGCAGTAGTTGAAACTATTTCCTTGCAGTGGAAGACAACTATTTCATTTCTGAGCCTCTCTTCCCCTAGATCATAGACACACTTTCATCAGGGTTGGCTTTAACTGATTTACAAAGTTGCAACACTACTCACAGGTATTCTGCACTTACTGTAAAAGTCAGGATCTGATAGTGGATATCAGATATTTAATGTACTGTATTGTTTAAAACACAATTTAAATCTTTTCTTTCATGTCATGCCACCTTTTATGTATCTTCCAGTGAAAAGCTCCAACTACCCATCCATTTAATCTGGACCTATGAAATTCTGACAGTTTCAGAACACTTCTGCAAAACAGCATTCTCTTGAAGGATGTAGACAACCTACTATAAAATGCAGGACACCTTTACAGGTAGACTTGAAATGTACCTGTCATTCTTAACAGCACGGAATTCTGACAGAATCATAGGCACGAATTGCAAGAAATACATCTTAGGATGTGTTAGTACATGTGTAATCCTATTTTCTAGTATTCTAGCAGTACTTTTCTACATAAGAACTGATTTGGGCTGCTGGGAATTTTTTGTTTGTTTGCTTTAAATGCCATAAAAACAATCAAAGCAAAAAAGAAATTTCAATTCTGATGCATAAATATCACTCAGGACTCCAAGGTCCCATATGACTGTGGTGGTTTTGATTAAATAATACATTACACATAATGCATTTTTGAAAAAACAGCATTTTCAGATAATACTGCTTACAAGAAACATTTAAAATATTACAGCTTTGTCCCATTTTTGCATTTTCTATTTGAAATGACACAAAGTAATTAGTTAAATAGATCATGACATCACAAGATGATAAAATATGCCAAAATATTTAACCTACGGTTTCTTTTAAACAACAGACAAATTATTCATTCCTGAAAACAATCCATATGCATGAATTAGTGCCTTACATTAAAGAGAAGTTTGAGATTTAAAAACTTGAGCATGTTTTTGGGCAGTTAAACCCAGTTTTGGGTTTGGTTTGGCATTTCAACTTTTAGTTAAATTAAGTTCCTTGCTTCATACAAATACATTCACACGTGCATACACACACAGACATCAACTACAGTAAAAAAGAGATTAAAATACCTGATCATCAGCAAACTTAAGAAAGGCTGCCATGGAGTCAGGAGAAACTAATAATATCAGTGCTTGGAGGGCCCAGGTTATGAATGATAAATTCCTGCACCATTGGTATTATCTGGCAAAAGAAAAAAAAAAAAGAATTAAAGTATCCTATTTTCATGTAACACATGTTACTCTAAAAATCTGAATATAAATTTCAAGGACAGTATTCCTGCATATACAATAGACATCAGTACAGTCCCAGAGGAATCAATGATGTACCATTTGAAACTCTAGGCAAAAACATACAAATGTTCTTTAATCTCATTTCAGTCACCACATCTGGACAGAATAATGGGCTGGATTATTTTTCTGCACTTACTCCATTTGTATTTCAGAGAAGATTTAAATTTTCAAGTCTCACAATGCAACATCCTTCAGAGGTGTTAAGATCTTGGCTTGGAAAGCTGCTGCATGCAGCAGTCTTGAAGACACTGATGTTTAAACTTCTACTGAATTTAACTGGACTCTGTACCAAAATAGGAGACAGTTTATAAAATGACAATGCTTTGACACTGTGAGCTCCTCCAGATATACACCTTTAAAATATTACTATCTAGCATCTGGCCATGCTCTATAATATCTTAAAATAGAACTAAATACTTATAATATTTTAAAATAACCACTTTCTCTTTAAAGAAATGCAACACTACTTGCAAAGACAATCCTAAGAATTAATCTCTGAATGTGAAACTGAAGAAAGCCTGAAGGATTCAAATAGCAATGTCAATTCAACCCTTTTGCTTGCAATCAGGATAGTATTTTTTAAAACTTTATATGCAAAGTTTCTGTATTTGTAACTAGAGTTTTTAACTTGCAATTTTTGACATTTTAACTGTAAAATCTGCAATTACCATAGGTGCATTCAGTTAAAAAAGCAAAGTTTAAAAGTTCTCTGTTAAAAAATGTTTGTGTCCTGTGTGATCAAGGACACAGACTGTGACACAAGGGGAAGAAATTCCAGCAGCTTCATTTCCCTTGATTGTCCTGCCATGAACTCACCTGTGTCGGGAAGGGACTGAGGCTCTGTCAGGCCTTCCCCTGCTCTCCAGGTGCAATGTGTCACCCGTTAGCAAAGGCTTTAAATGGGAGAGCAGTAGGGGGCTCTGCCCTTGGCTGGCTGCAGAGATGGAGCAGCTGCTGCAGGAGCTCAGCTCAGCTTCCAAGCTCTTAATTGACTACAAGGAGATGTATGAGTATGAGAACCGTCTGAAAACCTTCACCAAGTGGCCCTTCCAGGAAGGCTGCAAGTGCACTCCAGAGAATGTAAGTCTGAAAATGCTTCTTTTGCCTCTGCCTTAATTTGTATATGCTGTGCCTGAATGTGAAGTCATTGTTAAGTATATTCAGGTTCAAGAGAAGTCCACTACGCCTGAAGATTAAAAGTTAAATACTCAGCTTTCCTCTGTTCCCTGCTCAGAAATACTGTAATTGGGATTGACTGATTTTTCTGTGTTCAGTCCACAGTGTTCCCTTTTTTTTGTCTGTTTTGTTCCTGTCATTTGAAAATTAATTTCTTGTATTGCATAGTCTTTCTAATTGCAAATTTCTATTTGTGACAAAGCAGCCTACATTAAGTATGGATCCAGCAGGAAGGATAAAGTAGTGGAATGATAAAGTAAAAAGTGGACTGATCACTACTTCAAATTCAGAAATGGAAATTATTTAAATAAGAAATCCACCTCACCTCTACTTTGGCACACACATGACACTGCCAACCTGAGTGTGTCAGATGAGTCATACTGCTAGAGTTAACTGAGAAGGTGTTTGGTTATTGAAACAAACTTAATTTTTAGTGTCCTGACTAGATATGATTCTGAATTGTCAGGAAATATGAGTAGTGTGTGTGGGATAATGCTCTAAACTTCTGAACTGTCCCCTGCAGATGGCAAAGGCTGGCTTCATCCACTGCCCAAGTGCAAGTGAACCAGATACAGCAAAATGTTTCTTTTGCTTGTTAGAACTGGTGGACTGGGAACCAAATGATGACCCATGGTAAGCACAGATGTAACCATTTAGTAATTTTACAATGAGTTAATGTCTCTGTCGATTTCCACTATGACAGTGCACAAAAGTAGGAGCTTATCTTGCCCCAGTAACTGTGAAATTGTTCAACTAGCTTTTATCTGAGATCCACTAGAATCTATTGCATCTTTTCTGTATGATATAATTTCTGCTGATAGACAGCACAAATACTGAAGACACGTGCCTGTAAAGATCTCTTCCTCTCCTGAAATGAAACTTCTGTGGGTTTAATATCTGTTCTTATTGTGGGTTTATACTGCAGGGAGGAACACACCAAACGTCGCACCTGTGACTTTTTAGCCCTTCCCAAGCACTTTGATGATCTGACAGTGGAGGAATACTACATGCTGGAGCTGACACGGCTGAAGACCTTCATTGTAAGTGTTAGCCACATCATCTGAAACGCAAAGCTAGAATATAACAACAACTTCTCTTGCTAACATTTCCAAACATCAGCCTGGAATGATTGTCTAAGGCTAGAACATGACTTATTCTGAAGTAATAATTTATGTGCATTATTGGCTAAGAAATCTGCACCTAAGCACTTCTCAGGGTAATTTATTGGCTTTTGAATGCACACCTGTTTCCTTTAGAAGTGTTTTTCCAACAACTCATCACAGCAGACAAAAAAAAATATAGGGTGCAATAATCAAAGCACAAAACTCAACAATGAGCAGCTCTATCATTCTCAGGAGGGATGAACAACATACGCAAAAAGACCAAATTTGACCAGATTATTGCTTCACATGTCCAGTTTAACATATAAATCTGCCTAATTAAACTTTAAACCTCATTTCTAATATTTTACTCCTCCCCATTTCGGGGTTTCATGCCACAGTGCTGACATGTAAAAAAGCACACAACTGAGCAGCTCAGTTGGTCAAGATCAGCTGATCTGTGAGCCCTAATCCTATGGACAGTAGGAATCAAGTGAACCAAGTTCCCTGATGAGGAACAGTAAAAGGTTCTGCTTATTAGTTGTTGGTGGGTTTGCACAAATATGACTTTTGCCTTGCTAATAATTCAATATACTAAATAAATAATTAAATAATTGTATTATAATTATAATTAAATAATAATTAAATAATTAAATTCTGTATTAAATATATACCTGGTGACTGCCAAGGTTAAGCATTTAAGGTCACTGTGCAACAGATTAAAGTACAAAAAAATAGCATCATATGGCACAGTGATATCTTAGAAAGAGGACTAAGAGTGGTGTTACCTAACTTGAACTGTGAATGGTTTAGAGCAATGTCTCAAGGTTCAATATGGGTCTTGGCCATTATATGGCTGTATTTCTAAGTATATAAAACATTTGAAGCAGCAGCCTCAGGTGGGGACACTCAGCCCCAAGGATATGTCACGGATAGCTGGAGGGCTGTGCACTGGGCTGACCAGGGTACGATTGCTGTCGTGAAACACTGACACCCGAATGCAGCCTGAGGAGAGGGGGCTGGAATGTGGCTGAACTAGGGAGCTAAACTGCCCCGCTGAACGGCTCAATCTCTTGCTTTGATTCAAGCGCGAAGTTGGCAACCGCACAATAAACGCTTTTGAAGAAGAAGTCGCGGCGACGAGGCAGAGGCTGGTGAATTACTTCGGCTCCGGGGCCTCGCTGCCGGCACCGCCGCCTGTCGAGGATGAGCCTGCAGGCCAGGAGCCGGGAGGCTCAGCCTCCGGCCCCAAGGAGCCCACGACAAGTGAGCTGTGACCTCCGGCTCTACGAGGGTCTCTTTCTTTGGTGCAAACATCCCTGTCTGGGTCTGAGTGCGAATCCAAAGCTGAGCGGGTGTGTGAGGAAGTGTGTGTAGAGAACTGCTCCTGGATCAGGAGTGAGCACAGCCAGGGGTGGGCTGGCTCTCACCGTGTGCTTCCTTGTTATTGCTGCGTGTGGAGATAAGAGTACTTCCACTGCCCTGCCAGCGGGTGAAAAGTGTCTGAGCAAATACTTCTATTCTGGTTTTTAGCAAGCTGACTTATTTCTTTTTGAATAAAGATTTACAACAAGAGTGCTTTCTGTGATCTGTGTTAAAACCTTATACCTAGACTCAAATCACTTCTGCTTCAACACACTTTGCAAGGAACTCAGTGGATCTGTGTGTCTGCAACAATTGCTTAAGCACCTGCACTGGCTGCACTCCTGCTCACCCCTAAGTGTCTCTCTAGGTCAGACCAAACTGGCACCAAGACATCCAGCAAAAACTGCAGGTGGACTGTAAGGGTAGGCACAAGGTGTAGGCACAAGTCTCTGGATATTTTGGTGTGCAACTAAAACAACAAAAGCTGAAGTCCTACTAATCTGTTTTTAAAAGCTTTTCATTACAATTTCAAACTTGCTGGAGTTCTTTTAAAAATCTTATTTTTTTCTGTTTTCCTTTATGAGAGACTGTTGTAGAATACAAGTGCATGCATGCTTGCAAATATTTTTGGTTTTAAGATGCAGACAGACCTTTCTCAGTAAGGTGAAAGTTTTGTACACTAGTTTGTCAGGTCTCAGGCAGTGAATGAACAGCAGCTTTTGGAACTCCCCTGACTTGTCTTTCCACTCTGTAAGAAAATCCTCATGCTGGAGATCTTAAAAACATGTATTTCAACGCTCTTCAAAGCATTTGTGAATTCCCTAGTTTGAGAGTAAATTATCCCTTAACTTGATACATCAATCCATGAAGTGACTATTTCCCAAAGAATTAAAGTCCTCAGCTTGCTGTATCTTTGTTTAGTAAATGGCCAAAGAAAGCCTAGTTTTCATTACTTGCCCATTTCCTGCAATCTGCTCAAGTGAAGAAGCTGGAACATTTTAGTTCCTTTAATGTCTCTCATTATACCTTTTTTATGAGCATTTCCTACCAAAAATCCATTCTTTCTCTCTCTGCATACTTTATGCTGTTTCTTTAATTAAGAAGTATTTCTAAGTCTTGATATTTACAATGAAAAAAATGCACAATTAATTTTTTTTAAAGAGTCTAAGAAGTCCTGGGTCACTTGACTGAATATTGGTGATAGGTTTTCATCATTTAAATTAGCAGTAAGAAAAGTGAACTGGCAAAAGTGTTACCTGGACATCAAAGTGGTTATGGTCAGATATGAAGGGTAAGATAGAAGAATTTTTTTGTCTGAATACCTTGAATATCTCAGACAAAATAAGGTAAACTCCATTCAGGTGGTTTGAAATGTAGTGTAAGAATTTGCAGAAACTATTTCAAATTCTTTTTTCTAGGTAGAAACAAAGATGTGGAAAATCTCTGTGGCTTTTTCCCAATTACCTAGATCACCAAGCCCTTGGCAGACAGCTACTCTAAGGATCATTCTGTATTTCAGGCATGGTGATCATTCTGAGACCTAATTGTAATCTACTGTCATTAAAATTAGGTAATGGTAATTACCTAATTGTAATCTATTATCATTAAAAAGTGTAAAGCTTTTGACAGATCAAGAATGAGAGCAAGCTATGTTGTTTGATCTGTGTTTCAATCTATTTCTGTTTTCTTCTATTCAGTTAACAAGAAATGGATAATTTTAAATATTATTACTGTAATAACTACTGAGTTATTATTAGCATTAAGTCCTTTCAAAGTTATGGCTCCTCATCAGTTAAATGGATGTACATACAATTTATGCACAAAATACTGACACAAAGATGACTGTGGGACAAAATGTAAATTTTTTTCAAGTCACAAAAGTAACATGGTTTAAATGAGGAAAGAATGGTTAAAAGAATCTCAGCATAGAGCCTGTTGTAAAAAGAGCCTGACTAGTGAAGGCAGCAAAGAGGGCTCTGTGAATTATTCATTCACAGAGTTTGCTGTGGGGCTGCCCACCTCTGCTCTGCTGCTCTTGTGCCTTTCCTCAGTTGCTGCTGGGCTCTGCTGGAGTGCTGCATCACCAAAAAGGGCTCACACCAGCCATTCCCTGGGGATGCTGGTGGAATCCACTCTGGCAGCTGGCATTCAGGCTCTGTATCGTTGTATTTCTGCTGAAGGAAAGGTTCAGAATCAAAATGAGCTAATTTTATTTATTGCATACTCTAATTTAGACACACAGGGATACAGGGGAGTTCTTGAGATGTCAGATAGTAAAAGAGTTAGATTTATAGAGTACAGACTGCCTTGGTGGTAAAGGTTACCTCAAAGGTACATTCAAATATGATCCCACAATATCAAGCTCTGGCTAAAATGATTACTAGCAATATCTTAAACAGTTCTGCTAAACTTAACTACAGATAAAAAAGCCCAATGTAGCTTTTGCATGTGAGGTGACTCCTGTATTAAGTCTTGTAAATATTTTTATTAAAAAGGTGAGCAACTAGCATCAGGAGATCCAAGCTGGGAAAGGTGATAAAAGTAATTAATTAAATAAATTCCTGACAGGATGAAAGAATGTCAGAATTGCAAGGTGAAGTATTAGACATGAGAAATGCCAACACTTGTGGTACCAGTCACCCAGCAGTGTAAAAAAAAATGTTGGCAGGGGAGGAGGAATAAACAAATGCCAGGAATTCTTCCCAAGTTTTAGCCAAGGAATTGCTTTAAAATTGAAACAGAGTTGTACATTTATTTTCAAAATTGTCACCTTAACTGATTTTCCAGCAAGATAATGTGTAGAAATACTATTATTCTGACATGAAAAAAAAGAAATGGCAATTCTCATAAAACAATTAAATAAATTTAACTAAGTATTATATTGTGCTAAGAAGTAACTTAGTATAGTTTTAAGTACAACTTGGAGTGAGGGTTTCAGTAGTACTCACTTGATTCAAAACAAGGAGAGAAAAAACATATCTACTTCCCTTAACTACAAGAACATTGGATATTCACTACTTTCATTTTTTAGCTAATTGTGCCCCCTCCAGGTCCTTCTGTAATTTACACTTTCTTTAGTCATCAACCTTCCAGCACTGCCAAACTGAATGCACTTTTCCAGTGTTGTAATAAACTGAGGGCCTCTGATTATATGCAAACTATTGGCTTTTTCCATGTTCTTTATTCGTTTGTTTGATAGCTCCCTAAGGAGCCATCAGCAGAGGCCATGTTCTTGCATTACCAAAGGGAAAAATACAAACTTTCAAAATTGAAATATCAGCTCTTCAAATGTTTACCTCAAAGTGCTTTTTAAGGCAATTTATTCCCTTCTGTCATTACAGCAGAAGCAGATGAAATCATAGCAGGCACATACTCAGTGCAATTTAAGAGGAGAGGGATGAACACTAAAGTTCTTTGTTTACAAAAAACAATTTTCCTCTTTGAGAGACTGTATTTAGAATAAGAGTTCTTACTTGCTAGAAAGTTTAATCACATTTAGTTTTATATTTAATTAAAAATAATAATATCCCTCTGAAATTTTGAACAGCTTTAATACAGTTGCATGCATAAGTGACTGTTTTCAAGTAAAAACAAAGGGAATTTTCCACTAATGAAAATGGATATTGTGGAGGAAAGCCTAAATTTAGGAGAGGAAGTTTTGGTGGAGAAATGGCAGCAACCTTCTCTGTTATGGATCAGAGACTGTACTTGGGAATGGCCCATCACCAGCTGAAGGAGGATGCCTTCCTTCTCCCTTTCAGAAAGGTTCAAGAAAACATCTGAAAGGGAATCTGTGCAGCCTACCCACAAGAGAAGAAAGCTTTCACAGGTAAAATGCTTTCAGAGATTCAGAAAACACATTTACAACCCACTAGCACAGCATGATATCAATAAAGTGTGAACTTCGTAAAGAGTGATTTGATAAACACAGATAAGGGAAAATTGAGTAGCACCATAGTTCTGGAGAAGCAATAGGGATTGGAAACCTGAGTGTCTGTCAGATGAGGCAGCAGCATCAGCAGGGATGGAAAGAGACTCTCACAGCACATCACAGTGCTCAGCAGTGGGTCAGAAATGTGCTGGAAGAACTGCTGAGCTCCCAAATTTCCACGTGGCTCAGTCACTTGTCAGTGCCCAAAGAGAGACCCAAGGGAGATGGAGCCAGGTTACATTTTCAACATAAGCTGCTACCAGCAATTGCAGACTGAACTGAACACAGGAAAGCTGCATGTTAAGCACAGTCTAGAAATAGGAATTTAGCATTTGGGTAAAACTCAGCTAAAACCTGCATTATTTCTTTCCCTACTTCAAAGTTTCAGTCACATATTTTTTTCAGCATATCCCGCTTCAGACTTAGTATTTGAATAATTAAAGAATGGTTCTCTAATATCAGCCCAACACACACAGCTTTCATCAGCTATAAAATCCTTCTTCATTGACAGGAATGCATAAGCAGTCACTGGGTATGTTTGCAAATTATCCTTGGATTGCTCACTAATTCTGCTTTTGAAAAAATTTGTTGTTACAAAAAGCCTGAGTTGCATTTTATACAGTTCCTGTAGTCCTAATATCCAGCCATAAACTCACAACTACAGGCATAATATGTACCATCAATTTGAGGTAGATTCTATCTCATCTTTCAAAATTAAAAGCTATCATTATTTAGTTTTAAAATGCTAATCATCTTTCCATTAGTTCAAAAAGAATTTTGATCAAAGCTGTGTAAAAGTGAAATGGAGGATGAACTGTACAAGTCTTGAATTCATTAACATTTGTCGACTGTTTAGCCTGAGTGATTGAATTATTAACACAGTAATTACTTGAAAAAAATTACATATACAATCAGAATGCCAGCATACATCCTCCAATTTCAACATATAGTTTTGCTTCCAGAAGTACAATCAATGCCCTATATCTATAGTATTTCTAGTGCCAAAGTAAGTGCATTGAAGGAAAAGGGGATATGGAGGTAATATCCAAAATCTATCCTCAAATAGATTCTCTTCATTTTTAGCAATTTTCATTAGCCTGGATCCGCTTTCCGAAATAAGTAGACATTAAGTTCTTCAGCTGAATTCAGTGGCAGGGTTTGGTGCTCAAAAACATTCAAAGTCAGGCTAATCTTGACATCCAAAAGTTCTTACAGATAAAAATTTTCTGCCATGTCAAAAATTTTCTCTCATATTGGTGTAAGTTGCAGTTCTTTAAAGTCCCCCTATTAAAATACTTTTCTAACAGCAGGTATTACGATATTAGTAGCTGTTCCCAAATTAGGAAGTCCCCCAAGCATGCAGTTACCAACCTTTTAGCTGAGTAACAAAGACCTTCTCAGACAATGGTATGCCAAACAAAAGCCTGCTATGACTCAGCTTCCAAGGGCCACACTGACCTTGGTGCCCAGAGCAGATTTACTGCTCAGCTCTCAGCTCCAGATGTTCCAAATCAGAAACAGCACCAAAACACCACACTTCAATGCATCAAAGGTATGCCTACCAAAAAATATCCTGTGGGCTGGATGGGACTATCAGAAACCTCCAAGGACATTTCAAGAATGCCCCAATTTTATGCAGCACTCTAAGAGGATGTTAACTTTGTTGCTTCCATGCCTTCCTAGAAAAATTCACAGCTGGAAATCAGGCCCTGCACCTTATCAGGTATCTTACATGAATTGATCTGTACCATTGGTTATTTGCATAAGTATCCCACCAGTAATTTCACCTCTTCTTTGCTGTTAAATTGAACTGATAGACCAATCCTTTTAATGAAATGTAACTATTTTTTAATACATACTTACATATCATAAAACTCCATGGTTATGACCCATTTAAAGAAAAACAAAAAAAACTCACTTTTTTTGGCACAATGCTGTTGGAAACAACTGCATGACTGCTGAGACACTCCTTTCAATGTAAGCCAAAGAAAGAAAAAAATACCAATCAATAGATAATAAAGTATCAAACAAAACCATTGGTTTTTAAACTAAACATTACCTAAAATAAGATCCTCCTCACAGGATTGCAGAGTAAAGCTGTCTTGTCTAGTTATTGAGGAAATTAATGGACTTTCTAAAAGATAAACAGAAGCAATCATGGCCAATAATTGTAGTTATGGTTAATGCATGACCCCTACTTTTTTATTTTATTATTTTATATTTCACATAAAATGTCTTTTGTATTACAAGAGACCTTGTCCTGATTTATGTAAAACATTGTGTGCTACCACTCTCCAGTGAAAGCACTCATATTTTTCCAGTAAGTACTGTCAATATTATTTCATTTGTGCATTATAAGTAAATTAAAATCTTTAAGTGAAATTGTCATCCCTATAGCATTCTTTTTCCTGCAGCATCACAAAACCAAAATACAGTCTTTGAGTCAACAAATCCTGTCTGTAACATTCCCTGCAAATTCAGCAAATGCACTGAGACTCAGCAGAGATGAAGCAAGTAATTTTAATTAAAAACTGTTTACGTCTGGCTACCGGCCATTCTAGTTAGCAATCCATAAAATGATTGTTCCAGGTATTCTCTTATCAGCAGAAATTCTCACTGTAGTGTAACCATTCCCTGTGTGAGCAAGCAAGCAGAAATTGAAAAACTGTGAACAGAAATTACCTTCTAATAGGATTGAGAGGTATCACTCACCTCCCAGCAGCACCTAAGCTGACTTAACCATTCAAAGTCACTCTCATCTTTGCCTTTTTTGCTTACCAGAGATGCAAGAACATCCTCAGCATGAGCACCAAGCTCAACAAGTGCTCCCACAGTCACTCAATTCTGCTTAGCCAGCTCTGCTCACACCAAGGTGACAGTGTCCTCAGTCTGTCTGTTATCCTGTCCCAGAAAATCCTCTGCTGCCTGCAAAAAATTGTAAAATTTAAGAAGTGGAATGTCTGGTCTTAGGCGTGATTGTTTTCTTGTATTTCTTATTTTTTACTATATTACTTTTATTTCTTTCTCTGTATTAAATAGTTCCTTCTGATACCAGTACAATGCCCTTCATTCACCAGTAGCCCAACAGGGGCCTGAGATGCTTTTTTTTCTTTTACAAACCCAAATGTAAAACATCAGTGGCACATATCTGCAAACAAAACAGCATACACAACCTAATTCCTGCAACACAGGAAATACCCATGTTCTTTTACTGGCTCCATTTTATTCTTTCCAATACTACCTAAGAATATATCATTAAGAAAAACATTTGAACAATTTACCTAAAAGACCATTTAAAGTTGGATTTAAAAAAAAGGTTTATCCTCAGCAATAATTCTTGTGTCCGACCCTCTCAAGATGCTTACCAGAGTATTTACTGAAGATCAGTTTAAAGATGTAAAACTTTACTTTCAGTCTCAGCACATAAACTAATGAGAAGAAACAAGAATTCTCTCTTCTACAGCTAATCCACCTCCAGTCCGTAAAAAATTATTATTTATACCTTCCCAGCAATAGCAAACATTAAGGAGATTGAGTAGAGCAACCAGGCACAATCTTAACACAATAGTTCTCCATTATCAAAAAAAACCAAACAAACAAAACCAAGACCTTTAAGATTTTTTTCCTCACAATATTTCTTGTCCTGTTCTTTCACTGTAGGGATGTTTCTCTGGCACTGAACCAGCATTCCAGTTTCCGCTTCTGTTCTTGTTTTTGAACGACTTTGCACTGCAGTCACTGCACACTGTCAAGTCTGTGTATGCTGCTCTCCTTACAGCAAAGGTTATATTACTTAACAGGATCCCTACTAAATACTTCCATACCAATTAAGGTCTTTGGTCTTTGAAAAAAACTCAAGGAGTTCCTAATTCAATTAAAAAAAAAAAAAAAGAATCTGGGGAAAACCAGATGCTTTTTCTCTAAGTATTTATTAAGTCCCTTGAGAATTATTTCCAGAAATTCATTGCACTTCCTCAGTTTTTCCAGTATCTTGTCTGCTGTTACTGCTGCCCACAGATGTCTGTTCTGGAAAAGAAATTATTCCAGATAAAAAATATTATTGTGTTTTCAAGTGAATCACCACACAGCACTGCCGGAAGTCTTAATCAAAATGAATCTCTATTTCACATTCTGCTTTACTCAACCATTATCAGGTTTACAATTTACTGTCCTTGCCCACTGCCAGAGTTCACCAGAGAAGTAGTTAGGCAGCTTGTATGAAATTATTCAAAACATGAACTATTATTTCTGAAAATCATTTCAAAACAGGATCAATTGATCAAAGAGCACAACTCCCATCATTCTGTTGGAGCAACGTCAATTTACACTGGCTATTAACTGCATAGTGCAATTAAGCAACATGAACAATTCCTACATTTTGATGGATTTTTTAGTGTACTTTCAACAACGAAGTGACACATTTTAACCAGTAATCAAGTATTAGAATTCAATGCAAAGAATAATCCTTCCTTCCATATAAAATATATAAATATATACACAAGATAGGAGTATTAATACAGCAGTTGCACACAGGCAACACTGACTTCAGTACTAACACTAACCAGTAATGTGATCTGAGAAAGGCATTCCCTGATCCTGAGACATTTCCCAACTAATTACAAGTTTAAAGAATTTTGTTCTCAAAACGAAGTTCTACTTGTTTTAAGAAGAGAAGAAATTGGTTTTTTTTCTTTCACAACAGCACCTGAATGATCTGTCAAGACACACTGTTGAATAAACACTGGGTTTCTTGTATTTGTGCACCGTACAGATGACAAAATATACATTAAGATATGGAGTGCTTGCCAAATTCTTTCTAGTGCTGTCCAAATTAATTTCTCAAATTAAATTAATGTGAATTATTAGAAAATCTACTGTATAAGATGAAAGTTATCTCAGTTAATACAAATGCCAAAAGGGTTTTGAAAAGACCTTTAAAGAAATACAGTTGTGTGAACATCAGGTTCTGGCATTTAAATTGCCTTATGACCCATTTACAGCCTAATCATCACTACAGTTTTTAATCTTGCTCACCAAGCAAGGGGCTGGGAGCAAAGACACACTGCAACGTAGGAAATGATGCACATGTACAATGAAGAAATCAAACCACACAAATGCTTCTACTCAGTTCCAGTACAGGCTTGAATTTAAACCATGACACAATTTATTTTAGTTCAGTTCCATGCCAGGACATTGTGAACTGATCCAAACCCCTCACTTTGCAATGCAAAATTCCCAGAATGACCAGGTTGGAAGAGACTTTCAAGATCATCGAGTCCTACCCAGCCCCAGCACCTCAACTAAACCATGCACTGAGTGCCACATCCAGGCTTTTATTAACACATCCAGGGATGGTGACTCCACCACCTCCCCGCCAGACCATTGCAGAACTTTATCACCCTTTCTGTAAAATTTTTTTTTCCTTATATCCAGCCTATATTTCCCTTGCAAATGTTCTGTCAGGGCAAAGTCCTGCAAGGAAATGGGGCTGATTAACACCAATGCCCTGCTCCATTGCCAGAGCCTGGGAACACAAGTTGTGCTGAGGCATCTCCTCTCCCAGCTAAAGCAGAGTGCACTCCCCACACCCTGGCGGTGCTGGCATGGCCAGGGCTGAGATGGAAGCAGAGGTGACAGAAATGGCAGCCGACCCCGAGGTCCCTGTGCTGTGCCTGGTGCCTGCCCCTGAAGGGACACAGCCAGGAACTCACATCCAGGATGAGAACAAAACACACAACTGCATCCATCATCAGCAACTCCACACAGAGTGACAGGGACAATTTCAGCCTAATCCATCTACTGAGGGCTCACAAGAACCGCTGACAGTGACAACTCTGATGGACATCAGAGCACAAAGATGTGCCCAAAGGATTCCCAGCAGGAGCAGTGTCCCAAAAGGAGACCCACCCGCCAGGGCAGGCACTGAGAGCGGGCAGAACAAGCTCAGTGAGCAGCAGCTGGGCCCACTGAGGGGACAGGGACACCCAAGGACAGAGGCTGCGCTGCTGGGCACAGCCAGGGCTGCCAAAGGTGTCCCACAAACAAACTCCTCACAGGGGGACAAAGCACATTGGACCCACAACTCCTCCTCAGCTTCAGAGAATTTAACAGTAAATTCCCAGTTCAGTTTGAGCCCAGAAGCTCTGAACGTTTGCAACATGCCCTCAGCTTTGGTTTAATGCCCTGCTGGTGTGACACAAACCCCTCCCATCTGGTGACACCCCCAGAGCTGTGTGCTGGTCTCAGGGATGGAGATGGGTGCAGCTCCCTGCTGCAATAATCCCAGGCTCCCTTTGTGCAGGAACACATTCCCCCTGTGCCTCCCGTCACACCAAACTGCACAAACTTCAGCTAGGCACAGACAAACAAGACCTCAGCAGGCCAGCACAGTCCATAGTTTGGTTTATAAAACAGTTTTTAATGCACAATTGTATAACTACACGTTGACAAGAGAAAAGTGAGTTTTGTTCCATTTCTTAATATATTTATCAACAGCAAATGGAATAATTGCAGCTGGTAAAGCAAATCAAAGCTGTGTTGCTTTCCCCAGTTCTATAAATGGGATTCTTCCTGCTTGTTTTTTTTTTTATTTCACATGAGAAAAAGCTAAGGAAAAAATAATTTATGCTTCAACATAGTTTCCTATTTACAACTAAGGCATGAAATAAAAAAGGGAATGGCATCATTCCCAGTGATTCAAAACATCAGTGTAACTTATTTTGTCAGTGACACTGCCAGTGTCAATTGGGGGGGAGGGAAAGTATCAAGAAAAGCACATAAATCAAGTGTACAAAATAGCCTGAGTACCCTGTTAAAAGACCATCAATAATCTAGTTTCTAAATATAACTTTTAGTATATCACAGATTGCAGCCTGGGATCTTTTTACACTTGCTTTTTTTTCCTTGCCTTTTTTTTTCCTTCTGCTTTCTGCCCCGGGAAGACAGAAAAACTTCTGTACCCAAGACTTTCTTAAAATTTATGAGAAGTGGAAATTAAACCACTAAGTAATTTAAACCTCATCAACACACTTTGCTTGAATTAGATATTTATAATGAAGGAATAATGTATGATTATTCAAATTTGCAATGAAAAACTAAGCCAATAAAGCAATTTTATTACCCGATGTCATATAAATGCAAAAAAAAATCATCCTGAACAGAGTGAAATTAGCTTTATGCTTTAAGAAGCAGACAGACCGTTCATACAGTCTGGAGAAGAGCATCCTTTGAAGCCATGAACCTCAGACCCTGCATCTGTGGAAGGACAGTGCCACCTTCTGGAAACTGGTGCCTGTTCGTGCAGCCGACACCAGCCAGACACTGCTGAACTTTCATTCTCGCATTTACCCTCTCCTGCACAAACTTTTTTTTCCCCCATCAGTGATAGCACATAGCACATTAAAAAAAATAAATTGTAATTGAGTATCACTGAATATCTGAATTAGATGATTTTATCAAAATGGATCATTCAGCACACAATATTCAGAAATACCCAGCAAAGTTCT
This sequence comes from Zonotrichia leucophrys gambelii, assembly GCF_028769735.1. Taxonomy (NCBI): domain Eukaryota; kingdom Metazoa; phylum Chordata; class Aves; order Passeriformes; family Passerellidae; genus Zonotrichia; species Zonotrichia leucophrys. The sequence goes on from NC_088177.1 coordinate 17,320,057, forward strand.
CAATTTCTTGCCCTTTTTTGAACAGTTCAGTAAAACCACTTACAAATACATTAAAAATGCAATATCCTCCTAGAAATCCCTTGATATTAGCAAACATCTTGAGAAGGAAGGCAGTTTTATTGAATCATTATTAGAATTATGTAACAGGATTAGCAGAATCACAAGGTAGCTGGTAATTCCCTGAGGATCAGAATCTGCAGAGCATGCAGGAGAGGAGTCTGGGAGAGCTGGATTTGCTCACTTGGGTGAAGTGGAAATTAAGGTAGAGTTTAACTGTAGCCAGTAGCAGGTACAAATCTTTGCTTGGGAGATTCAGCTGGGACAGCAGGAAAAAATTATTTCCTGGGAGCTCTGAAGCCTCTAGAGGTGACCTGCAAAAAGTCTGTGTTCGTGGAGATTTCTGACATTTGGATACACAAAGCTGTACCTGACCGGATGGAGGGGTGCTCAAAGTTTGTGCTCTGTGAAAGGAGTCAGATTAACTGAACTCCAGAGGCCCCTCTCAATCAATGTTTCTCTGATTCTGTCTGAACCAGTGATTTTTTAAAGACCCTAAGTAAGGAAGCTAAGATGAAACAGAAAATGGATTATGTTTTATCAGGAGCAATGTTTTTGGTACATACCACAGATTCACTCCATACTCTTAAGACAGCAGTATGTACCTGAAAAACTGATTTGATCAACTCTTTTAGTCAAGTACTGAATTATACACTTTCCTTCAGGCATCTGAGCCACGATGTCAGAACTGAAAATGGCTCCAATAAAGGCAAGCAGCCTGAACCTTCAGCCTTCCACCCAGAACCTCCTGTAGGAACAAGAGTTTGCTCTGCATTCCCTACAGAGGAACATCAGCTCTGCTGCATTCACTGGGCCCTCCAGCAAAGCATTTCCAGCAGACAGCTGAGACCTCTGGCAATTCAGCAGCACGTGCAACAGGTGGAAGCTTTAGGATTTCAGCAGATTTCACCTCATCTGATTTCCTGCAATAACATTAATAAATGCCACATTATTTTCTGCAACTGGTGACAGGAGTTCCTGAATGAGGTGAATCCAATGAACAAACAGTAGCAGTGAATAAATGCAGGGCATGTTTTAGCATGTAACAGCATTTGTGTACAAATTCCCTCCAACAGAATCTGGCTTCTGACAAACACCCAAGCCCCAACCACTATTTGTTTTTGCTGGATAGTTGGGATTGCAGCAGAAAGACAGGAAAGCCACCCTAACTACTGAACCAAAACTAAGCAGGCTTTGTCCTGCATACAGGACAACAAAAATGTGGTTTTAATGAAAAGATTTCAAGCAGTAAATAGCCCAATACTTAAGTCATATTTTATAGCTGACTTCAAATTCCAAGTGTGGATGTGGAACAAATTTGGTTGATGGATTAAGGAGTTCAGTATTACTGCACCCACTATGGGTACATATTCATGTAATTCAATAGTTGTTCAGCCTTTCCTTTGAAAGCAAAAAATTCAAGGTCCTTTAGTCTATCATTTGTTCTAAGTATTCTCAATTTTTTTGTATCACTTAAAATTATTTACCACCACCATTTGACATTTTTTACTATCTCACCAGTATCACACAAATGTGATGAGAGCAGTTCTCTCTATTCCCAATTCACTGACATAAGCAACTTGCAAAAATATATAAAAATAAAATGCTATTTATAACCCTATAACAAATATCTATATTCTTCTTTCCCACATAGAAACAGGGACATTTTTTACTAGTGTCATACTACTGGGCAATAGAGATGGAATTACCAAAAGGGCATGCTGTTAAAATAGATATTGTATGTTTGTTCAATAACTCATTTGTTGTACAAATATACAATTCATTCAAGGAACCATAGCAGTAATTTTCTCAACAGCAGACCCATACATGGGCTGCACCAAGTCCTGTTAAATTAAATATATGAAAACTTATTTAACTTCTTCCCTTATTCACTGCCACAGGTTCTAAACAACAGACCATTGTACCCAACAAGTGCCATTTCCTCCAAACAAAGCCCCTCTCTCATCCTTCAGCTCTGGTACCCCATCTCTAGTGACCTTGCTGCTACCAGGAGCTAGAGAAAATGCAGTTTGCAAGAGGAAGTTTAGGAAGGTCAGTTAACTTGCTTACACCAAAATGAAGACAGGGAAATTGGGATTCTGTTTGGCAGCAGCCCAGAACTCTCCATGCTTTGTTAGGTTACTAAGAGAGCAACCATTGTGTAATTGCCTGAATCTCAAAGACTGAAGCAGCAGCCCTGTGCTATTGAAGTAATACCTTGCATTAGCACTGTCAGTCATCAGAACACCCTGAAAACTGAAATGATGAAATCACCATGGCAAGCTCACTCCTTTTAAACAAGCAAACCCAACTACTTGACATTAACAAGGAAGGAGCTCCTATACCATGGTAGTGTAGCAATTAGAGAATAAATATTTAGTGGAATGCACATGCAGGGATATGAATTCATATTTACTGATCATGTAATGAAATCTGAAAGGGCATTTCTGCAGGTCAGTGGGAGTTCTGAGGTATCCATAGTAGCCAGATATCTACAGCCAAGCTTTCTAGGAAAGGCTCCTGGGCTTTCACAATAGGGCTATGTTTGGGGGATTTAAGAGGTTAGTGCTTCATTGAGAGAAGAGACAAAACCAGATTCAAATCTATGCTCAAAGATGGAAGTACAGAATTTTGAACACAATGCTTAATGTTAGAATTTAATTTTCTGCTTTGGGAATAATATATAAATCTTTCATCACATCCCTGAAATTTGTCTTTCTTCAGTTTCTTCACCTCCTTTACATTTTTAATTGTTGAAGGGCTAAACAATTCAGTAGCTTTATATTTTAAGTAGAAAGTTTAGACAAAATTCTCTACGTCTTCAACCTTTCAATCTCTAGTTCAGATATATTTTAGCTGGTAAAACAAAGGTATTGATTTAGCTGGTAAAACAGAGGCATTGATATAAAACATCTGCTGTCTTAAGTACTAGAGTGTGTTAAAAATATGTAGGGATATCTCCAATGCATTAGCACTCCCACATCATTAATTAAGAGTAAAAATCAGCTTGAAGGGATTAAATTGTGTGTGGGTGACAAGGGACAAAAGCTTTATCCCTTTAAAACAAGATTAATTTGCTGCTTAAGAAGGATAAACAAAAGCATTTGAAGTCTCTATGCTTTAGACTAAGCAGAAGAGATTTCTTGTTTGGTTACAATAGTTGGTGATGTTCTATTAGAGAAAAATCACCTTTTTCTCTTTTCATAATGTTTAATGAAAGGAGATCCTCTCATAGTCTGAATTTTGACAATGTGGTCTGAATATCACCTAGAGATGACAAAAAATGGATTCCTATTTCTGTATAGTCAAGAACTCCATTTAATCCCTTTGGAATTCCTTTCCATTAAAGTTTTCTCAATCAAACATTCTTTGCTGGCTGTTTCACTGACAGGCTCAAACTTTCCTAGGAATGGTTCAAAACATTGAAGTCTTCAGCAGAGGACAGTGGTAAACCCACAACTTTGGACATCTTTCCCAGTGTCTTTCTTGCAAACCAGGATTGTGATTGGATGGATTAGAGAAACGTGGCACCTCAATTCTTCTGCTTTGCATTTAACTTGCCTTGTTACTGCTAATGCACGTGGAGAAATGTGGGAGGCTTTGACAAGTTTATTACCCATGATGAAATGCAAGTTGTTTATTCTTCAACACAAAATTACAGCATAACACGTGTTCATCCTAAAGGCACCAGATTCTCAGAGAGCAAATATTTCACTTTTGGCTTGAAAAATTTGCAGTAATTATGCCTGATATTAAACCTCATTGTAGCAAAAGTTCAAATCACTCAGACCCAAATTCAGCTGAAGCTCCCGCCTGTATTCCAAACATTTAATGCCAGGCACACGCACCAGAACTTTGCTGAACAGCAAGTGACTAAAGTCAAGTTACATTTCAAGGGTGAATGTAAGTGCTTTGCTGAACTGAAACATAAATGCATCAAAGAAACAGCAGGGGTTGATTACTGAAGTGATATTTGTGAAATGAGGGGATGGGATTTTACAGTTCCCAAGCTGCAAACTCTACATCTGCTAAATCTAAAATGATCATTCAACAAAAGCTGGAAAGGCAAAATTAACTTCACACAACTTGCCAATGAGTGCTTTTTAAAGTTTTCTTGTGCAGAAGTAAATGCATATTCAAGTTCTCCACCCCTCAGGTCTCAGGTCTTTGATTAGTTCAGTGTATTGGGAATGGATATTGAGTCTTCCACAGCTAATTCAACTGCCTGAACTTAATTCAGGAAAACCAAGAGATATTCACTGTTTGACTGCCCTGCCTGCCCAGAAGCCTGCACAACATGCAATTTAACTTTCCTGGTATGCTGCCCACACTACAAAAATTACCTGTGTGATAAACAGGTATGATTCGTGCTGATAAAAATTAAAACAGTCATTAATATTGATACAGTAATTAATATTTGGGAATAATAAAACAGTTAAAAGTTGTAATGCCAAAGAAGAGAGGGAGAGTAGGGGCTCCACCCCCCCATTCCCAGCAGATGTTCTCAAGGACCACAGGAAAGAAGCTGAAGATACAGTTGCTAAAAATGAGCAAAAACCTGGTTGGTCCCAGAAAATGCTAATGAGGGATTCATTGCCTGTTATCTGCTGCTTACAGTGGCGAGATGGGCATTGATAGAAACCCCAAGCCATCACATACGAACACAGTGCTTTCTGAAAAACAGCTTTTAAATGTCCAGGTAATGCCCATATCACTAACTAAATAGCTATATTACTCTCTAAATACCTACATTAGTAACCAGCCACACTGCTTGCTACCACACTCCTCTACATCTGTGACTTCCAAACTTTCTTGATCATACAAGAAAGATTAAGCAAGAAATTTTTGAACACACCCCCCCAGTATATGTATATTTATTTACAGGTTGAACACACAAGCCACTGTACTAACATATTATATACACAATAAAACATACACAAAAGTTAAAACCAGAATAAATTAAGATTAAATCAACAATATTATAATTAATTTGCATTAACTTTTATAGAAACTTTTTTCCTTTTACTAATTGTACTATTATTACTACTATTTTAAGTGAGAGCAATTGTGTGATTGAATACGCTTCATTAGTCTTGGTTCAATATTTTGAGATTCAAAGATCTAAGTTCAGTTTATTTCAACACTCTGTTTTAATGGCTGTCATAGCTTCAAGTTTGATGACAGGTTCAAATGGAAGAATTGCATCATTGGCTGGGCTTAATAAATCACGATTCCATCCACCGGTTATGCAATGATTTTTGTTTAAATTTGTATAGTTTCTTTTTACCTTCCCTGATGTCACTTTACTGTTCTTGCAAACTGACTTGCATTTTTGAATTTTTAAAATCACATTAAAAATTTTTGAAAGAGACTGCACCGAGCCTTGTCCAGCAGAGATTTGAAGCTTTCCAAGGCCAGTGGCTCTGCAGGGAAACGTCCCTGTTTTGTCGCTCACTGCAAAGAACACCATCCCAATGCCTGGTGGGAATTCCCGTCGCTGCCAACCGAGGGAGCTGCTGCTGCAGCAAAGCTCCGAGGGGAGCCTGGCACCATTTGCTCTGCAGGCTGGAACTACATCCCTGCACCTCGTTATTTTCTCCCGATACACGCAGTTCCCTCGGGAACCCTTGGCACCCCGAATGCCCCAGCCCCACAACCCGCCCGAGGTGATCTGAGGGACTCGGGTTCATCAGCAGCTTTACAGCTGACCTGGGTAAAATCACCTGAATCCATCAGGTGACTCTGAACTTCGAACGTGCTCTTTGTAATCCTGTCATACATAATGAAACTGAAATATAAAGCTCAGGTGGCCTTGATTTGGGTAAGCACTACCTAGCAACAACCAAAACATCAGTGTGTTATCGATGCAATTGTCATACTGAGTCCAAAACACAGCACTGTGCCAGCTGCTGAGAGGAAAATGAACTCTCGTCCAGCAGAAACCAAGACAATGACATAATATTTTGTACTTTGCACCAAGCTGAAGCCTTGGTACGCAAATTAATTTCTGTGGTTTCTAAAGGGGTGCCTCTACAAGAGAGTCACTTTCTCTGGAAACACTACAGGAGCAGCAGCCCAAACCAAAAGCAGCTGTTTAAATTTGCCCTGCTAAGCCAATTAAAGGCGATCCGGGCAGTTTTAAGGAGGACTGTGTTGCGTGTAAACCCGTTTTGCAGAGTTCGAAGCACAGACAGCGCGGTTGGGTTGTTGGGTGCCAATGCCGTGCGCTTCAGCGGGACCGGGCGCTGCGGCCTCTGCGCCGCGCCAGGCCCTGCTCACACCGAGCGAGGGCTGGGCTGGCAGCGCTAAAAAGTTAACTCATAAAAGGGAGTTCGGTTAAAAAAAATAAAAAATATGTAAAAATAACAATAATAATAATAAATTTTAAAACCCGCACCTTTCAGCTCAGAGAGCCCGCTCCGTCAGCCCGGTGCCTCCGGGCGCTGGGAGCGCCTCAGGCGCCGCCCCGAGGCCCCGCGCTCGGCCGCTCCCGGCGCTCCGCAGCGGGACACGGCACAGCTCGGCACCGCTGCTTCCCGGGCTCCACCGCCCCATCCCGGCCGCTGGAAACCGGCGGGAGCCCAATTCCGGCCGCCGTGCCTGGCCCAGCACCGGGAGCCCGGCAGCGGCTGCGTTACCGTGGACGGAACGCTGAGGCCGCGCTGGACGCACCTCGGCCGAGAACGCCTCACACGTGAGAGCTCTCACGGAATTGAGCACACCTGAGGGGAATTAAACTGCCACAAAGTGTCTACAGCTGTGCCGGGCCTCAGCCGTGCCAGTGCTGCACCGCGATTGCCTGCCTGCCTGCACAAAAAGCCTCAGCCGTGCCGTGCCTGCCACCTGCAATAAGGATGGCGAGCACGGCTCCGAGCAGCGTGTGCCGTTCGCTGCTGCCGAGGCAGTGTCCTCCTCACCTTTGGAAATAACCCACGGGGGAGTTAATAACCCATAAGTGAGTGCAGGTGCTCGTCTCCAGGCAAAGCGGGGGGGCAGCTGCCTCAGCTCAACATGCAAAGGAACTCAGCTGTGTTTGCAAAATGATTCCTGCCAAGGTAGAATTGGCTTGGGTGCATAACCCACAACAGCAACCCAAGGTTTTCCACGTGCCTCATCGTGCATCAGCCTATCTTGTGCACAGTGACTTAGGACTTAAACAACCTGCCCCCACACTCCTGGAAAATTACAGAATACAAGAAAATATAAATAAAAAATCTCATTCAGTTTCACGGGTACTCAGTGGGTGTTTCCTCCACTGAATCCAATGCTTTGACCAATCCAAATCAACTACTGGCAGAGTTGGTATGACTTCTAACACTTTGCTCTGGCCACGTTTGAATTTCTATGGGATCTGAAACCATTTTGGCCATGTTGAATAGTTTGCGAATTTTAAATGAGGTTTCTGGATGTTTTCACAGCAATATATAAATGGTAGCACTACATTTTACAGCACTAACCTGCTGGAAAATGCTTATGAATGAGCTCCAATTCAGGCCTGTAACCAATCTTGTGAACTGCACACAGAGCATTATGAGTCTAGATAGCAAGTTTTAACCATAAAAACCCCTTTATTCAAATACCACAGGCAAAGAACCACTAGGGTATTTCTGCTTTGTCCAGCTGCAAAAGGCTCAACATCACCTGGAATTCCCAGTGCATTTTCTAAATACAAGCCAGCACCAAAGCCTGGTTTTGATTTTGAAACTTGAAATAGCCTCATACTCAACCTAGCACAGGGAGATTCACACTAGTTCTGGTCTGTACTGGCTATGCTATGGACCAGTCCAGCTGGAAACCAGGCAAAGGGAGTTCCCTGCTATTCCAACTCCCAGAACTACACCTCCAGCAAGCAGTGGCACATTCAGCACACACTGCCAGGCATGGGATTCCCTTTGCTAGCATGTGACCTTTTGGGGTTTATTGTCTGATTAGGAAACTGGAAACAGCATACCTGCTTGTACTCTTCTGAGGAAGAAAGAAACAGATTGCTAATATGAGAGACATTATAAAGAAAATGCTTATACATGTAGTGTCTTTCATTATCAGAAGAATTTTCTTCTTCCAACAATAATAATACCTACCTGTTTATTCACTACATGGGATATCAGATAAGAACTTTTATGGGATCATTGCTGTACCTGCTTTTAATTATTAAAATGCTTCCTTTTACTCTCATAGCACATTACTCACTGGTAGATGACTTGGCAATTCAGCCTTGTAATATTACCATTAAATTCAGCAGACTTCCTACACTGATTCATTCTGTATCTTGCTCATTTCTGCAATGCTGAGTGGACCAAGCAGTATTTTCAAGCCTGTCAGCTGGCAGGTTCTCAGTGCCCAAGATGAGCAGTTTCTGAAACAAACACAGTAATAGCACACTCGTGTTCTGCCCCAATTTTACCAAGTGTTTTTTCAAACTCAACTTGCCTCACCTGGCAAGAGCACAAGCACCGCTGTCCTGGTGAAAGGAGGGTCAGTTATTACCATATAATGGCAGATCATGCACTTCCAACCCTCTGCCATGGGCAGGGACACCTTCCACTAGACCAGATTGCTCAGAGCCCTGTCTAACCTGGCCTTGAACACTTCCAGGGATGGGGCATCCACAGCTTTTTTGAGCAACCTTTTCCAGTGCCTCACAACCCTCACTGTCAAGAATTTCTTCTCATTATCTAATCTACTCTCAGTTTAAAGTCACTGTGATGTATTTCTCAAAGACATCTCCTCCTTTAGGATTTTTGAAAAAGCAGAAATTTCCAGTTGTCTCAAACCGCCATTAAACAGAATAGTTTGTTTATTTGATATGTTAAAAAAACTAGGCATCATTCCTGGTAAGAACTCTCACTGCAAAAACGTAAATATTCAGATAATTTCTGAATTTAATGCTGCAACACCAAAGCAGCCACATGGACACACTGTTTCTTTCACTAAAAAGAAAGGCCATTTGTGCATTTCAAACAATGGAAAAGCTCTGTCAATGAAATGTGCCTTTGGAAGAAACACGCTACCCAGGCCACCAGGAGTTAACCCTCTCTTTTGAGTGCAATTCCCTTTCTAAAGCACACTTGTTTTGGGGTTTGTTGTTTTTTTATTTCAGCCATCTACTCGAAAATGAATAAAATGTACCATTAATGCCCTAGGAAGTTAATATGTATAACAAAGATTGCATTTAAGTTGTCTTACACACAGCCATTCAGAAAGGGCAGTAGAATTTAATATAAAAAGTATCACCTCATTAAGTACAGCAAGATATAACTAGATCATTACAAATAGGAACAGCAACATTTTTTACATAAACCCCAGACATGTGGGGAACAGTTCCAGGAAGTGAGCTGCTAAATTCATGATTCACTGGTAGTAGTCAGCATGGGTTCAGCAAGGGCAAGTCAGACTGGAGCAACTCTCTGCAGAGAAAGGACTGCCAGGAGCTGAAGGGAGAGCAGCACTGCCTGCCGAGACCTCTGACACTCTCCCAGAAGATCCTGGGTAATGATGGGCAGAGCATGCCCTGAGCAAGGCTGCAGGTGACACAAACTGGGAGTGCCGATACACCTGCAGCTCCTGCTGCCGTCCGTAGGCACCTCTGCAGGCTGGAGAAACGGGCTGTGGAGGAAGAGTCCTGCACACTGATACATCCTGGAGCCATCCAGCTGGAAAAACCCCTTTGCAGAGAAGGCCCTGGGCTCCTGCAGTTGGACAGGAGGCAGCAGTGTGCCCAGCCCGGGCTGATGGCATGGGCTGCACCAGCAGGGTGACAGAGCTGATCCTTCCCTTTCCTCACACAGGAGCAGTGCCCAGTGTGAGACACAGACAAGGAAAGGATGAGGCAGCAGGGACTGTTTAGCCAGAAGAAAGCTCAGGGAGACTCTTACCAATACATCCCATCATCTGAAGTGGGGGTGCAAAGATGGAGCCAGGCTCTCACCAGGGATGCCCAGGGGCAGGACAAGAGGGAGTGGCACACACTGGAACATGTGAGAACATCTGAGCACAAGAAAACACAGCTACTGTGAGGCTGGCTGAGAACTGCAGAGCTGGCCAGGGAGACTCAGTGTCCTTCCTTGGAGACCCAAAGCCATCTGGGCGTCGTTCTGCCCAGCAAGGCCTAGGTGGGATGGCTGGAGCAGGGGGCATGGACGTGCAGAGGTCCCTCCCAACCTCAATTAGCCTCTGATTCTGTGAATAAAATAAAAAAAAAAAATTGAAGTTTTGGGGAAATGGCAAAGTTTATGTTTTTTAAAAAGAAAAAGGTCATTAATTGTATAGAAGTATTACTTCAGTCATCTCAAAATGTTACTCAGCATTTATTCACACTTGGAAAGTCCCAGTAATATGAGAAGAAGCAAAACAGAGTAACAGTTGCTTACAGTGCATGTATTTACATTCAACTGGAGTTAATTTGCACAATAATATTTTAAAATAACTCAAACACACTTATCTAAACAAAGTCTGATTCAATGTATATTTTAAGCATATATAAAACACAAATTAAGTCTTCGAAACTTAAATTCTTTGCTTTGGATAAAACCAATTATTTAAAGTTAAGTTAGCTCTAAAGTAGTAAGAAATGTAAACAGATACTGTGATAAAAATATTAAGAAATAACAGCTTTATCATAAAGTGCTGACATATGCTATCAGTTTTATTTTCCAGATGCTAAAAAACAGTTTTAATTTTAATTCAGGAATACTTCAGCAGAATTTTAAATTACAACAATTTTTTAAAAATTCTTTTTTACCTTTATTTACACTACTTTTTGGCATTTTCTTCCTTATCTTAAGTGAACTTGAACTTCTACATATGTATTGAATAATTTGTGGTTTTAACTTACTCAGTTCAAACTGGAGTCCATGATGGTGGAAAAAAATCAAAAGGTCAGGTAAGACTCCTCTAACTGGGAAAAGCCAAGGACTTTGAAAAGTAAGGGTGTAAAGTACCTGAGCACAATCCAACAGCTGGCTCCTGCAAAGTAATTCTGTAATCATATATACAATCAGTACCACTGAGAAAAGCTCCATGAGAATTAATCCACAGAGGAGACCTGGTGTGGCTCATTCACACCCAGCTATCAGAGCTTGGTCTGTGCTGAACCAACCTGTTACTTTATTTCATATGACATTAAATCTTGGGGAACAACTTCTTCTGACAAACAGAAGCTGAGAAGTTTTACATGCCTTACACCTCAGTCTGCTTTCCACTTGTCAGTGTGAGCATCCCCCCAAACCAAGGCAACAGTCCTGAATCCCCCCATGAGTTTTGGTGACACCTTACACTGCAATCTGTTTGGGAAAATCCTGCTTTTTCCTTGTGTGCAGAAAGATAAAACACAACCTTTTACCACCCATCAGGTTCACCTCTCAGTTGTATTCCAAAATGCCATCTGCCCAACTACTGACAAATCCACAGGCACACTTGAAAAAGATTATCAGATTGTGGTATTTTATTACAGAAAACAAATCCAATTTAAAGACAATTAAATTTAACCTTTGAGGAGTGGAAAATCTTGAAATATTTTGAAGTGGCATTTACTTTTAAAACATCTGTAAGAGTTTTAATAAATTTACTGCCCAAAAAGGCTCACAGGCTCTGTTATGATTAAGGGGCTTATTTTATGAGTATTACTTTCAGGTTGTTAAGGCACAACTGGCATTTGCTTTAAGACAAAACTTGACACAGGCATTATTACCTCAGAGCCAGAAACAAGTGAAAGTGGAAGGCACAGAACTTTAAAAAATACCATTAACCAAACCAATTTTAAAGGCTTAAAACAATTTTTAGGTAGTTTGTCTTGAAATATTAACACACTGCAGTCCATTTCTCAGAGCAGGCATGAAGCTGAATAATTATGGGCAACACTAATTGACAGCAAGATACACTTCTACATTAGAGGGACACAGAGAAAAACTGTTAATTGCTGTTTCACTGGCAAAAATGGTTATTTTCAGTTTACTCTTTTAACTAGAGGCTTTGTGTTTTGGGGCTTGTTTGTGTGGGTTTTTTGGGGGGAATTGTTTTGGTTGTTTTTTTTAAGATAAGGAAAATTCAATGCAGTAGATTATACTATTTCAGAGGTTTGATTAAAGCAAACAACCAAGTTCAAATATTCACATCAGCATAGAAACCTCATCTTCCAATGTAATTTATGGTAAGAAGCCAAGGGCCATAAGCACAAGGACTGACAATCTACCTGTTTTCTATGCCAAGTGTTGCAGAGATCCAACACAGCATAACCACACAGAATATGCATGATAACGCCCAAGTAGCCCAGATCCATAAGGCAGAACTACAAGTGATCCTAGAGGTAAAACAAGTTTCCAAATGGCCCCAAGAGATGCACCATAGTCCCAAAACATACCAAATTTAGCCTCTATCCAAAGTGGTGAGAATGGTAGCCAGCAACTCCAGTAAACCAGCAAGATTCAGCTTCTCTGCTTCCCTTCCCAATTTCTTACTAAAAGAAAAGGTAGTCCTAAAAGCATGCATGTGTTCAACCACTGTTTGGCAAAGGCTATGCTTAAACTCATTTCAGGTTTCAGTTTGTTCACTCTAGTACCATCTTTTGACTAGAACTTGAAAAGTGCAAAAATATTATAATTATATCTTCTTACAAAAAATAATTCATTTCATTGGCGCAACAATTCCAATTCCTCAGGAGTTAAATCCACTGCCAGCAATGGATAGAAAAGGAGGCACCAGCATAAAAGAATCAAAGTGCATTTCCAGCATGCCAATGCTGCACGAATTGGCAAGCCAGAACCTTTTTGTCACCACTGGAACAGATTATGCTGAATTCATTCCATGGAAAGTCTGTGTTGTACGTTAGCACACAAAGTCTGTCACCAGCTCCTGGGGGTACTGCAACGAGTCGTCGAAGCGGAAGCGTTTGGAGAGCGTGCTGCTGTCCTCTGGGATGTTCTCCTTGTCCTCCTTGTCACTGCAGCTCCCACTGCAGCTGCACTTCACACTCCACTCTTCTGAGCACCTGGCTGTGTGTCCTGGCAGCTGAGAGGAGCAGCAGATCTCTTCAGGGCTGCACAGGAGTGGGAGCTCCCCTTGCTGCAACCACGAGTGGGACAGACAGTCTGCTGCAGTGGGCCTGTCCCTTCACAGGGAGAAAGGGAAAGGGGCTTGAGTTAATTCCACCAATACTAGAAAACTAAAATAGCTCTGATGCTAAAAATCCTGAGCAAAATTGTCACTGAAGAGTCAATATTGGTGTGTTTTCATCCCCACCTCAGCCGCTACAAAACACAGTTAGTATTGGCTACATGCATCTAAATTTAGCTGACAGTTTACCCTAAGGCTGGTAAGCTTTCATCAGAACAAAGAACATGGTCCCTGGGAATGTTTTCAACATGGTCCACATAAATGGGTACTTGCTTTTACTCTTAAAGCAATATGTTTTATACGGCCCATAAACAGCGAGGCTCATGATCATTCAGTCATTATGCTTTCAAGGATATCCAAGTTAACAGGATGGCACAAACTCTGACATTTTCTAGTTTTACTCTTGCAATTCATCTGGCATAAACTCTTTCACAATATAGATCCTACCAAACAAACCAGACTCAGTAAATTGCTCCTGTGGATAACGTAGTACAGTGCTACTGCAAGTTTTAATTGTGTTCTGCATTGTTAACTTCCACAAACCTTGCCAGAAAACTGGCTGCAGGACAGCAGAGCCACTACTTCCCCCTTACTCCACCAGAACACAGGAATATTTTTCAGTCAGAAAAGTGTAACTTAACAGAGTTGACTCTCTGAGAACAGACTTTTCCTCTTAAAATTCAAGGAGGTAGTGTCATCAAGAGTTGGAATGGGAATAAAAAAAAGGCAGCTTATTGAGTATATAATGCACAGTCTTGAGATGCCCAGGAGAAAATGAGAAGTAATTGTGACAGAATGTCAAATATCCCACAGGTCCACACTAAGAGTTATCAAAGCAGGTTCTTCCTCACTGATTCCTTTTTTCTAAGTGCTCCACAAACATGAAAGACAAGATTCCCTCATGATACTGGGGTTTTGTGAATCCTTTCAGATCCTGACAAACCATGTGAGATGTTAAGACAGGAAGGACTCTTGTAACTTTATTTGGAGTCCTCATTGCCTCAGAGCAGGCACTTCCCAGGAATCTCCTCCTGCCCAAGAGCCTCTCCAGGCAGGCAGGCAGGCAGGCTCACTCCTCCTGCTGGAGGCTTTCTGGAGATGCCAAGGGTCACTGCCTCACCACAGGTGACCATATCTAGCACTGCAATCTACAATACCTGACCAGCTCACTCTCAAAGTTCTGCTTCTTTGCAAGGTCTTGAGTGAAGTCTGAACTCCCCAAAAATGCAGAGTAAGGGGTGTGTCTTACAAACAAACAAGTTTTTGTCTTGGATTGAGATCATTTTTAGAACACTGAAAAAGGCAAGACACTGCCAAGTATAAAAATATAGTAAGAGAGGTATTTAAATAAAAAGATAAAGGTAAGTCAGGAAACAAGAAAGCACTGCAATGAGGCTGCACTGCCTTTCCAAACTACATTAATTATAGAAAATAATGTGACCTTTCTAGAGCATACTTTAATAAAATCTGATCATCTGTTATCTGAATGAAAATATAAAGAAACTCAAACAAAAAAAACCTCAAAGAACAAGCCTCCCTAATAATAACATTATCTGTAAAAATAATAAAAATAATATCTGACAATTTTAGCCAGGCATCGAATCCAAAATTCTTCTCACACATTATGGAAAAGCCGAAACTTGCACTTTAAAATAGCCAGTCAAAAATACCAATGCATTGTGAAATGTCCAACTGATCTTGTCAGTGACATTAAGCACATAAATTAACATTCACTTTTTCTAGGTGCTCCACAAATTTAGGATTCTTGCCTGGAGGAGTTTGCTACTTACTCTGGATTTTTTATGAGAAGTTTTTGAATGAAGTCTTTTGCAGGCTGTGAAACTGATGAGAATGTTTCTTCTGAATAATCCACGTTAACTTGAGATATATTAAGGTAAGTTTCTTGAACATCAGCGCCCACAAATGGAGATTCTTGTGTCAGCAGCATGTAGGAGATGACACCGATGTTCCTGAGATAAGAACACAATGTATGAAGCTACTAGAGAACAAAATGTGTAAAGCTACTGGAGAATCTGAACAATACACCCTGCATGTTTACTGTGCTGCAGGTCAAACTTCCTGGCATATCCCACTCCCAGAATCACAGCCAACATGTTACACCTCAATTTTATGGAATTCAAACATGACTGCACATACACACACAAGGAAAGATATGTGTGTATATATCTCAATGAAGGGATTTTTGAAAACTCTTTAATTTCAATAGATCCTTTTCTTCCTGCTGAGATTGTTAGGAAAAGGAAATACCACTTCTACACAGCCCACTCTTGGGACATGTGGCAATTCTGGATGATAGAGCTGCAAAAAAAGACAAGACTTTCTAATGTGCATGCAAACAAAACCCATCTCTCACTGCAATTCTGGATAACAGAGCAAAGACTTATTCAACCTCTCAGTACATTTGACATCTGAGTTGTGCTACAATCTCTTCTAGCTGAGATGTTTCTCCCAAGAACATCAACATGAGTACCACAGATCATGCCAGCTATGATAAATTTTAAGGTGGTTTCTTGATGCATAATAAAAACATTTTTGTGATCTATAGATCAGAATTTAGAATCCATTACAGTGTGGAAACATGCAGCTGCTGGGTTTGTCGTGGTGAGCACAGCATCAACAGGAGTTTTCTTATGTCTTCCCACAAAAGCAGGCAAATAATATGTGATTAAAAACCATTCATGAACAGATTTAGTTACTACTATGAGCTGAGGATTTCAAAGGAGCAACTAGCAACTCTTAACAGTGAATATTAATAAAGATGCTGAAGATTTTATGTTTTAAAGGAAACATTTCAAAACTAGTCTTTAACATAGCACATAAAATGCCACAAAAAGTTGTGGGTCAATTCAAGGTATTTGTCATTTTTATGATTCACTCTGCAGGAATTTCCCTAAAAATAAGAAGTAGGAAGTTTACATCCTTCTTACCCTTTGCATAAAAAATTATTTAACAGCCTAAAAGTGGGGAGGGAAGTGTCCTAGAGTAGCTAAAACCTGAAGCATGTCACCCAGGAGTAAGTAATACCTAAAGTATGTTATCCAGCCACTGTGATTATTCCCTCAGAACAAACACCTCTCCTCCACAGGCTCAGGAGCCATCTGCATTTCCCACTAAGTGTGCAACAGATCCATAAACTCCTCTAAGTTCTGAGGGCTTCATCCCTCCCATCCCTCCCCTCACTCTTTCAGCCAGCCCACCAACAGAAGGGGATTCCTGGAAGCCAGATGAAACTGCATCAGGCCCTCAGATTGTTAAGGGATTGCACCAAACCTCAGTAAAATGAAGATCACACCTACCACATGTCTGTAGCTGTGGTAATAGGATCATAGTTCAAGATTTCTGGAGCTAAAGAGATGGGGGAAAAAATGCTTTAATAAATATCTTATTTAAATGGCCTTGAATCATACACTACATTTCTGGCATTCTTTTGCCAGCCATTATTATGAGACTCAACATGTAGTTTCAATAATTAGATTTACAAGGTGGCAAAGAGTTATTTCCATTTGCCTAGACACGGATGTTTACTTGGTTCACACCAAAGTGGCACTACATGGCCTCAAGTTTATCCAAGTTTCAAGATGTGTTCTAATCAGATGCATGCAAATACATTTTTCTCTTAAGAGGTTTTGAATTATACAGCTTTTTAATGGGAATGTACAGAGCCTTCAGCATGTTAAAGCTGCAACACAATGACCAAGCCAATTTTAGGATCAGTGGCTGTTAGCATAGGCTGGGTAGCAAGGTATTCACTGCAGAATGAAGTGCTCTTAACACTGAGTGTTGGCAGCCATGAAGGAAACTTGTCCCTCAGAGAGGGCCAAGTGTTAACAGCAATCTCTCCCTTTCCAACAAATATTTTAATCTCATTAAATCATCATAATGAATAACATTAAAGTTGTAACATTAATTCAAAGAACATTTCTTTGTGCATGCTAATGTTGTATTTCAATTCTAATTAGAACAATTTAACAAATACTACAGTATAAGATTGAGAGCTGCACTTATTGATGCAATTTGGGATTTTTTGGTGCAAATATTTGTTGACAACTCTTTAAAAAGAGCAGCTCAAACATGTTGCCTTGCCCTGTGATGTTCTTTATCAGCCTGTAAGCTGCTCAGTGTGCTCCATGAACTGTTCCTGCTCTCTGCAAAGCCCACATGAGAGGCTGTGAGCAGCCCTTCCATACCGAGGTACTCTGTGGTTCCCATGATCTGCCGCAGTTCATTGCAATTCTCCAGCTTCCTGGACATCCCAAAATCCACAATTTTTACATCACCAAGAGGATTGATGCTGCTCAGCAAAATATTTTGAGGCTAGAACAGAAAACATTACATTCCTAATTAATAAAATACAATCTGGAAAAAAAAGCCCAATGTACTAAATGACACTTCAGCTTCTATTATGAAATACTTATTGCTAAACACTATTTAAAAATATTTAATCTCATAATATCATTTAAACTTCTTGTCCTCATCTTTTAAATGTATTTAACAAATTAGTTTGATGAACAGAATAAAGTGAAGATAAAGTGCTAAAGCAAAGCCTGCTGCAGCCTCACCTTTAAATCAAGATGAACAATATTGTTTTCATGCAAGCAGCAAAGTCCTTCAAGTATTTGCCTTATAAGCCTTACAATGTCCCTTTCACCAATTTTGTCATCCACATCTGGGACACACAAGTCAAATATTTCTCCTCCAGCAGCACTGAAACACAATGAAGAATATCTGTGTATTAAGTTTAAATTTTGAAACTTCAGCAAGGAAAAATGTTTTTAATAGCACATATTTACCTAACAAATATCTGTAATATCAGAGAGGCTGAGAGTATTTTTCTTTTTACACATTTACACTGAAACACTTAATATAAACACTTAGAAAAGGGGAAAAAAAGTGATGATGCTTTTTCTTTCCTTACAGCCTGAAACAGCAGTAGAGACAGCAAAAAGCACTTTGACTGGCAACCTCAGAATGCTCTGATCCCCTCAAGCAAGTGGGAAGATGCCATCCAGAAGCTGAGTTCTATCACCAGTCCCTAATCAAAGAAGCCTTTCTTTTCAAGTCAAATCTAAAATGTCTTCCATGAGACCAGTTCATAAATAACTGAGAGCAGCATAAAGCAGCATGGAAATGTCTGTGCTCCTGTGGTTTGTGAGTTATTCCTCCACTTGGCTGCAGGGTCAGCTGCCTCCTTCCAAGCTGGGCCTGAGATCCTTACTCAGCCTGCTCCGAGTGCCTCAAGTCTCTCTCAAGGATGAAGGGCTTCCTCAAAACTCCAGATCACCGAGCCAAAACTTCACTGCTGATTTACCAAACTCTCTAAAAGGAGAGTCTAGTAAAGAGATAATGAACAAAATGAATGAACCCAGGCACACACTGCTGGGGTTATGGGAGGTGCCAGAAATGCCTCCCCCCAGGTGGCCCTAAGGCAACATGGACATGAGGGGAAGGGCAGAGGATGCCACGATTTCAGCTCTCACAGGGTTTCCAGCACTGGCTCCCACAGTACTGCTGTACTCAAGTTACACTATGGTCTGGATGGGTGGGCACCCACATGGGTAAAGAGCTGAAAGCTCTGCAGCAAAGGATTTGCAAAAAAAAGCCTTAGAATAAATTATATGTTAGGGGTCATCTAGTTCCAGGGGGAAAAAAAGCTTTTACAGATAGAATCTAGCAAAATTCCTTCAAATTTTCCAAAGAATACATCGTGGTGTACAGAGACCACCATCAACAGCACTTCAAATACTTTGTACAAGAAACTTATAGCTAAGAAAGAACTAATTTCACAGGCTGTATTTTTGTTCCCTACATTCCCCACAAAAATTTACACATACAACAAATATAATAGATAATGCAAATTCAATTCCCAAATTAAACTTGTTTTCAGAGCTAATAAGAAGCTTTGGGAACATCTGTGAAAAATATGGGAATTTTTTTAGGAAACTGTTCCAAAAGTTAATTTTAAAACAACAAAACCACTAAATTTAGGAGCTCAAAACAAAGAAAGTAACTGTAAGTCTCCAGTCACCAAAAAAATGTCAAGTGCTAACTTGAAGTTCACAGGCATGGATGTGCTCAACCTCTCTGAAATCTGTGTACATGGAATCAGTGACTTTTTTCTTTTTATTTAAATTGCATCAATGCACTCAGGACCTTCTACAGTATTCCAAGAACATTATTACCAGTCAGCCTGCCTGAAATATCATTAAAGGAAAAAATATAAAGCATATTACAATGAAAGATTAGCATAATGTATATAGGGTACTGTTGCAATTCTTCTGGGCATTCAGACAACTCATGCAAAAAATTAATATATTGAAAGATGCTTTCCTACAAACATGGGACATGTGATGAAGGCATACTTACTATTCCAACACTAGGATGATTTCATTTGCTGTTTCATAGACTTCATGCAGGTTAACTATGCGAGGATTGGACTTCATTAATTCAAGGACAGCAATTTCATGCACAATCTCTGCTTTGCAGTCTTGACCCCTTCTCCTTTTCTTCAGAAATTTAGCTGCATACTCTTGGCCTGTGGATTTAGCTACACATTTTCTCACCACAGCACATCTTCCTCTACGAAACAAAAGGGGAAACATTGAGATGCAGGAAATCAAAAGTGCATAAATTAATATTAGAAATAAGACACAGCAAACAATTGCAAACAAACAAAAAATTGTACTGGGAAATGCCATGCTTGGCCTGCTCTTACACTGTTTCATGAACATTGACTTGCAGGCACTGCAGAAGGACACTAAGCTAGATGAGGCTCTGCTGAGACCCAGGAAAATTCCCTTTATACAGCCTAGCTAAACATTAAATCAGAGTATCAGGTTACAGGGACATTCTCGTGGTCAGGTCACAGAATAATTTGGTTGGAAAGGACTTGTGGAGGTCCCTAAAAACCTCCAAACCTCCTGCTTAAAGCAAGGCTGGCCAGACTGCCCAGAGCTCTGTTCAGGTTGCAAGATATTAAAAAACCCTCAACCTCATTAAAACACCTACAGGACAACAACAAACAAAGCAAACATCTGTGAAATGCAGAGAATGAACAGGAAAAATAAAGTACATTTAAAAGCATGGGTGGGGCAGGAGGTTTTCAGTGGGAAAAAAATTTAAATCATAAAGAGAATTTCCTTCCACAAACCATGCAGTACTGCTGCAAAAATCCCAGGTATCTGCAAAATGTTTCAAAACATCTTAATAGAAAAGCAGCCATCATTTAGCATTCTCTTCCTCAATTACAGTTAGACAAAGTGTGTTGCTTTATTTCCTAGCCAACTGTTAAAGTATGGAAACAAAACCATATTTTGGCAAAGAAATGTTTTTAGAAGAAAACCACATACTGTAGTTAAAACCCCAAGCTGATCTTTGAAAAAGTTAGGAGGAAAAAATTGCAGTTCTTAAAGCCAAGTTATAAATTCCTGAAAAAAAATAATTTATAGCTACTAATATTTCTGGCACTGCCAGAAATGCCTGGTTGCATACAAGCAAAGTATTTTCAAACTGCGAAGAGAAACCTTATATACAAAAAATCTATTTATTTAAAGAAACCTTATTTACAAAGAAACAACTTGAAAGGCTGCAATAAACTGTGAGTAAAGTTCTAAAAACAGTATCAAGCTTTGTACAAAGTGCACAGCCTACATTTATCTCTTCAAAATGAGCCTGTCCACCTGTACTTTTTGTTACCACAGCATACTAAGGACAAACATAATGAAACAGCTCAGAATGAGCCATCTGAGCTCTGTTCTTTAAACTAAATTGGCTTCTTTAGTAGAAAATAAAATATGGCATTGCCATATTCTCTACTCTCTTATTCTTTAGTAGAAAAAGGCATTGCCTTACAGGCTTTGCCTTTTTTCTGGTGCAAAAATCCCAGCGCTTAAAAGGAACATTTCTTTAAAAAAAAGTACTTAAAAAAAATCTAGACTTCAGTATTTAATCAAAACAGGGATGAGCATCTCATGCAAAAAAAAAAATCAATTTTCATTTGCAAATAACTGCATAACTGCACAAATGTGCCTAAATTATTGAATATTTAAAGATGACTTTGAATCATACTGCTGGAACTTAAAAATAAATTCAACAAAACAGGCCTTCGGTCATCATTTATTTCAACATCAATTAGTTGCAGATTTTCTCTACCCTTTTTTGAAAGCACTAGACTTTAGAGGTGAAAGTTATTTAGGCTGACACAGGCACACTCTTCACCTTAACAACTATTTGTAAGCCTGAAACAGCCACGTTCTTTCCTAACTGTGAACCCAGATTATTATTGCAGAGCATGTGAACTTACTGAGCTCAATTTCATAATGTAAACAAGTTGGAAGCACTACCCCTTCCAGCTCACATTCTCTTTTTAGCATCACATCAGCCCTGCCAGCCACCAAAGTGTCTCTAAACTTAACAAAGGGGAACCAGTTCAGTTTCATGAGAACAGCACCATCTTCCCCAGTAGTTTTGGCAAATCTTCCTTCTGGTTCCTGTGGGTTTAACAACTCTGAAGAGTCAGTGATACCTCCAGATCTGAGATGTACGAATTTCCACTTGTTTATTAGTAGAGTGCCAATTAAGGTAAAAATGAAGGCAAAAAAATAAGCCCAAAAAGTCTTTTAGAGCTGTGGAAATTGCTGCAGGAACACAAAAGCACCAGCTCGGAAGCGCTGCGCTGACGCAAGCGCAGCAGCTCCCACTCCTTGCCTGGGTAACCATCCCCCTACAGCCCAGCTCTGCAGGAAAAACTCATTTCAGGATGTTTTCATATCTCAGCTCAGAAACCACAGAAATTGAACTACTTCAAAAGAAGCCAAGCCACGCACACACCAGGGACAGAACTACTTAACCCACTAAACAGAACCTAACCTGCCAGCTTCGTGAGTCAGTGTCTTAAATACCAAAGGACCCAACAGATAAGGGTGTGGGAGGAAGAAATGGGGCTTGGGAAGCTTCAGCAGAGAACAAGAGAACTATTTACCACATAATCCCAACAGGAAAAAGAAAACTGCAAGTGAAAATTAAAGCATATTAATCATTTAGAGAGGTTACAAAGAAAAGATGGATTTTACATCACTTAAAAAGCATTTATACACTTAAAAACATGAAAAAACACACATGTAGTTAGGCCAGGAGAAATCACAGATATGTTTGTAAAACAGAGTCCTGCTTCAGTTTTCTTTGCATTTTGGCACTTACTTTGTTATGCCTGATTTTGCATGCATATAAAAAATTAAAAACTCTGTTCTGGAATTCACACAAAATCTACACTTTTGTTTGCTTTAGATATCATCTCACAAATATGCAGAGTCTGAAAATCCAGCGTTGGAACAATACCTGAGTTAGAGGGTGCTGCATATAAACTGCTTCTGTAGAGCTTAGAATTCAAAAGCAGAGCTGACAAAAGTTAAGAAAAGAAGAAAGTTATGGGCTGCAATGTGCACTTCTACAAAAGTGTACCAGATAAAAAGCGCATGCTAGAAAAATAGGAAAAAACCCAAGAGAACAATGCAGGCTGAGGAGCTCACACAGCACGTGCAGAAGAGCATCTCTGCTGCCAGAGGGAGCTGCAGGTGCAAAGGATCCCTATGGAGCACAGCTGTGACACTGCCCGGGCACATTTCTGCTCAGGGAGCTTGGAAACGCCATCGCAGCATCAGGCTGGCATGGCTTTACACCCAGGGCACTGAGCATTCCCAAGGCATGAATTAACCCAGGGATTTCAAACCACACACTCACTTGTGTGGCTGAAACAGGGTCACAAACACCGAGGGTTTGGGTGCTTTGTTGCTTTAGTTCCTATTTTACTGTTGCAAACAAGGGCAAGGGAAGCAGCTGCAAAACTGCCCTGAAACAGCAGCTTGTCTGAAGCTCAGTCTCACTGCCTGGGGCTGGGAGAGAAAAGATCTTTGTTTTCTGGGTTTCAGAACACTCACCCAAATACCTGGAACCCAACTCAAAATCCTTTTTCTTACAGTATCACCCTATGTCATCTCTTGCTTAGGCCATGCCCCAGGAATCTACGTGGCAGGGAATGGAAGATAATCCCAAATCTACATATCTGTGAAAACCAGATCTCTCTGACATGGAATAGGCTGGCAGCTTGTGCCTCACTGTCCCTTTTCCTGGTCCCTAAAGAACCCACCATGATGCAAAGAAGGGGACAGGGAAGGAGGAGGGCATATTTCATTCTCCATCCACTACCTACAGCTTTGCCTCATTGTACAGAGAATTTTCTTGCAGCAGAAATGCCTCTTGCTCAAATAAAATAAACAGGAATAATCTTACCTTCCTAGCTCTTTAGATTCAAGCATATAAAAATTGTAGAAGTTCTCTGTCTTGATTGGTGTGTGCAGAGATGTGGCCAACAAGCCAGAAAGGCTTTTATTCTCCAGCTTTCTCCTCGACATGGTCAGGAGCAGCACGTCTCTGTCTTACACCAGCCACCTGCTGAAGCAAAACAATGAAGAGTTTTGGAAATTCCATAGCTACAGCATAGGAAAATATACAAATATTGTGAGTTTAGGGCTATAAAACTAGAATAGCCAGAACTTTGTTCAGCAGCAGCCTGAAAACAACACATTTAATCACTGTAAAAATAAAACCTGAAAGGAATACTACTCAAGACATGCTAATTTAATAATGTAAACACTCAAGATAAGTTGGGGGTTTGGTTTTTTTCTCCCTGGAGCACATCCATAAGATACCAGGGATAAGCTTTAGTTCTAATAAAAATGCTAATAGCTACTTAACTATTAATGAGATGTACCTTTTTTAATCTTTCTAAAACTCTTCTCTGGATTCTGGGTAAGTTCCACATTTCCTTTAAGTTTACACTTTTAACAGATATTTGGTTCCTGGGGGAATTTACCAAAACTCCTTCCTGTTTGTTAACTGCAACACAGCAGGAATAGGTAACAAGAGGACAAAGTGGGGTTCTTCTCCCAGTGGGAATATTCACATTTGTTACTAGGCTCACTCATAGCTCCTCCAAGTTTCCTTTTCAAGGCTGAGTTAATTGTCAGAGAGAAGCATGAATGGACAAGGTCCTCTTTGCAAGT
Organism: Zonotrichia leucophrys gambelii; assembly: GCF_028769735.1. Lineage (NCBI taxonomy): Eukaryota > Metazoa > Chordata > Aves > Passeriformes > Passerellidae > Zonotrichia > Zonotrichia leucophrys. The sequence goes on from NC_088177.1 coordinate 17,344,302, forward strand.
TCAGATCATTTAGAACCAAATGATGTAGTAATCCTGATTAAATTACCTTAATAAACCAGTAGAACAGCACATTATGAAGATACACCACCCACAGCATTTCTACTACAGTGAAAAAAAAAACCCAACAAAACCAAACCCAATAAAAATACTGGGGTTTGGTGTTCACATTTATAGGCCTGAAGCATCTCTTCAGGTGAAATGCAAAAGCAAGGCAGAAAAAGGTTACTGAAGGATACCAGAAGTAGTAATTGATGGCTTCTTTAAGTTAAAGAGCAGGTTTACCTTTATTAGTGAAAAAATAAAAATAAGGCAAATTAGAATTCAGAGACAGTTAGCAAGCCTACAAAAATACATTTGCAGTTAAAATGAGAGAAATGCACTGTCAGACACTTCTGGGGGAGCCCTCAAACTAGTTATGATCCAAATGCAAGCCATTACCATCCAGCATTGTTCACATTCCCGTGTGGGATGGAACATGGATATTCATATTAGAACTATTTTGGATTCAAATCATTGTACATAATTTAGCAGGGAAAAGACCCAAATTACACAGTTTAAAAATATCTTCAAAGTATCATCTGATATGCAGGAATTAGCTTCTTTAAGAAATTATGAAAAGGTCACAATACAATCCAATACACAAGTCTTTGACTCACTCTGTAACAAGCAAGCATTCCTTCTGCCCCCATTATACGGCAGTTTACCATTTAAGAGGATGATTTTCATGTCTGAAATTTTACACGACTCTCCTTAGGGCTATGCTCACTTTAACTCCTAAACTGAACCTTCTTCCTGCTGTACTTCAGCAGAAAACCATTTGTGTTCGATAACTGGCCTCACTGACTGAGAGATTACCGGTATCAAATTTATTACCATTATCGAGCTTATTACATAAGCTTTCATTGCACATGATCATTCGTACAGAGCAATTATTAAGGAGAACTTCTGCCTCACGTTGCCTTGACGTTATTTCTCCAGTAAGACACCACATCTTCTTTTTAGCTCAGTATCATCAAGAACAGAGAAGAACACATACCCACAGCAGGCAGAAACCCACAAAGAAACACGTCATCTACCCAGGAGAATGAGATTCAACCAGCTATGAGGAAAAAAAGGCTTCCCACTAAACTAGGGAAGTTTACAGGGGAAAAAGCCAGCTTCTTTAAGCTTTTCTGAAAACGTCGAATCCCTGGTCCGGGCCGGGACGATGTTTGGCAGCGAAGGACCACGGAGGGCGGCAGCGGCCGGGCGGGACCCGGCCCTGTCCCCGACTGCCCTCACAGGCACCCCCGCGCTGCCGCCAGCGAGACCCAGCACAGGGCGGGAGGCAGCGCGGTGCTTCCACCGCGCCCAGCCAGCAGCACAGCACAACTCAGCAGCCCCCCGGCCAGGCACACTCACCCCCTGGCCGGGCACAGTCCCTGCTCTCTCCGCCCGGGCACACTCACCGCTGGCCGCCGCCCGCCGTCCCTCACGGCTCACGCTGCCGCTCTCTCGCCGCCTCTCAGCGTTTGAAAAGCGCAAGCCGCGGGGAGCGGCTGTCCCAGCAGCGCGTGTGCCAGGCCCCGCCCACCCGGCAGAACAGCCAATCCGCGCCCAGCCGCAGTGCACAGAACCCCGGCGATTGGCGGGCAGCGCCTCCTGCCGGCCGCCCGGCCCCCAGCAGCAGGTGCCGCCCGGCCGTGAAGGAGCTGCGGGTGCCGGGGCTCGGGGCCCTGCGGGGCGGCCGCTCGTGTCCACACCTCCCGGGGTGCGCGGAGCCGCCGCTTCGGGCCACAAGGCGCAGATGGCGCGTCCCGGTCCCGCTGCTGTGGCAGCGAAACCCCGCAGCGAAGGCTTCTCGGGGTGTCCGCTGCATCCCCGAGCGCTGGAGCAGCGGGGCAGGTGCGCGGGCAGGTCCCGGTACAGGACGGCGTTCCGCGCATCCTCCGCGGTGGGGAGCCGGGGACATGAGCCGCGCCGCAGCGGTTCCGCTCCGTCCTGGTGGGGGACGTGGCGGGGACAGAGCCGGAGCCGCAGGGACAGAGCCGCGGTGACAGAGCCCCCACCGCAGGGCCACAGGCGCCGTGCGGGGACAGAGGCGCCGTGCGGGCCCCGTGCCGCTGTGCGAGTGACGCGGCCGCGAAGGCTCCGAGACCGCAGCACCGGCCCAGTCCAGTTAGAAACCGAGCCATAAATCAGTTCTCACAGTTCGCACCGAGAGCTGCCGGGAACAGAGAGCTCTCAGTCCTCCTCTGTAAGTACACGGCTCGCACGGAGCATGTTTGACAATCTCTCAGTCATGTATGCAAGTGGAAGCAGGGTCTTCAGAGCCTCCTGAGAAGCAAACAGGAAAAAAAAAAAAAAGTTAAAAGACTCCAACCTGTGGTTTCAAGGACTCAAAATAGCCTAAAGCATGGTTCAGAAATAAGTTGAAGTCAGAAAGAGTTCTAAAATAGTTGCAATTTGTTTGTCAAATTGATTTCCTCTGAAGCAATCCAACGAGCAAGAAATTTGCAAACATCCGTTTTATAATACATTTGTCATGAAGGCAATAATAGTAACGTAGCATAAGAGTTTAAGAGCTATGTATTTAATTTCAGCAGTGCACCAGTAGAGTTTCTGGGTTAATTCTGTTTGTGCCATGGCACTGCCAGTGAAATGGGTAATTGCTGTGTTTATTACAGTGCATAAGTCATGCAGTCACAGCAAGGCTTGCATTAAGATGAAAGTAAGGTAAATGAAGATAAGAAAGCAGAAAGCATTCTTGAAGAGTCTAGAATATGTCACACCATGTAGCTGGCACACTGAGGTACCTAATGAAAACATGTAACTCCTGCTTGCTTGAACTTCCATCTGGCTTTTTAGCACTTTGAGCTGTGGATATTTTTGACAAAAGCAGTCCAAAATCTTTACTCTCTCCCACAGAGTTCCACCATCTCGGCAGGGTTCCAGATCATACCCTTTCTTAATTATAAGATGATTTCAAATACATCTGTCAAATAAAAATACAACATGTGGACAGGATTGGTTTTGTTGAGAAGTGCTCTTTGTGCAGTATGAAAAGCAGGCAGCATTCCAAACATACCAAATGAGCCACAGAGTAAATTTAAATGATGGCCACAATTAAGATGTTTTAGGTTATTATAGCACGTGGTGCCAAGAAGTAAATGACAGTGCTTATGTTTGTCTCCTTAGCTGCTTTTTTGTCTTTACTGATGCTCTTCAGGATTTGCTCTACTCTCCCTTTAAGTTTTGAAAACCAAGTAAATACCAAAAATGCTTCATGACATGCATGTTATTGTACTCTTGGTTATCTGTTTCTATAATGCCATGGAAACATGAATGGCACTTAGAGAAGGGTATAATTGACAGGACTCCACCCTGAGGACTTTGGAATTTTACTTAGATACACCACAACTGAGAAGGACAACAAAGGTGGAGGAGGGGAAATGGGTAGGCTGAAGGTCACAACAGTACAGGATCATGAACTATTATTATTCCTAATGTATACACCTGGTCTGTGGGATCATTAAAAAATAGCAATTAAAGGCGTTAGCTTCATAACTCCCATTCTTAGTTACTTCTTCTCTGGCTTACCTTGATAATCGGTTCATTACAAAGCTGGCTCTTTTCAGCCTGTAGAGGCTTTCACGGAAAGAACGCTTCCCGCTTGATGAGCAGCCATTGAGCACGGCTGCGATGCACAGCCCCCGGTGATCAGAGGCACAGGTGTTCCAGGCTGCCAGCCTTGTGGGAAAAGCTCTGCTCCCTCAAGGAAGGCTGGTTTCAGCACAGGTCATGATGTCTGAAGAGATGGCACCTACCTTTCTCAGCAGGGAACTGTGTCACTGACTGGGGACAAGCACACAACATTAAGAGCTGCACAGCTGGAAGCTCAGAGTGTCTGAGCCTTCTCCAACTCGCTTTTATTTAATATAGGTCATTTAAAAAAATCTTATCCCCCCCCATACTACAATCTCTGCACCACCTTCTCAGACAAGGCAATGCTCAGTGCAGTGGGAAATCTCTGGATTCCCCCCACCCAGCTGCCTCAGTGTCACTCAGCACAGGCTCCAGGCCAACTGCAGTGTTTACACCGAGGAAAAGTGAGTGAGTGAGTGAGTGAGTGAGTGAGTGAGTGAGTGAGTGAGTGAGTGAGTGAGTGCGTGATTGTGCCCTACGTGGCATCAGTTATCAGTGACCTGGATGAAAATACCTCATGAGTCTGACATCAAGAATGTCAGAGAAGAGATTCTGAGAGGGCTCCAGTCCCAAAGCCTCACCTCTTCCCACAGCAGCTCTCCTTCAATGACTCCAGTTAGCTGGCACCACATCTCAAGCAGCAGCAAGAGAATGCAAAATCACCTTCTAGAAAAAGGTTTTTTTTTTTAAAAAATGGAAATGTCACTTTACTATCAGGTTCTCCAGTTTGTGTAACACAAAGGAGAAGTGACAAGTGGCCATTTAACCATTCTCAGGCTGTGTCGTGTTGGGGAGAACCTTTGCCTAAGAACTGGTTAAAGACCAGTTTCTCCCACTCTAACCACTACCATCTCTTAGAAAAGAAGGAGGAAATATTTGGTGGGGCCCACTAACTTTTATTAAAGACAACAGAATGCATTTCCCTGTGAAAAAGAGAGCTTTCCTGAGTTACAGCCACTGCTGGGAAGTATTTTGCTGTCAGCTCTGGTGCTTTGTTTGTCATAAGGGTTTTTTTTTTCGTATGTAGCTCTTATTCAAATTATGTTGCATATGGCTGAAGAATCCTTAATTTTCCCACTTCCAAAATCATGGTTTGTAATATGCCAAACTCCACAGACCACCAGAAACCACTTAGCAAAGGAGATGTCAGAAAGAGTATCTTGTGGTCTCTCTAAAGGTTTTTAAATGCTGCAAAAAGACAGAATGCTCTAAAGGTACTCACTTCAAAAAGGATGTTACAGCATATTCAGAGGCACAATAAAAGAGACGTTTTACAAAGCGGATTTTGTAAGAAGATTTATTTTAATTAAGTGATTTCATGATGAAACATGGTCTTAAACAAAATAGAAATCAGTATGAAAATAAAATTGTACACAGAAAATTCTTTTCCCCAAATGTTTTTGAGTAACAGGGAATACAACACAACAGTCCTGTATTCAAATTATGTAAATCTGTGAGCAGTCAAACATTATGGTACATTCCTTGAAGCCAGGCACAATGACACACATTGTGTGCCCCTGTAACACACTCAACACATTTTCTATCTCTCCTCTCTGCCTCGAAGAAAAAAAATCCTGAAACGTAATGCAATGTAAATAGGGAAAAGGAGGGAAACATCTTAATGCTTGAAGCAGGTATTCCCCATTTAGTGTTTTGTGAAAGTCATGTACCAAATTCAGATGAAACTTAAACTGGCTTGTAGAAAGATAGAAAAACTTGGAATTGTATTTGATATACAGTCTTGTGAACACTTTAACTGAAAAGTATGGAAAGGATTAAAAAATACACCGTGTTCTACTTAAAGCTTAGAAATAAATATGCACTCCATATTCTCAGTGCCTGAAATTCTTTAAAAACAAAGAACTTGGTATAAAATTATATCAAGTAATTGTCAAAAATGAGGAAGATGCACCTATAATCCTGTTAGATTCTGGATGCCTGCATCCCCACTACAAAAACTTGTAAAACTCTACACACTTTGAAACATGCTGAAAAACCCAAACTGTAACCTAGCAAGGGCAGGAACATCAACTGACTTGGGGGTAGCAGTATTCCACACCACATCCCTCATTACCACCTTCTCCTCTAAAAATCTTTCTTTCCATACTGTACCAGCCCTTACAAGTACAAATGTTCAGTCAATAATTCAAAAAGCAGCCTTGCTGATCAGGATTCATGGATGCCCTCAAGGCTACGTCATTCCCAGGAAAAACAGCGTGCAAAGAAAAAGCATCCTTCACATGTGATTTATGTAGTTAATATTATCATAATTCTCCTCCTCCCTGCAATGCTGATAATAAACAGCAGTCTCCTGAGTGTTGCAGACTCATTGCAGAAAAATGTCCTGCTGAATGGAACTATTGAACCAGTATGGTTCAACATGGGAGTTGTCTTCTCATTTAGGACTTCAAGTTTATATAAACTCCTACCGTCTCAGTGACCATGTTGCAGAAGAAAACTCACAAGGAATTCCTCTCCTGACTCTCATATTCAATCATTCAACAGTCTTATCTTTCAGGTAAAAAAACCATGTCAACTTTTAGGTGCAGAAACCCATCATGAAACCCTCCCACCCTCTTACACAGTATTTTGTTTTTAAATAATGCCATTAGAGTGTGAATGGAATCAAGACTTGCATCTGCATGGGTAACATTACCTAGGTCATTGAGAAAATTCTAATTACCCTAAGTAAGCTTTGGAAGTGCCACCTCAATCCTTCTCTTTGTGAAAATGCGTGGTCCTTATACAACCATAATGCAAATATCAAGTATCTTTAAAAAAAACCCCAAAATCTGCATTTTGACATATCTAAATATTAGGGATTTGGCCCATCACATTGAAAAGGTAAAGTCACCATTGGTTGTGATGATTTAATCTTTTATCAGAAATGGTATCCTTTGCCAAATGCAGATATAATAAACAGTCATTACTTGTACAAACATAAGACCACTTCCAGACACCACCCTTATTTTATTTAGAAGCCTTAGTTTTCCTGAAAACAGCCCCAATTAAAAAAAAACAACCCAGTCCCAATAAAACAAAACAGAAAAGACTAACCACATAGAAGTAAATTTTTTGATTGTGTACTTAGATTTTCAAATGCTAATAATCAGTTAAAGCATGTCCTGCAGTTGCAGTAACACCAATGTATTTCAGGATGAGCAGTCATTTTTTCCTAGGTGCATTATCATAGCCTAATTTTCAAGCAGGAAGTGTCCTGTTTTATATCCCAGGGCTCATCACAGCTCACTGTCCTGCTCCCTACCCTTGAAGTGCAGTCCTTTTTCTGAGCCTCCTCTCAGCCTTGTGCTCACTCCAGCCTCCTCCACGGCTCTATCTCGTGTGCTGCGTGGAACTGCCCTGTCTTATCATTACAGCACCTACAATTACATTCCTGCTTAGAATTACTTATGAGGCTTCCCAGATTTATTTTCTTATTCATACAGTAATCTGCTTTAAAATTAGTGAGCTCCAACGTCTGACTGCAGTCAGCATGGCAATCAAATATGATGTCTCAGCAAAATCCTCTTTTATTGACCCTTATACTGCTGGATGGGCATTTCTAACTATGAAAAATGTAATCCTCACTTCAAATGGAAGATGTGGAATAGTCAGTGGAGTGTGTCATGAGCTGATTGTATTGCAAGTAACAGGCATCAGAGAAACAACGAGCTTTTGGGGAAAATCCAGCTCAAGGGCTGCATGAGAAAGCCTCCAGCTGTGGAAGGCACAGTCCTCACTACGGGAACAGATCTCGTGCTGCTGTGATTTCTGGATCAGCATCACCTGCCTCACTGCAAAGGCTCTGCACCCACCTGGCCAACAGCCTGGGGCAGCCCATGGGGCCCACAAATTCTGGCAATATAAAACATTGCAAGCAAAATCCCCTGCCTCATTAATTCTGCAAAACCAAAACCAAAAGACATTTTACCCTTGGATGTCTAATCAACTGTTTTCAAAACCACTTTTATGACTATTTTTATTGAACAGCTCAGTCTTGATGTCAGAGTAACAGTCATCCTGTTGACTGGACTGAGGGAGCTGCTTTTGAAAGCAAACCCAAACCAGAGTCTTACTGTGATACTACAGCTCCAGTCAGTGTAGGTGGTCAGCAATTGTCTCTGGGTGATTGCAGGATTATGTGCAATCAAAAGGGACAGGATGGATGGCTTTGGAAGGCAGCCCAGAATAAGGGAGACCAGAGTCCTGTGGCGTTCTCTAGGTCTATACATTTAAAAGCTAATGATGTCAGCACAAAGGGATGTTAAATTAGTTGAACAATATACCTCCTGAGTGCTTAACAAAAGCCTCCAAGTAGGCAAGGCTTTTTCTAACACGAGCTGAATGAGAAGCCGCTTGAAGTTCTGAAAACAAGAAACAACTGAAAACCAAAAGATAAAGTTTCATTATTCAGAAGTTTTTTAATGGGTGAAAGGATTGAGAGCAGCGTAGCTCAGCTCCCTTTCACATCCATCACAGCTTTGAGAAATTTGTCAGAATACATCTCTAGTTAAAATTTTAGTATCATTATTCTGCAATGTAATCTGAAAGGAAACAAGTTCAGATTTTGAAATATTGACTTAGAAAGGGGCTAATCAATAGGTGTAGCAACTATTTCACACAGTCCTCAGGAGGTATTTTTAAATGCATTTAGAATACATACAGACACTTCAACGGATTGTAACCATTCCAGGAGTCCTTGACTGTAATCCTTTTACAAAAAATCAGGAGGAACCTTTCTAAACAGTGGCCAGAAGCTCAGTAATACAAAACAGAATTATCAAATAATCATGGTTTCACCTTAAAATACCTACAGAGTAATATGGCTCTGAGCAAAATCTATGAAGTAAAGTCCTAAAGGAAAATATTTAGTAAAAATACTACAAATGTTTAAGTAAAAAATATTTCACAGCAATGAATATCCCAAATAGTAGTAGCCTAATGCCGAAATTAGTCAGTCTAAAGCTGAACAGAAGCACTATGAAGTTCACGGTCTATTTGGAAGACATGCAAAATGTGAATCACATCTTTCATTGTGAAAATTCTGTGTTTGGAGGGTCAGCATTGTAATTCTGCATACTGCTAACTGATGTGGGTTATGCTGCCTTTAGTAAAGTTATTATTTTCCTCTACTATTTACCTAACATATATTTAGTTTTCCAGCAAATAAGTAATTTCAAATTCGACCCCCAAAATTTTTTTATTGCAAAATATTTAGGCAAAAGGTTAAACTAGACCAAGAGCAGCCACTGTCATTGCACTAACAAAATCATAAAAAATTTTCTACTTAAACTGATGAGGCAGTCAGCATTTCTGCAGTTCTGCTTTATAGCACATAATTGAGCCAAAACACAAACAGTTTAAGAAGCCAGCTTTGAGTATTTTTCTGAAATTTTGCTTGGAGTTCAACTGCTTGCCTAGAGAGAAAAGGATGAGAAGGGAAAACAACAGTAGATGAAAGCTACATTTGCAGTCTTATGACTGGAGAGCAACCTTCTTCTCAATTCCCATTGGTGCTAACAGGAATATATTAACCCTCCACATAAAAATAGTGGCAGGAAAACCAACACTATTAGTATAATTTAATGCAGATAAGTTTCATTCACTGAAAAGAAGTAACTTGCTTTATGCTATGGGACATGAACTTACACTGGCCATTCAAACACAGCTGCTGAAGTTTCCCTGATGTGAACAGGGATTCCCTCAGTCCAGCTCCATAAAACTCTGCAGCTATCACTGCAGAAACTCAGTAAACATCTGGAATTTATACTGCTGAGATTACATTTAACAACCAGATGATACCATTGCAAATGCTCCAGAAGGAATTTTTTTAAAAAACTTTTTTTAAAGGATTAAAAATACGTAAGAAACCACAAACCTCTTCTGTTTCCTATAATTTCAAACAGAGCAAACTACCAGTCGGCTGCTCTGCCAGTCCAGCTCCGAGCAGAAGCTGTGTGTGATGTCCTGCCAGGGCACTGCTGCCCAGATTCCCGGTTCCCCGAGATTGCAGCTATTCCCCGCCCCCGTGCCCCGGGGCTGCCATGTGCAGCTCATGTGGTGCTGCCCCTGAGCAGCCTTGCCTGGGAACGCACAACAGCTCACCCCACTTACTCTCTAAGCCATGCTAGCATTCTTCATGGTAAGGTCAGTACAGAAGAATGAAAACGATGTTTAAAAGCAAAAGGAGGGAAATGTTTGATGAATACCAAGAAAAAACAGCAGGCAGGGAGTGGGTGGGGAAGAAGTTCTGGATGGAAAGGCTTTCCTGTCCTGCCCTGCCAGGTGCTGCTGGCAGTGTGACAGAGGTGGCAGATGGCTGTGCCCTGCTGCTGTGGGCAAAGGCACCACTCCCCTCACTGCTGCTGGCCCACAGACTCTCAATGGTGACTGCTACAGCAGGTGCCCCACTGCACAGCTTCATTGATTCCAAGCTTTTGTGGTGTATTTAGGAGCGTTCTGGCTGTAACCTGACTGCCAGCAGTGCCAGGTGAGCAGAGCCCACCTCTTCTGGGCTGGCACACTGTGACCTGGGGAGAGAGGCCCTGCCCTGGCAGGTGGGGCACAGAGGCCACTCCGCTGCCAGCCTGCCCAGCCTGCAGTGACCTGGGAGCTGCTTTCTGGCTGGTGATGTGTGGCTCCACTTCCCAGCAGAGCAGGAAACATGGGCTGCAGGAAACAGTTCCTGCAGGGACATCCCCTGCCAGCCTCTGTGTGATGGAGATGCTGCAGGTTAAGTTAGTATGAGCTGTCATTGGCTGAAGGGATTCTTCTGTCCACTTTTCTCCTTCCTAAATGCAAAGCTCCTTAGCACCATCTGGAAAAGCTCCAAGGAAATACAGAGCTTTGGAAGGGCTCCCCAGCCTTGCTCTGTGTGGGCCCTCATCCCTGCTACACTGTCATATGCAATATAGCATTGTGGTTGCCTGCTGCAGTCAGCTGCAGGACATGAAAGCTGGCTTTCCCTTGGGACACATTAAATGGGAATGGCTTCCAAAACCAAAGGGAGAACATTCCAAGCAGTTGCCAGGAGATGTGGGTATCTGACTAAGCTCAGGCTTCCCCTCCTCTCCTCTACTCCCTCCTTGCTAATCCCTTAGAGCAGCAGCATCCCTCACACATCACAAAGAGCCAAGTGCTCGAGGCAGCACAGGGAGCTGTACCCAGCTGACACCTCAGCCTTCCCACAGCGCTTTTCTGGAGTCCCCCAGGGGATGTTGGCAGCACAGGAGGAAGCAGCAACTTCTCCTTAGTCTCTCTTGGCTTTAGTGCTACGAAGACTCTGGATTTTTTAAAAATTTATCTGTTTTCTAACTGACATCTGCCCCACTCGTGACCCTCTCACATCTTCACAGAATATTGGATTATCATGGCTGATTTCAGTTATTTTTACATGCATAAATACAGAACAAATGGGTGCAGTAGATATATTTAAATAAAAATTGACAAGATGCATTTATTGTTTTCGTTTTATACAAAAGCATAACTTAAAAGGCAAACTAGTATAAACTTACTTTGTGCCAAATATTTAAACTTTTCATTCCAAAGAGTATCTGGTTCAAAACTTGTAGATACAGTTTCCACCTGGGAAATCTCTTTTTTAAGACCACAGATAACACAGTATTGTAAAATGAAAATTCTGTAGTCCCTCAACCAATCAGAAGTTGCATTCTGCTCTGAGTGCCAGACTTTTAGCTACTCAGTGAATGGATCCCATGAAACATGAGCCATGCTGGAGTGACCTGCTGAAAAGTCAGTTTGCCTACTGCTCGTTCATGTTCTGAAGAGAGATGTGCATTAGGACCCGTGACATGCAATCTTAGCAAAGACTGATAAATATACGTGTAGAAACAGGGCGATGTGTTTGGATTTTTCTTTGCTACTTCATACCAGCCAGAAGTAGCCTAAGAAAACCTAAGTTACTTAAGAGAGTCCCAGATGTCATGCAGAAGCTCAATTATCCTTGAAATAAAAGAATGCTTTTGCCCTGATTTTGCTTTTCCTTAGCACATGTGCCATTTCCTCAGTGAGTCTGAAGGGTTTTCTCAGTCACCACCACAGCTGCAGCTGCCTTTGCCTCGGGGGGTGGCTGGCAGTCTCTGCTGACGACATCTCCAGGGACGCTCGCCTCTGCTGGAACAAACCTCCCACCAGAACAAGCAGGCACCTCCCTCAGACGCCCCTTCAAGAGCCGCCAAAGCGAGCAGGTTACTTCAAAAGCTACCTTCCCCACAGAACAGAGCTCGCCGTGCTGCAGCACTACCAAAGGGCTAGCACAGAGCTGGATTCGTGTTCTCGTCATCCAGTGTCCAAGAGCAACTCCTGCCATTTGAAAATGTGGTGGATGCAGCGCGTGACGGCAGCTGTGCGAGAAATGGGGCACAGCTGCACGAGTGTTCCACAAGACCATCTGGAGGAAAAGTACCAAAAATAGAAGCGAGCAAGCCTCGAGTATTTCAGCAAAATTAAGCATAAAGAAATCGGTGTCCATGCAGTGTTTGATATGCCATAGAAACTGCTGCAAATAACATTGGATAAGAAAACTATTTATCAGTGAAAATGCAAGCTTGGACACTACAAACAGTTTACATCTTGTAGGTGTTCACTGATACAGGACAGTGGCATTATGACCAGTGGCTCACCTTAAAGAAGTTATTCATGGTTTTCCAAATGAGCTAGTGTTTTACAGTGCTGTACAAATAAAAAGTTGTGGGGAGCATATGAAATATCTGTATTAAATTCCACTGCATTAAGTTATCCAATGCATGAAAAATGACCCAGATGCATTTAAAATAAATGCATATTACAATATCACATATAGTATTATAAAATTATTACTTATGTGCACAGTCCTGATATCTATAGACATGGCACTGTGAAGAAAGCCTGGTTCCTAAGCATTTTTATAGATATTTGATAGTGATGCAATTTGCTATCAGTCAGATCATAATGTCCCTTCAACTTTGGTACATTCAGTGCAAAATATTTTTGGGAGTTTTTTTTTACTCTTATAAAAATAAAAGGCATTTTTTTCCCTGGAGAGTGCTTAAAGAATAAACACTAGCAGAATGTCTGTTCAAGCATGGAAAGTGACAAAACAGAAATAACACTTTTGTTTGCTTGTTTCCTGTTTACACTCTAAGAAACATAATATAACGAACCTATAAAAATAAACAGAAGTCACTGTGTTAGGGTTTTTTTCCTGATATGCTGAGATAAATTGCTAGTTTCTTCTTAAAATAGTTTCCATGCAGTATAAAGCATAAAATCAGTCTTATTAAGTTAATAAGTTCATTGTAACAGCTCATATTTTGTCATACACACCACTGGCAAATGCATTTCCACAAACCTCCTCAATGCACAAGCTGTTGTTACATCCTTTGTTGCTGATTTTCCTTCCAACTCGCTTCTGCCCTAGGAACTGGAGCTCTATGGTGTTCTCCATGCAGGCACTCGTAGTCTTAGGTAAAGCAAGACTATGCTGTTATAACATATGGCATAAAGTAATGTACCTTCATGAATTAAAAAAAAAAAAAAAAGAATTTATAAAAGTTCAGTTGTATGCTTTTTTTGATAATTTACTGGTTAGGTAAGGGACTGAATGATTTCACATTTTGACTTGAATTTTCTATTGAACAACTTTGATGAAATCCAGTCCTTGGGTACATGTCAGTTTTGCAGTAGCCAAATGGATCACAACATGGCATCACGTTTCTGGTTTGCTCAGAACATGAACTTAAGAAGTGTAGCCATCCCAAAACCCCATGGATTGCAAGACTTGGCTTTCCCTGCACACCAGGCACACTCTAGTTTCACTGTTGAGAATTCTGCCACTACCACAATGCTTTTTAATTGCTTCACAAGCTCCTTCGTGGAACCTCATTATTTGAATTGCACCATGAAACAATTTTCCTCTAGGGAATCCAATACAAAAGTTCATTCATTCCTTGAGAAGACAGATCCACAAAAGTCCAATGAGCTGGGCACTGTGGTTTGTGTATCACTCAAGTCCAAAAGTACTTGTCTCTTCTACTGCTGTCAACAGTTTTTCATATAACATAGAGAATGATGGGTAAGGGGGAAGGTCCAGACGATTGAAACAAGTGTGAGCCCTGAGGGGAAAAAGAGAGAGGAGGTGAAGAAGTGCATCATTTGAAAAGTTCAAAAGAGAACACACAGATTGTTATGTGCTTGGATAGAGATGGGCAGATAGTATTCTTTTGGAAGACTTTGTTCTGTCAAATGATGTTTTCCAATTGAACAGGTAGTGAGGTTTAATCTACTTTCTTCTCATTAAAATAAGCCAGTAAGAAGCATTTATGAAGCTCTTTAGAAACATACTGACAGTCCAAAAGGCATGGGATAGATTTTATCCATCAAATGTGCATGAGAAAAAAAAAAAAAGAATGATTTGGCATGGCACAAGTCAAACAGTCTGGTCTGAAATTTTGGCTTTAAATGTGTCTTCTGAGATGCAGCCTTTCTTTTTTGTATGGATGATATTTGAATACTGTATTTGCAATGATATTTCCACATATCTCCAGATCTACAGTGGTAAAAGACAGATAAATCAGATGCTCTTCCTTCTACAGTTTCTTGGCATATGGATGGTGTTACTGAGGCAGATTGCTTGCGCTGATATTCCCAATGGACATATCTGCCCTAGAGGCCAGCAGATTTTGGAATTACAAAAAAGCCATGCACAAACCTGGTTGCTAGAGGTTGCCCTGCTTTCTGAAGTGTGTGATCATGCAATTTATTTCTCAGTTTTTGAAGTCCATCTACCTCAAGTTTGTTGACACACTTGGAACTGTCTCTCAAATCCTCTTCCACGGAATGAAAAGGAAGGTAACAAAGGTTTCTCTTCATATGGAACCACAGATATCACTGCCTGACCTCAGGGCATGCTAAGGATGGTACTTTCTAAAACACTGAGGTGGATGAGCCTGCTTTAATGAAATAGACAATGTAACTATTAATGTGATGGGATCTTGAGGGTGAAATGATGCAAAGAGAAACTGGAAGAGGCATCTCTTCTGCTCTAAAGCTTTGTAACACAGCCTCACTTTAGATTGATTTTCGAATTTTAGCAGGTCTCTGTTTACAAATACTTCAATCTTTTGCAATAAAATACATCATAGAGTTATTTATTTAAGTTCAATCCAGCTGAAAACCAAACTCCTCCTGCAGTGCCCTGCCCTTCATCAGCATGATCTGTATTATGCACAAATATGTAAGATGTTAATGGAAGGACTGAACAAGCTCCCTCCTCACAGCAAACACATCTCCTCATTTAACCTACCCAGTCCCAGAAATCCAGCTGTCTACCACAGACCTGTACAGACTTCCTCTGAGCCAGAAAGTACTGCCTTCCACGTGAGCAAATTCATTAATTGCCACTTTAAGTGCCTCTCAGCTCCCAGCTATGGGAATGGAACATGGAGTAAGTGGGTTAATCTCACTTGTTAAAAAACCTCAGAATCCATCACAAACTGGAACTCATTGAAGCTGAAACACCCACTCAGTTACAGCCTTGTAGTGTCATAAAAATATCAGGCTGAAGATATGTACACACAGCACACAAGGTCACACCATTATTATAAACACAGTCCAAACACCAAATATGCAATCACTTAAAAAAACATTGCCTTTAGCATCCTCCCCAAATCCAGTACTCTTAGAAGAACACTGCTGGTACATGCTGTGTACCAGAGATGGCATTTCCCCACTCCATATTCCAGGGGTCTGGCAAAATTTTTGTACCCAGACATCTCTCTAAGGCTCCTGGAGGAAAGCTTTATACTCCTCCTTTGCCTTTCCAAAAATCTTATAAAATAACATCTGTGATACAGACTATATTGCTCCACGTCCTGCAGAGTACTTTAAAAAATTGAAAATAGCCTCTTATGAAGAAAGAGACCGATTTAAGACCAGTAGCAACAGGAACTCAGTGATCCCTTGAATTCAATGTAGAGTGCTGAAGAGTCTTAGGCAATTAAGAGCCTAACCACACGCTTCTGCTCCATGGGGCTGACAGCCACTCATTAGAACTATGGATCATGCTGTGTGGGCTGTAAAACCACAAATTATAAAAGACACAGCATATAATTAGCAAGGGATTCATTACTAACTGGTTTAATAGTAAGCTGGCATGTTGTTTACATTTATTAAGAGAACTGAGTTTTATCTTATTTTGAGGGCAATTTTGAAAATGGAATCACTAACTGTGGAAAACCAAGTAATTAAAAAAGACAAAAACAAGACCTTTGTCTTCTGAGACAATGCAAGCTTTTCCAACCCCAGCACACAACCTCCTAAGTCCTTGAGACAAACGTGATTTTTTCCTTCTGGGTAGTATCTTCCCATTCCAACATTTCAAACCACATGGGCACTGACTGTTCCTCTTCCTGGGCTCACATCTTATGACAACATAAAAACCCATCTTGGTTCCTAAAGTCTAAGTTTTCAGATTCCCAATTAAATTCCCCTTCATTTTGATTACCATAGTAAAAGAGAGTGATTTAGGATTAAAATGCAGTAGTCAGACATAAATATAATTTCCAAGTGAATCATCACATGAATGAATAAATAATGTACAGCAATGAACCAGGAACCAATTTCTCAGCATGGGAGTGAACAGAAAGAGTACTGGTCCCTTCCCCTAGTTAAGTCTAATCTGCAACACAGTGTAAAAGAAGGAAGTAGAAGTGGCACTGGGGTAGCAATAGTTAAGCTAGACCCATAATAATCAACCTTTCCAGGGCATTTTACATGCTACCTAGTTAGTGTCAAAGACAGCAATGCAAGCTGGGCAACCTGACGTGCCTCACAGAAATCTCACTGTTTGGATTCAGCAGAGCTGATTACACAGCAGTCAGAACAGTGGGAACTAGGCAAACATCTAGTGAAAACTTTTGTGTTTACATTCACAGCTGCTCGGGCCACAGTCACATACCTAAGTGACTATCCTAGCTGCCCTTTGTGTCTCAGACCAGGAAGAAGAGATGGGAATGGGTATTCCTACGTGTTTTCAGCACTGCAGTAATGTTTTTAGAAACAGAGGAAGAAACAAAGTCCACTGACCTGTTAAATCCTCATTTTTGCCACCTGAGCACCGAGCACTATCAAATTTCACAGGCACTCCTGCTAAGAGGGCAATTTACAAAGTACAACACTGCTAGGAGTGAGTGATGGTGCCTTAACATAAAAGCTTTAGTTATCAGAGAATCGGTAGGAGTCACAGAGTCCTAGGGCAGCGTTCCCAGCAGATCCAGCAATGTGTTTACACACGCTGGGCTGGTTTGGAAACCTCTTGAAAGCTGCTACTCGGGGTTGTAGTTACTGATGTGTTACCTCCAAGCCAGCGGTACCTGGTGTTTGCACAGGGGGTCTGAGAGGCTGCTGAGACCCAGGCTGAAGCTGCACTGCATCCAAGAACTACAAATGTAAAAATGCAAACAGCACTTTTGGCTTGGGGCTTAACCCATTTCAGTGCTAACATGGAAGAGGTTTCATTTTTTATGAGATCAAGGTTTACCATGTGTGAATACCAGGAACTGCTTGCTCATAATGACTGCAGGTGTTCGTCACACACAGGTGTTTTTATTTTAATTCTCACATTTGTATGGTACAAACGATCCAGAGAGACAAAATTCAAATGTTTGCTAACCAAGGGAAAGTGGGGTAAGTGAAATTTCAATGAATGATACAATCTCTTAAATGTGAGGAGCTGGCAATTCCCCTACACTTGTTGAACAGCCTATGACAGCAAAGATCCTCCACATGTTTCTCCATATTGCACTTTTGGAAGCAGTTTTATTCTGCAATTTATCACAACCAGGGTTCTGTATAACCTTTCCAGAGGAAATTCTGAACATCCTGTTCTGGCAGGTCCTGACCTTTTCCAATTCTGCTTGAAAGCACCAGGAATTTCAGCTTCAGAGAATATATGGAAAAAATAATGCAATCTCTTTTCTTACTTAAAACTCACCAAAAAACCAACAAAAAAACTTGAATTTTGAAGTCAGAAATTATTCTTTAAAAAGTCACAGCTTTTACTTTTTAAATAGAACCAAAGCTAGTCCATAGGCCAATCATAATCAAACTATAAAGGAGACTTATTGGGCTACAAGATACTACTAGGTCCTCAGATGACATTTGATATGAAATAGCAATTTTCAGGATTTGATTCCTTTAATCCTCAGTTGCCTGGCTCTCATTTGTGCTGTAAACAGGAAAGATGGCTCTGTTTAAAGGCCACCTGCTGTGCCTGTGGATTTCACAGCACCACTTCTGTGTCCGTGACCTTCTCCATGCAGTTCTGACGGCAGCAGCCAACCCAAGAGACATCTCTGCCTCTGACCTTGGGCTGGAGGAAAAACCTGCAGGTTGTTGGTCAGAGGGACTCTGAGTGTCTCTGACAGCCACCCTGTGTCTAAGATGAGACTCTGAATGCAAGTTATTCCTGAGGCACCTTGTTTATGAGGAGTGGGTTTAAGATTAGGGTTGAGCTGCCTCCATGGATCAGCCCAGCCCAAAGCTGCCTCCAGAGGCTGTACACAGCACACTGATGCTGAGGTGTGATGAAGCAGAGTTAGGCTGCCCACACTCCACACACTAATCTGTGTCTAACCACTCCTAACCCATTCTAGAGGCTGCAGAATCACAGAACTGGGTGAAAGAAAATCTCCCAGCTATCAGTCTCATCACAGTAAAGCCAATAACCTGTAATTTTCTGTCAATGAAGAAACCAAGCTGAAAGTGTTTTTTTCATCATTCACATTATTAGTCTAGTCCTGGCATTGTTACCATGGACCTTTGAAGATAACTCTTTTTTCTGCTCCAAAAATTGGAAAGTTGTTTTTTTAATCTTTTCATCCTACTCCTCTAAACTTGCCCTACCCAATATAAATTACAAGGGCTTGTACATCTCAAGTCCTGCTTTCATATCTTGGACTCATACTGTTCCTTTACCCTCTTCACCTATTTCAATTGATCTTACTTGTTCTCTTTGAAATCCTCACCTTTTTTGTCTCTCTTGCTTCTTCTCAAGTGAAATTACTCTCCCACCTATTCTGCACTCACAGCTTTCTTCCTCAGTATTTGTTAACCCTCGACATCAGACCAAGCATAAAAATTTTATCACTAAACTATACTATAAAGCCTGTGTCTGATGCAAAAAATAGGATAGCAGCTTTCAGTCACAGTCACAAGAGCTATTTCATTTTAATTCATATTCATTTTTGCTCCTAACTTGTGAGCTGCATGTTCAGTAAGTAAATACTTGCACATTTAACCAAATGTAACAAAGAAAGTCAGAAGTAGCTATCATTGTAAGATAATTTTCCATGAGAAAAACACTACAATATGGATGTCAGCCACAGCTGCACTGCCCTGTCCAGCTTAAGAGAACAAAACTGAGTTCAAACCAAAAGGGATGCATCAGACACTGCAACAACAGGGAAGGAAATTTGCATGTGAGGGAAGGTATATTTGCATATTTTGTTAATGTTTGTCCAAGAGGTGATCTGTTCCCCCAGAGCAGCCCTGTGAAGCCCCCAGAGCTGTACCTTGGCAGAGCAGTGATCTTCCCCCACTTCTCCACGCAGAAGCGCCTGGGCCCGTTGCTGCCCCGCAGAGAGGCAAAGCCTTCGTAGGGAATGCTGGACGTGCCTGTGACAAACTGGCAGCACAAACACCCATCAGGACAGGCTGCACAGGGGCTGGGGGACACAGCAGCACCCCCACCACAGCCCAGACTCATTTGGAAAAGCATTTGCAAAGCAAGGAAATTCCTGAGGCACAAGCAATAAATGCTACTTTACATGGAGCTAAGGGCAAACACCATTTCCTGCCTGGGCTCTAGAAGAGGCAACTTAGCAGATTAATTTCCTCCAAAGGTTTTCTGCTGCATAAATATTGTAGAATAATACACTATCAGTATCCAGTTACTCAGACTTAAGCCTAAGTGAGTTTTTTGCTGCTGTTTCCTGCATTAAAAGGAACTAATACAAAATATGGTAATATCCAGTGGGTTTGTGTTATGCCTTTTTAGCTATATGGATTTCCTTTGCTTTATAAACCACAATTAACTACTGTAAGAAAAGGACAAAATTCTAAAGGCTAGATATGCCCACTGACATTTGCTGAAATACTGACTGGTGAGCAGTTTTATTTACAACCTGTCATGAACAGATCAAATGTAGCTTTTGGCAGATCAGAGACTATTTAATTTGTAATGACCTGGATATTACAAAGACTTCTGACTAACAGATGTGACAGGGACATACAAGCAGACATTTCTGTCTCTCCATCAAATGAGATGTTCCACACTGCCTTTTTACAGGCTTTTTAAAAATACTTAAACAGATTCAAAAAAGAAAATTCTTCATAAATCAGTGATCAGATAAAAATACTGAATTGTTAAAACCAGTAGATTTCATATTAGATCAATAATATGAATGGTGGTATGTTTTGCAGTGGAGGTTTGTCTGTTTCTTTACAGACAGGATGGATGTAGCCTGAAATTAAAAATTTAATTTTAAAAAATTTAACTCAATAGTATTTAACACATGTATAAATATTCTTTTCTTGAGGTATTTTGTCCTTCAGCAGCAGGGTGACTAGAACCTGTAGGTTTAGTGAAAATGAAATTGGACTGACTTAAAGGCTTGCATCATGATTTTCTAATTTGAAGCCTTGAACTTCCATCTAAGCTTTCCCTGTCCAAAGCTGTGTAAATACTATTAACATTTCTACCTAGTGACATAACCAGTTACACAGTTTTCCTTTTCTGTCTTTAGGAGTCTTAATGTACTTTTAATCAAACAATAGTAAAGGATTATTGACATCAGCCATTGTATCTTAAATGTAATTCCAAACTTAGAAATCTATAAAAATAGCTGTGAGCTTCTGTCACTTGAAATTATTACATTTAACCTCTGACTCAGGGTATTCCCTCTAGTAAACATCACCATCATTTCTGGGTATCCTAAACCAGGATGGGTCTATTTTAGCATCAAATTTTAATTACTTTTACACAGATCAGCTGATTTCTTACCTGTAAAAGTCTTAGACGTTGTTCATTGTTGAACCTTTCCACAGCAGCCCAGAACCACCGAATTACAATGTGATTGTCATGATAACCTGTTAAAAAAACAGAAGCCTTTATACTTTCAGGTGCTATGAAAGCGGTTGAGGGAATAGTTAGTAAGCTTTTCCTGGTTTGGCCCTAGTCACAATAATGCCATATTCTTTATCCGATTGCATCAAATGGCAGAAGGTGAGAGGGAAATACTCCTAAAAAGCTTAGAAATCCTAAAGGCAGAGAATGAATGTACTATGACAAAAAGAATTGATATTCCTTGTGCAATCCTTTCTTCCATTAATCAGTCACTAACAGGAATGCCAGTTCTTGAAATATTCCAGTACTGTGCTATTTATCTATCCAAAGCTACAAATGATGCTGCAACCATCTCTCTCACAGCTCCTAAATCATCTGTTGTTCTCAAATTATTTCAACTACCAGCCTGCAGCCACTGTGATTGCTTCTAATTTCCTGTCAACTTTGAGTGTGTAAAAAAAAAAAAAAGAGGAATATCCAACTAAGAATGGCTACCATTTCCATTTCTCCCCCAGGTCTGGGAGGTACCTCCCAGTGTGCAGCTGAACATGGCACTTTCTGTGGAGAAGAGTGTCCTGTCGTGCTGTCTCAGCAAGAACAGCCAAGAAAGAGCTGCAAGGAGATGCCAGAAAGCAAACTAAAATGGAAAAATTACCTTCTCCCAACACCAACTTAACCAAAGAAGCTCAAAAGTTACTATAAATGTATCTCATGGGATGGTTCTTCACTGTCTTGAAAACTAGGTAGATCCAGAGCCCTCAACATTCTTACTGAACAAGTCAAAATTCAGGTTACCTCCTCTGTACTCTGTATTATTTCTCCAATCACTCAAGTCAATTTCTGCTGTTCCAGCTATAACAAGTTCCAGTTCTCTGGCATCAAATACAGACACCAGTCTTGCATCGACAACCTGCGAAAAGAAATAAAATGCATAGCAGCATTTCTTCATGTACTGATTCATGCCTCCCCACAAAATCTGCTACTAAGGTACTTACCAGGTATCATTTCAGGAATTCAGAATTCAGGTTTTGTCTTTTAAACAAACAAGTCTCAGAGACCCAATGCAGAAACAGAGCAAGGATTCAATGCTAATCATAGAGAGACTGAGAGCATTGTCCAGTGCAAAGTAGATACAGAACCATAGTCTTTATATAAATTACTAAAAAATGATTTTTTTATGCTCCCTTCCCCTTCCAGTATTTACAAGAGCACTTCTGATCATATTTGGGACCCTGTGTTTTGGAAATGTATACAAGGAGAAAAATATTTTGGAAGGAGAAAGAAAGTAAATTTAATTTTGGGTCTTTTTACCTCATAGAAGCCACGAACTAGACTTTCTGTTTGTTGTACAACTCCTCTCTCAATTCTCCATTTCACCATTCTCTCTATGTATTCTTTCTTGTTCTTTTCAGTGACTGGGATATTGGCACCTCCTGGTTTTAGTTCCCGTTCTGTGATCTTAGGACAAAAAATGACCAAGTGAAAACACAGTTATTATAAAAACAAAAAAGGAATTGTAATAATTTAAATTTTTAAGCTGAAGTAATTCCTCAAAAGCATTAACCAAGCCTGACTAGCAAACTGGAATATATGAAGAGAATATACAAACAATCTTTTAAAAAATATTTTCAATTCCATTTAGTCTGAGGAACCCTCATAATTAGATTTAAGGATAAGTTGAGAAGAAGAAACAATCTTTACAGTGACTAAAGCATTGAAGTTTTCTGAACAACACCTTAACAAAGGTGTTGTAATACCTTTGAATGGCAACTTTGCTGCAATTAAATTCAGGTAAACCACCTCTAGCAAAGCAATCCGAAAGTCTGATATTTCGGATACTCTCCAGAAAATCTCCTTAACCAGAAAAACATGTTTGACCTGTTACAAATATTAATTCCTCCCCAGATTTCAACATTGGTTTCACCAGCAAGAATTTTTTAAATACAAGTTCAAGGCAGCATGGAGGGACACTCGTTCTTCTGTCCAAATAAATGTTTATCTAGCAGGAGAATGCACCAAGGAAAGGAAGAAACTTGCACACCTGCCCAAAAACTTCTTCATTTACAGTAAATGTGAGATCTAGGATATCGTGTATGTCATTGTCTTTCATCCACTGCAAGCTCTGGTGAAACTCTTCATCCAGATATTCCAGGTCACTCAGGTCACAGAGTCTGACAGAAGAAAGAAGAAAACACACAAATACAGATGATGGCAGCAGCCTGTGCTCAGTAACTAAACTCAGACAAAACAGACTGTGAATGGGAGCCAAGAGAAATATTAATAAAGAGGACAACTTCAAATCTCTGTTTATTCGCCTGGTAACAGCAGTTACTGTAGAACACAAAATAACTCTGTAAATATACAAAACTCCAGAATTTAATTTGAAGACACATTTCTTCTTAATGGTGAGTCTGCCCCATGTTTCCTGAGAAGGACATTTAGGAATTATGAAAATACACAGACTGAAGAGACAAAGAATTCAAATAATAAAAGCAAGCAGTGTCCTTTTTGTTTATGTAGCTACACTGCCTCATCTCCATCATTTTTTGAACTGCTTAAATTTCCAGCTTACCACATACTTACCATACTTCCCCATACCTTATTCTTCTGCTAGCATTTAGGTGTTTTAAAAATGTATGTGCTGTAGGAATATATTAATTACTCCCCACTACTAGAACATGCAATATTTTTTAGGAAAAAATATGCTTCCAGACTTCTCAAAACCAGCTTTCAAATAAAAAGTAAAGCACCTTAATCTCATTAGGTCTTATGTTCCAGACATGCTGAGCAAGCACAGCTCTCATTGTTCCAGCCAGAACAGAAGCAGTAGTTCTGGAAACTAAGTCTGAAGTCTATCAAAGTACAGCTCCTCAAAATGGAGATTGCCAACAATCAGTCTAATCTGAAAATGCATGGTGCAGTCTAAGTTATGAAGTGATTCATATCCTATCCTGTGAGTCACTGCATGACAAAAGAATAAGAACTCTATTAATATGTGGAATAAGCCCACAGCACTGCATTGTACCTCTTCAAGTCTAAGATTTTGTAGAAGAAAGCTGGTAACAGCGCTAAAACAAAACACAAAGTTCTCATACTGATCACAAACAACATTCTGAGGTAGCAGAAACAAGGAAATTTTTCAAAAAACTTGCGGATCGGAATCAGTTTACTAAATTATAAATAATAGTCTGTCTCCTTTGTCAATACAGCATCATAAATAATCCATACACAAAATGGCATCTTTGATGGGGAAGGAACCAAACAAAAGAGGAGACAGAACAATTCTACTCACATTCGGAGGAGAGCTTTATAAAAGGGTCTTGTAAAAAAGGCATCCAGCAAATACTGATGTATCAGAGCAAGACCAAGAATTCGACCACTAAACCTGAACCTGGAAGAGAAAGAGTTACAGTTGTGATACTGAATCTTTGTGGTTGGTACACTGCTCTGTCATCAAAACTAGAATGTATTTCCAAACAGCATTATTAAATCAGACAGCTATGTCTAAATTGTGGTATTTTTGTTTATTTCTTGGGTTTCTTTAACATTCTCAGTAAGGCACAGGGAAAAAAATAACAAAAAATTCAAGGCTGCAGGGTGTGGAAAATCCCTCAGATACCTAAGTTACAACTGCTCAAAAATGTCAAATCCATATTTAACCCAATCAGCCCCTGCCAGAGCAGCCATAATAAACGCATTATCTCCCAAAATGATAGCCACTGTCTATTTTTATTTCACACCCCTACAGGATTAACTTGTTTTCATGTTATAGAGAGGCCAAAGGTTTTGCTACTCTTTCCCTGGCTGACAGCTCATGCTGCCTGTCTTTCCTACTTACAGGAGCGCCTTACTCCCTCTTCTGACTGTGCTTAAGGAGTTCTCTGTATATTTTCACAAACAGTGCCAGAAAGTTTTTTATGTATTGCAGTGCTCTCCAGTCCTATGTCAACAGGATCTAAATCTCCTTCTCTCACCTCTTTCTTCCCTTATTATCTTTATTTTGTTGGGTGTGTAAGGAGGAAGTTTGCCAGCATTGAGAACAAATGGCAGCAACCTTGAAATAGGAGGGTCTTTGCAAATATTCCCATGAGAATCAAGATTCATTGTGAAAGCTCTTCCACAATTCTAGAACTGGATTAAAGCCTAGTGTTTGTTTTCAAAGTAAATGTTTCTTGAACTTTCTGTTTATGCATCCTTAACAACATTTTTATTGGAAAAAATTAGGGCTTTATGATACCTGCTTGCACAATGTTTGTAAGATGAGGATGTGACATGCAGAGCCTTCCCCTTCCCATGCATAAACTGCTTGTCACAGCTGCATTTTCTGAATTCCCCCTGGGGCTGTACAAAACCAGCACTCTCTGAAAGAGATAGGGGTCATGCCTCCTTCATTCCCCAGGTCTCTGGCCCAGCACTGCAAAAGCCAGGGATGAATAAAAAACATTGGCAGAAGCTGCACAGCACATAAGGGTTTTCTGTCACCTCTGTGCCAGGCTGGTCTGCCTTTCCAATAGAGACTTGAAGTACTGGAGTTCAACAGGCAGGTTGCTTCCACCAACTGAACTACCACCCAGTTAAATTTTCTTTTCATTTGTAAAATTAGTAATGAGATTCCCCTCTGATACTCATTCTTCGTAACTGGCCTTCAAAAAATAAGAACCCAGTGCACATCTGTCCTACAGAGATGAGCAGTTGTCATTCCACTATTAATGTAATCCAACTACTTACACAGCAGAATTCTCTGTTAATAGTCACAGCACAGCTTTACAGATTTATGGTGATGCCATGGCTTAAATCAACTGAGAGTGATTTAAACTGGCTTATAATTGTTAAAATAGGATTATGCAAAAATCCTCGATAACTATTTCAGAAGCAGAGGTAAATGTACAGACTGTTTCAAAGCTGTGTGATCAGCAGCCTCCTCCCTACCCCCAATTAAGATATCACCACAGATTTCCTTCCAATATGTATGCTGGGGGTTTTCCACTGAGGTAATCTCTGCACTCTTTAGGAAGATTCAAACAAATTACATATAGTAATACATGCCTGAAACCTCCCTTCATCTCCTTAGCTGACAGAAAGTCAATGTGTTGCTATTTTTTCTTGTTTTTTCTAATACACAAGAGGTTAATATTGCTTTCATGAAATGACTACTAATGTACAAGAAATGCAGGGAGCTGTGTCGTGAGACAATCCCATGATACATGTTCCAAATCATAATTTTGCTGACCTTGTGAGAAATAAGATCATTTAAAAACCACAAGAGAAACCAAAATCAGGGAAGTCTAAAGAAATGCAATTATTTTGCTGCAGGTTGCAAAGATCAGATTCTGTGTTACATGTCTGAGCAGATTTGAGCAGTTGTTCTACAAGTGGGAATAACAGAAAATGTATGTGAAAAACAAAAGAAAAGAATTCTTACCACTCATGGTGATTGTCTACAAATGCAGACATGGGACTTATTTGTACTGTGTAGGTATCGTTGGCTGAATATTCAAACAAACCATAATATGGATTGAAGAGCTCCCTGGACACCAGGAAAAAAAACTCTCTTGATGGTCCACTGTAGTCCAACCTTTAAAGAGAAACCTGACATTACTATCAAGTAAGACCCTTTTTTTTTAATCTACATTCCTTACATTATATTTTGAATAAAATTTCGTAAGATTTTAACCAAAACCCTTATCCGTGCATATTGCCTAATGCCAAAGTATGTGGAACTCTCAAGGGACTATTCTAAAATGGAATGGCTTGGAGGACTGGAATGAAGTTCTCCATGTGGGCTGCACTCAGAAAAAAATCTTTGGCTCCAGCTGCAGTGGCCTCTGCCACAGGAATATAACCAAATAATTGGGGGTGGGGAGGAGGAAAATCATGAAAAGAGCCAAAATCAGACTTATCTGCATCTGACAAATTAACAATGAAAATAAACAATGGTCATATTTTGTCTTTGCAGACTGCAACCATAGGACAATTGGAGGGATAATATTTGTGTTGTCCCTAGCAATATAATCTGAGATTACTTCAGTGATTTATGTTTCTTGGTCTAAATTTTCTTGTCTGTCTTCCAAACTTGAGTGCATTTAAATGTCTTTTGGAGAGTGCACTTCCTTTGTTGGGCTTTTTTTATTTGTTGTTTTCTACTTTTTTTCCCCATTTCAAGATTCCAGTACTAATGAATCTAAATAACCCCTTCTTCCTGAATGATAAACAAACTCATTGCTGACAATGCACTGAGACTGAATTGTGACATTACTCTGCAGGTCACCAGTGAAATGAGTTAGGTATAATATTAATGCTCTATTAGAATTTGAAAACAGAAAACTAGTTTTCCAGTGGGGAGCAGAGAATATTATAATCCTAACAAAAAGAAAGATACATTTTTTATAGATAAAAGATTTAATATTTGACTCAAGTACTACTACGATGCACAGACACAGGTACCACAGAGAAGGTCAGCTTTCACAAAAAACTCCTACTACAAATGTTTTGGCTCACAGACTTTTACTGAAGACAACCACAAATGAGAGTTTGTTTTTGAGGACGAAGTTGTCAGGAAAGTAAAGGCGAGGTGCTGTTATCAAGCTGAGGACAAACCCTCTTCCCTCAGCTGAATAAAAACATTTTCCCTTCAGTCACTTGGAATGATTTCACTTCTGTTAAGCTTCAGCAGTGAAGTACTGAAACAGATCCTTACCCTGGCAAGAAGGGGTAGATTCCATCAACAAATTAGAGAGGAAAAAATCAAAAATGGTTTGACACCATGGACAACTGCTGGATCTTAATCTTGGCACAAATACCAAGATCAAGCAAAGGGTCGTCTGCAAGATTCCTGCAAACTTCTGGGATAATCAGACACACTAAGAAATCCTGAGATAGACAGGAAACTGTGTGCTTGACTATCAGGCACTTCATACAGCTCCCTCTGTATGCAGTTACTGTGAGTCATGTTAAATAAATCAATCATGAGAGTCCTGCACTGCCAGTCAGATTTATCCTACAATTAAAGGCTTGGCACAAGGGTGAGAAAACTTCATACGAGAGGTATGCAACCACACAACAGCTGCAACTGTGGGGCATTTGGATATTCAGGAGAGTAATATGTTGTTGGCAACATGACTCATGTCTCCTAGGAACCACCATTAATATTTCAGATTTACCACACTTAAATGCAAAGCAGCTTCTCCTAGTAGTTCAAAGAACTCAGGAAAAACAAGGAACCATATTTTTTGTATTTAATTTTTTGTAATTTATTACCAAAATGAATGAGTGTATAAAAACCATTAAATGAGCATCACAATTGATAAGTATAGAAGTTACTAAAACGTTGTATTATGTAATTATTTCCTTACCCATTACTTTATGACTTATGTCTCTTTACCAAGAGCAAAAGAAATGCAAAAGTAAACTCCTACTTACACTGTTAAAAAAGGAGGAGCAAATAGGAAACAATTAACTTTCAGTATTTCTCCTCTCCTCCACCCTGACCTGTCTTTCTTCACCTGGCCAAATGAAGAGTTGGATGTGATACATATCCTTGCACCATCTCTGATGAAACAATACTGTTTGCACACATCCTTTCTTCATTATAAATACAGATGTGCAAATAAAGGACTGACGTCATTTTAATTTGTCTTTGCTCCTAATGAACTGATTCTTTTCCATTAAGGCTAGAGTCTCATGTAAAGCTGGATACAATGGGGACAGGAGGCGTCACCCCCATTTCCAGGTCACTCCTCATGCTGCTGAATGGTGAAATGCAAAATTCTGACATCTGATGAAAGGAAATGGTGTATCTGGATCAATCTCTATCTCATGTATGATTTAAAGAATTTCCCTTTCATTTTTAAATCTGATTTGAGGCTGTAGCTGTGAAAGTAAAGGCTGGTAGGGGCTGAGAAAGCAGGCCTTGCTCCTGCATCCCCACCCTCCTTTGTCAATACAGCATAATCTCATTGTGCACCAGCCTTGCCATTCCAGTTCTGACTTTTTCCTCAGACAGCATGGTAATATTATTTATATGAACAAGTCCACACTTGGCTCTCAGCTGTTAACATTATTTTAAGACTTCACTGGATCTTTATTAACACCAAGTGCTCCAGGGTGAATTTTAAACAAACAGTAGGATTTAGAGGTTTTCAAAGACATATTAATTTTATCTAATCTTGTAGGAGATGTTTCTATTACAACTTTGCATTTTAAAGACTCACACATTGCATGGCAATAGCCCACACTACAGCATTCCAAGTGCTGTGCTGCAGTTGTCTGAATATCATGGAATAAAAGTTTGAATATTTATAAACATATTCATGAACCATTTCAACAACAGACAAGTGGGCTTCAAGGCCTGCCAAAGGGGGCACAAATCAAGAGACAAAAGCAGCAAATAGTACATTGTTTCAGTTTCACTTGCAAAGTAAATCTAACCACACGTTGCTTTGCAAAGCACATCTCACAACCTGTAACACATTAGACTTTCATTAGACACAGACTGAGCATTCTCTGAATATGACTTTGAAGCGTGGGGAATATTTGGGGTTTTTTAACAACTGGCAACAGCCCAGTTGCTTTTATTTGTGATGTAGGCCCTGGCCTGAAGAGGCAGTGAGCACCTTCTGTAGTACTGAGGGCTTTCTGCTCCCTCCCATTGTCTCAGACAGGGCTAAATCAAGAACTGAGCCCATAGCCTACACTGAAAGCACACTCCCTCCAACAAATGGCAGCTGTCTTTTGGTAAGCCCTGGAGACACAACAGCACTGAGAGAAAAGAAATATGAATAACACAAGAAAGCTGTTTGGTTTTTAATTTGCTTTCCCAGCAGCATTCTGAAACACATACCAACTACTGGGAAAATTCACATAAGCATTCACATTACTTCTGCAAAGGCAGGATATGTTACATTGCAAAATGCTTAAGAAGCCATCTTGAACAGCTGTATGTTCTAGACTTGTGTATGTGGCATTTCCTGACCACAGTTGTTCCTCTTTTCTCTCTAGATAGCAATCTGGTGAGAGAGGAGCTGCAAGACACTGTGTTCTCAGACCACAAATACTTCCCTGTTTTACTCACCCTTCTTCCCCAACAAACGTGACATAGAGTTTATTCCTCTGCAGGTCTTTTCTTGAGTAGCCCATGATCTGGTTAAAGGCATCTTCTAACAAGTGATCTCTCCTGATGATTAATCTGAAGGGCAAAAGTATTTTGAAACAGCAATTTGTGAACATGAACCACATCTGAAAACAACTATTTACACAGCAGGATAATAACCCAGGTCATTTCAGAGATACCCGTTTCTGCTGGATAATTTTATTCAGATCAGGAAGCTCCTGTTCTTCTCCATTCCCTCCCTTATGTTTCAATAAAATGTCCCTTGTACATTGCACATAGAAGAGTAGTTTTGTTTTGTCTACCTTGGTCCTTCCTTAAAGTCTTAAGCAGAAAGGTCCTAAAGCTGGCATTTTCATTAAGTCTGAAATCCTTTTGTAAAGCTGGGCCCCTAAGTGAGTTTAACTGTGAGCAAGAGTCTCATCTTTTCTGTAAAAATCAGCCTCTTAACACAGAAAAAGATAAAACCATGGAAAATCACAGTATGGTAAACCCAGAAACACACATCTCTACATTATCCTTGAGTGTGTGATGGTACAAAAAGTCCAGAAGAAATGGCAATTATTTGTACATAACCCAACTTAAGCATCACATGCGAAAACGTAATGTACCTTCTGAAAGAAAAATTGTGAAAATGAGGAAGTGTTATAAAGATCTAAAATAAGAGGTGAAAGAATCCTCCTTACTTAAACATTTTATCCTCTGCCAAAAAAATGTGTTTAATTAGTTTCCTGAGACTTCACTTGCTCTGTATTCAAACACTGCCTGCTGTGTGTG